>NC_073745.1:14977243-15285405 GCF_029784135.1 Toxorhynchites rutilus septentrionalis | reverse complement strand
AAATATCATTGTCACGATTTTGCCATTACTATCCATTACCTGAAGAAAAATATATTATTATTGAATTAGAATGCAACGATTATAAGAAATTATGAAGAGGAGAAAAATAGAGACAGAAGGAGAGAATAAGGAAACTAAACGTAAGTGAATTAGAAATGAAGTTGTTTCAGGGAATAATATGAATTGTTGTCTGTAGGAAATTTTTAATTTTGTGAATACAATATTAATTATACGGAACCCGCCTTATTCTTTCGTCTAACGAGTAACATTAAAAATTTCGTTTAAATCTGACGGAAGATGCTTGGTAGAACACCAATCAAGACTAGAAGCAAGGCCGCTCTCTGCGAAAGCCGTCGTCATGGTAACGAAGGCGATGAAAGTAATGTTCGTCACTGCAAAGCTTGTATGGATGAGGACGATACTGATATGGTCCAGTGTGATGATTGTGATGACTGGTACCACTTCAAGTGCGTAGGAGTCAACCAAGAGATCGCACACCATGATTGGTGCTGCAGCCACTGTCAAACAAATAAGGAAGCAAAGAACAATACCTCCACGAATGTTTCTGCTCCACATTTGGCAACTGAACCGCTACCCGTATTAAATTCGAACATGCCGTTAGAGCTGTCAAAGCACCATTACCGAAACGACAAGAAGCAAGGTTTCAGGGAAAACGCATGCCAGCACTCGGAAACATCGAAGAATTCAACGAGGCGAAAACAGTTGCAGTTGGAACTACAAATGCTTGATGAAGAGAGGAAGTTACAAGAAAGTGAAGAAGCGAAAAAGCGGGAATATCTTCATAAACGGTACGAATTGCTGAAGGAGATTGCCAGTGAGACGTCGTCAGTGATAGAATCTGAGGAAGAAGAGATGGGTGAAAAAGTTAGTAGGTGGTTAGAAGATGAAATTGATATCAATCGTGTTCCTGTTCATCAAGTAACGCAACCTCGCCAACCGAAGGTAGAATCAATCTTTCCGCCGCCTATCATGCAACAAGGACAAGGTCAACCGAAGTTCATTCTGCGGAACCCACGCAACGTGCAACCGAATTCTCAACAAAACCAACAAGAATCGTGCCTACAACGAATCACAACGCCCGCATTTCGACAACAAGGTCTATTCACTCAGCAAATCGAACCAAAATTTGTTCCGGAAATAAGACGAATGAAAATACAAGATGATGAATCATTTATTGATAATCAACAGTTAGCAGAGTACAATTTTCCGCACTAAATCACTTCAAGACAATCCCTCCCAGGAGATAACGCAAGTAACTTAACGCGTAATCAGATCGCCGCTCGTCAGGCTGTATCGCGCGAGCTTCCGATATTCAGTGGAACACCAGAAGAATGGCCATTGTTTTCTTCCACATTCACTACCACAACCAGTATGTGTGGATATACACAAGAAGAAAATCTAGTGCGTTTGCAGAGGTGTCTAAAAGGGAAGGCATACGACGCAGTGAAATGCATGTTAATGCATCCCTCAAACGTTCCGGTTGTAATCTCAACTCTCAAGATGCTGTATGGAAACCCAGAAGCCATCGTACAAAATTTAATGATGAAGATTAGTTTAACACCGGCTCCTAAAGTTGATAGATTGGAAACTATTATCGAGTTCGCTCTTGCCGTACAAAATCTATGTGCAACGATCGAAGCTTGCCATCTGGACGAGTATACATACAATATTGCACTCCTTAGGGACCTTGTAGAAAAGCTTCCACCATCTATAAAGCTGGATTGGGCTAGGCATCGACGAAATTTTTCAAGTGTAAATTTATCCATTTTTTCCGCATGGTTGTATGAGCTCGCTGAAACTGTCTGTCCGTTTGCACAAATGTCTACTGAATCTAAAACAAACCGAATTGGGAAGAAGAATCTGTCGTTCCTGAATACTCACGTTGAAGATGAGGAGGATGAAAGCGTTACAGTTGTTCCTCAGTCTCCGCTACCAGTGAAACAGAATTCTGTGGATAGAGTGTGCCTCGTTTGTAAGTTTAGCTGCCCCAGTATCGATAAATGCCAACGATTCGTGGGGCTAGAATACAATTCCCGGTGGGCCATGGTGAAAGATTTAGGTTTGTGCAGGAAATGCCTCAAAAAACACAAAGGAATGTGCAAACTTCAAAAGGAATGTGGAATGAATGGATGTACATTTAAGCATCACCATCTTCTTCACAAGTACCTACGTGCTGATCCCAGAACGTCCGAAAAAGATGCAGATTCCGTCGTAACGAACTCACTTGAGCGTGAATGCAACATACATCAAAATATCACCAACAAAGGGATGTTTCGAGTCGTGCCAGTTATCGTCTACGGTTCGGAAAAACATTTTAAAACCTTCGCCTTTCTCGACGATGGCTCTTCGCTCACATTGATTGATGCTGCTCTAGCGACAGAGTTGAACCTTAATGGGAAACGGGAACCGTTATGCCTAAAATGGACAGGAAATAAATGTCGCGTGGAGAATGAGTCGATGATGGTAGACATCCAGATATCCGGAACAGGAACAAACCATAAGCAATATCGCCTTCAAGGAGTGCATACAGTGTCAAGTTTAGATTTATTTCATCAAACTGTTGACGCGGAAAAGCTCGCAGCTCAGTACAAACATTTGCGTGGAATACCAATGGAGTCCTACGAGAATGTGCAACCCCGTCTCTTAATAGGAATAGATAACGCTAATCTCAGCTATGCTCTAAAGGGGCGAGAGGGAGAAATGTATGAACCAGTGGCCACGAAAACCCGACTTGGATGGGTCGTTCACGGAGGCTCAGAAAAACACGACACGTTTGTCGGGCACCATACCGTTCACACATGTCCGTGCCTTCTAGGAAACGTTGACACGTTAGAACATTCAGTGCAGGAATATTTATCGCTAGAAGGGATTGGTATCACAAAACCCGCGGTAGCTCTAACATCGAAAGAAGATCAGAGAGCGCTTCAAATCTTGAAAAGAATTGTCCAGACGGCCAATGGACATTATGAAACACATCTACTGTGGAAATACGACAAATTCCGTCTGCCAAACAGCAAACCAGTTGCTTTACGACGATTCTACTGTTTAGAAGCTAGGATGAAAAGAGAACCAGCGTTAGCCGCAGTTCTAAGAGCGCAAATTGACGATTATCGAAGAAAAGGCTACATACGAAAGCTTACGAAAGATGAAGAATTGAAGATAGAAACGCAACCAGTGTGGTACATCCCAATATTTCCCGTATTCAACCCCAATAAACCGAATAAGGTGAGAATCGTGTGGGATTGCGCTGCCGAAACCAGAGGCATATCATTGAACTCAATGCTTTTAAAGGGCCCTGACCAGGTGATTCCTCTCGATGTCGTTTTGTACAAATTCCGAGAAAATAAAGTGGGACTCAGCGGCGACATAAGAGAAATGTTTTTACAAGTATTAATTGCAAAAGCAGATCAGAGTTTCCAACTATTCCTGTGGAAGGATCCGGAAGACGAGCAACCGAGCACGAATGTGGCACAAGTGATGACATTTGGAGCTAGCTGTTCGCCAAGCTGTGCCCAATATGTCAAAAACCTTAATGCGGAGAAATACGCTGTACTTTTTCCCAGGGCTGTTGAGGCAATTACCAAGCGGCACTACGTGGACGACTTGTTGGTGAGTGTTGAAACCGAGGAAGAAGCCATTCAACTAGCGTGTGAGGTTCGCCATATTCATGCACAGGGAGGTTTCGATATAAGAAACTGGATTTCTAATTCTTCTACAGTTCTCCATGCACTTGAGGAAAAGAAAACCGACGAGAAAAGTCTTCATATCGGAGCAGAGATGGCCACTGAAAAAGTGCTCGGAATGTGGTGGTGCACTGCCACAGATAACTTCACATATAAATTGTCGAGGAAACACGATGCTGATCTACTAGCAGGAGAACGTAAACCAACAAAACGGGAAGTCCTACGTATGTTAATGTCCATATTTGACCCGTTGGGCTTAATATCGAATGTCCTTATCATCCTCAAAATATTGTTTCAAGAAGTGTGGAGATCTGCAATAGGCTGGGATGACGAAATCCCAAATAGCATACACGACAAGTGGGACCAATGGCTGCAGGTCCTTGTTAAAGTAAAAGAAGTTAGTATACCTCGATGTTACCGTTACATGACGACGATAAGTTCACCAATCATAGTCCAGCTTCACACGTTTGTTGACGCAAGTGAATTAGGCTACGCAGCGGTTGTGTATTTGCGTTTTGAGCAGGGTAACACTGTGGAGTGTATGATAGTTGGAGCGAAGTCAAGAGTAGCGCCATTAAAATTCGTTTCCATCCCACGTCTTGAGCTGCAAAGCGCTATGATAGGTGCGAGACTGGCGAATACCATCTCTAAGGCTTTAACATTTAATATCACGGAGAAGTTTTATTGGACCGATGCCCGCGATGTCCTATGTTGGATACGTTCAGATCATCGTCAGTACTCTGTATATGTAGGCTGGCGAGTAAGCGAAATATTGGAAACAACAGATGCCAGTTGCTGGAAATGGGTTTGCTCCAAAGACAATGTAGCGGATGAAGCCACCAAGTGGAAGCGACAGCTGAATATCAGAAGCGACAGTAGATGGATAAGGGGTCCTAATTTATTATGGCAAGCAAAGCACGCTTGGCCTACGGAACCATTCAACACTATCTCTACCACGGAAGAACTGCGGGCACACCTACTTTACCACAATGTGGTGCAGGAGCCATTGATACAAGTGGATAAATTGTCCAGTTGGCATCGGTTGATGCGTATAGTAGCTACGGTTCTGCGATTTGTAGAAAACTTGCGCTATAAAGCCAGAGGCAAAGACAGAAAGATAGGTCCATTAACCAACGATGAACTACGAGGTGCTTCCAATCTTCTATATCGACAAACACAAAGCGAATCTTTTCCTGACGAAACAGCTATTCTGTTCAACACTGACACAACTGAAAAAAGAATACCCAAATCAAGTTCTATCTTCAATTTGAATCCATTCCTCGACAACCAAAACGTTATGCGAATGCACGGAAGGATCCACGCTTGTGAATATGCTAGCACCGATGCCCGAAATCCAGTTATTCTACCAAAGGATCATCACATCACTAAATTAATAGTTAATGACTACCACTGCCGTTACCATCATCGTAATCATGAAACCGTGCTGAACGAGCTGAGACAGGTTTTTCGAATTCAGAAGCTACGGGTGCTGTATCGGAAAGTCAGAGCAAATTGCCAAATGTGCAAAAACCAGCGTGCATCACCACAACCACCTCCTATGGGCGGCATTCACAAGACCTTTCTCCTTTATCGGGATAGATTATTTCGGTCCACTTTCTGTAGCGGTTGGACGCAGAATTGAGAAGCGTTGGGGTGTACTTATAACCTGCCTGACCATTAGAGCAGTGCATTTAGAAATTGCACATTCGATGGACGCGGACTCTTGTATTAAAGCGTTGAGAAATTTCATGGCGAGGCGAGGAGTTCCGATTAAAATATACAGTGATCGGGGCACCAATTTTACAGCGGCCAACAAGGAGCTCAAAGCGGCACTTAAGGAAATAGATCAAAATAAAATAATCCAGGAGATAGTAAGTCCACAAACCGAATGGGAATTTCTTCCACCAGCATCCCCACACATGGGGGTTCCTGGGAGCGATTGGTGCAGACTGTGAAAATTAACTTACAACAGATGAAAGCTGGGCGCAATCCTAGCGATGAAACTCTTCGGAATTTATTAGCGGAGATAGAGAATCTGATCAATTCCCGTCCATTGACCCACGTACCGGTAGATGATCCTGACGCACCAGTCTTAACGCCGAATCATTTCAACTTAGGCTCATCAAGTGGATTAAAACCTGGGACATGTCTAGACGATAGCGCTGTTGTGTTGCGGCGGTCCTGGCGGGCGTCACAGGTGGAAGCAAATATTTTTTGGCGAAGATGGGTTAGGGATTACCTCCCGGAACTCACGAGAAGAACTAAGTGGTTCAACACAGTAAAATCAATAGAAATTAATGATGTTGTTATTGTGATCGACCCGGAATTGCCTCGCAACTGTTGGCCTAAAGGAAGGATAATCAGTGTAAACCAAGGGAAAGACGGACAGGTGAGGTCAGCAACGGTTCAGACAAAAAGTGGAATTTATGAGCGTCCTGCTACGAAGATCGCTGTTTTGGATGTTCGTCGCGAAGAACCAGTAAGCCAGGATCCTGGCGTACGTGGGGGGAGTGTCACATCCCTATCGGTCGGCGCTCCTCATCGAAGCAATCTGGATCGTGCAGCCATTGGGAGAGATTGAAACGTCAAGGTGAAAAAATATCATTGTCACGATTTTGCCATTACTATCCATTACCTGAAGAAAATTATATTATTATTGAATTAGAATGCAACGATTATAAGAAATTATGAAGAGGAGAAAAATAGAGACAGAAGGAGAGAATAAGGAAACTAAACGTAAGTGAATTAGAAATGAAGTTGTTTCAGGGAATAATATGAATTGTTGTCTGTAGGAAATTTTTAATTTTGTGAATACAATATTAATTATACGGAACCCGCCTTATTCTTTCGTCTAACGAGTAACACTTTGTACATCGCGATGCACGTAAGGTTGTATTTTGTATATATATATACAGCCATTCCATACCAAACCAATATAGTGGTTCTCAGATCTTCGTCAAAAGTGGTAATTTTGTTTTTTATCGCAAAACATTAGACTCGTATTTTTTTATTTTTTCATTAGGGTGCCCATTTCCATTTTAGGGTAATCCAAAAAATAATTTTTTTTCCACCGATTCATATCATCGACATATAAAATTGAAGCTTACGAGTTTTTGTTTCTTTGAAAAAATATTACTTTTGCGAAAAAATTGAATTCTTGTTTTTTTTTTTTTTTTTTATCCAAAATATATATTTTTATTAAGGCTCATATGGCGTCAACCTGACGGGGCCGGGAGTACAATATTTCGACAATGTTTGCCTTATAACTATGTTAGTAATATGTAACAGATTACTCGCGGTTGGCTCGAGGTTAGTATTACAAGTGTTTTCATAATTGTGATGTTGCTGTCTTCAATGATCTGTACCTGTGCCCGACACGGGATACTTCCTATTGGGATGCAGCTGACCATTAATCAGCAACGCCCCCCTAGTCTGTACCCCATATCTAGCGTGGTGCGTCTTCTCGAGGAATCCAGGATAGAATGGTCACTAGCCGGCGCAATCATCAGCTCGTGTAGAGTTGTCATGAGCGGTACAACCTTTGGCTCTTGTTGAATGATCAGTGGACTGCACAACCTTTGGCCCGTGTATCTGTAAAGAGTGTGTGTATGTATTGCCGCGACTAAGTAAAAGTTTATAGATCGAATAGGAGGGATACGAAACAGGGACACAACGAAGGAAAAATCATTAAACGTTGACATCGGCGTTCCTGAGGAACAGGTATAGATGAAGCAGAAGATCAGGATCACGGCTACCTAAGATATCCCGGACGGGGATATCCGATTGTCTGCCTTTTGCTCTCAGTGCTCTAGAGAGCTGAGAGCGAGCAGCATGGAACCGGAGACACGACCAGACAATATGCTCGATGTCGTGGTAGCCATCGCCACAATCACAAAGATTGTTTGCTGCGAGCCCAATTCGATAGAGATGCGCGTTTAGGTTGTAGTGATTGGACATAAGCCGAGATATCACGCGAATGAAATCACGACCTACATTCAATCCCTTAAACCAAGCTTTCGTCGAAACCTTAGGAATAATCGTGTGTAACCAACGACCGAACTCATCTTCACTCCACATGCGCTGCCAATTAACGAGTGTGTCCTGACGAGGAATGTGAAAAAATTCGTTATAAGTAATTTGCCTTTCAAAAAGTGTGCCTTCTGAAGCGCCCACCTTAGCTAGCGAGTCCGCTTTCTCATTCCCCGGAATCGAGCAATGAGAGGGAACCCATGCTAAGGTAATCTTGAATAATTTTTCGACCAAAACACTCAATAGATGTCTTATTCTTGTTAGGAAATAAGATGAGCGTTTATCAACTTTCATTGAGCGGATTGCCTCTATTGAGCTGAGACTGTCTGAAAAAATAAAATAGTGGTCGATGGGCAATGTTTCAATGATCTCCAGTGCGTAGTATATCGCACCCAGTTCAGCGACATACACGGAACAAGGATCTTTGAGTTTGAAAGAGGCACTGGAATTTTCATTGAAGATGCCGAAGCCAGTGGACCCGTTTATGCATGAACCGTCAGTAAAGAACATTTTATCAGATCTAACTATGCCCCCATATTCTGCCGAAAATATCGGCGGAATAGAATCTGAGCGTAGATGATCTGGGATTCCAAGGATTTTTTGTCGCATGGACAGATCAAAAATGACAGAGGAATTGCAAAAGTATGGGAAGCAAACTTGGTTGGAGATGCATGGTGAAGGGTGCACGTCGTGGGTAAGGTACTCATGGTATAGAGACATAAAACTTGACTGAGGAGTCAGTTGGAGTAGATTTTCGAAGTTATCAATCACCAATGGATTCATGATCTTGCAACGGATGAGAAATCTGTAGGATAATTCTGTGAACCGAAG
Organism: Toxorhynchites rutilus septentrionalis; assembly: GCF_029784135.1. NCBI lineage: Eukaryota > Metazoa > Arthropoda > Insecta > Diptera > Culicidae > Toxorhynchites > Toxorhynchites rutilus. The sequence goes on along the minus strand of NC_073745.1, from coordinate 15,276,841 downwards.
AGTAAGCGGGGGTACTCCTGCCAAAACTTCGAGACTCATCGTATGTGTCGAATGCAAACACCCCATTGCTATACGCAAGCAACGATATTGTATTCTCTCCAGCTTGAGAATATGAATCCTGGCAGCTGATCGGAAGCAAAAACTGCCATATTCTAACACTGATAATATCGTTGTTTTGTATAACTGAATGAGGTCTCCTGGATGGGCACCCCACCATGTTCCGGTTATTGTTTGGAGAAAATTGATTCTTTGCTGGCATTTCTGTTTCAAATACGCAATGTGTATTCCCCAGGTACATTTAGAGTCAAAATATACTCCAAGGTATTTGAAAAACATCGAGTGCCTGATCGCTTTGCCGGATAGGTGAAGCTGGAATTGGGCGAGTTTGTGCTTCCTAGAAAAAACGACCATTTCGGTTTTCTCCGTAGAGAATTCGATACCCAGCTTGAGGGCCCACGTGAACAGATTGTTCAGGTATCTTGCAACGACTTTTGCAGAACGACGGGATTAGTACCCGTGATGGAAATAACTCCATCGTCTGCAAGTTGTCTCAACGTGCAATCTCTAGTTAGACAATCATCCATATCATTGACGTAAAAACTGTACAAGAGGGGGCTTAGGCAGGAGCCTTGCGGTAGGCCCATAAAACTGTAACGAGAAGATTTCAAGCTGCCATGATTGAAAAACATGTGCTTTTCTGAGAGTAAATTGTACAGGAAATTATAAAGAATTGGTGAAAGTCCACGATTATGAAGTTTCTCTGAGAGAATTTCCATGACAACTGAATCAAATGCCCCTTTGATATCGAGAAAAACGGAAGCCATTTGTTCTTTGCGAGCAAATGCGATTTGGATTTCAGAAGATAGCAGCGCCAGACAATCGTTCGTCCCTTTACCTCGGCGGAAGCCAAACTGCGTATTTGACAGCAAATTGTTCGTTTCAACCCACTTGTCCAAACGAAGTAGAATCATTTTCTCTAACAATTTACGAATACAGGATAACATTGCAATCGGCCTATACGAGTTGTGATCGCTAGCCGGCTTGTTGGGTTTCCGTATGGCTATCACTCTCACTTGTCTCCAGTCATGCGGGACAATATTCAGCTCCAGAAACTTGTTGAACAAGTTCAGCAAACGCTGTTTTGCCAAGTCGGGAAGATTCTTCAACAAGTTGAATTGAATCTTGTCCGACCCCGGAGCTGAATTGTTACATGAGAGAAGGGCAATTGAGAATTCCACCATCGAAAAATTCTCATAATCGCTTTGAAGTGGAATGTCGCGTACGACGTTTTGTGCAGGAGCGGTGTCGGGGCAAACCTTCCTTGCAAAGTTAAAAATCCAACGGTCAGAGTATTCCTCACTTTCGTTTGTATGGTTCCAGCCACGCATTTTCCTAGCCGTATTCCAAAGAGTGCTCATAGCGGTCTCCCTTGACAAACCATTGACGAACTCCCGCCAATATCCACGCTTTTTTGCTTTAATCAGACCTTTTAGTTTGGCTTCTAGAGCTTGGTAATTTCGAAACCATTCCACTAATCCAGCAAGTGCTTCAGATATTATTTCTGCAAATTTTCTCCAGTCAATATTTTTCGTGAGGTCATACGCAATATCGACTGACTCACGAGAACCTGATTCATTGGCGATCGATAAAATTATTGGCAGGTGATCACTACCGTGGGGATCTTGGATTACCTTCCACGTGCAATCCAGGGATAATGAAGAAGAGCAAAGTGATATGTCTAGCATACTTGCCCGTGCAGGAGGGTTGGCTATCATAGTTGCTTCCCCTGTATTTAAAACTGTCATGTTGAAGTTGTCGCACAGATCATAAATCAACGTGGCACGGCTGTCATCATAGTGTGACCCCCATGCTGTTCCATGGGAGTTGAGGTCACCTAAGATTAGCCGCGGCTCCGGCAATGCCGCGATGATATCAAAAAACTGATGGCGGCCGACCATGGTTCTTGGAGGAATATATATCGAGGCAATGCAGAAGTCTTTGCCATTGATTTGTGTCTGGCAAGCGACAACTTCAATGCCTATCATCGATGGGAGAGTGACTCTATAGAAGGAGTGACATTTTTTAATCCCCAATAGTACGCCACCAAACGAGTCACTTCGATCGAGGCGAATAATGTTGAAATCGTGGAAATTCAGCTCGTCGGCTGAAGAAAGCCATGTTTCACAGAGGGAAAATACATCACAGTTAGAACTATGAACTAAAAATTTAAATTGATCTAGTTTAGGGATGATGCTTCTGCAATTCCACTGTATTACAGTGGTCAAATCCTTGACCTCTTGCACTGAATCAGGCATCGAGGGAAATGAACGCTGCTAAAAAACCACATTTTTCTTTCAAAAATGTTCTCACAATCGGAAGCAAACATAATACTATGCTTTCAAGAGGGTCATTTATATTTAGAGCATTTAAAATGTTGTCCACCAGGTCAGAAAGCGCAAGCAAACCAGATTGTGGCTGTTGCCTCGACCGCGAAAATGGAACAGACCGGGTGGGTGCTGCTGGGGACCTCGCAACTTAACAAGGCTTGCGGTCTTGTCGTTGATGAAATTTATAAGAAAATGTAGTGTATATTTTCCATCCGCCATGCAAGGCTATACAAGTTTTAGATCACCACTTGTTTTCTTATTCTTGTTTTTGTAATTGTTGATTGAGTTATTTTTTCATAGTTTTCTCGTTTAAAGATAGGAGCGCTATATTTTTTTATATTTTTTATGAGAAGCTGAGGATTATTTACCTAACATTTCTCGATATCAGAGATGCTATGATTATCGTTTTTAAGCTATAATTTTGTAAATTTAACATGTTTTAAGTCTTCGATCAATATTCATATGTGTCTAAACTAGACCTATGCTACTAGAATCCTTCTCGTAAGTGTGATATTTTTTTCAAATTTTGCTTTTTGGCTTCAATTTAATATATTGATCATCTAAATCGGTTCAGTAGTTCCAATGTTATGATTTTTTACAGAAAGTTATTTTTGGACAAAGGGGGAAAAATGATTTTTCGAACCACCGGATAACTTTGAAACATCATATCTAAAAAACGAAAAAATAGCATCTCTGAATCGAGATATGTTATGTAAAAAATCCTCAGCTTTCAAGAAAAAATATAAGAATATAGCGTCATCCAGTCCAAAGTCATAAAAAATAAAAAACGACTACAATCAATAATTACTAAAATATAATCGCAAGTTAAATATTTTTTAATAAAAGGCTAAGTCATTAGTTTCAATTTATATGTCGATCATCTAAATTGGTTCAGTGACTCAAAAGTTATTAATTTTCATTTGTCATTTTTGGGAAAAAGTGGAAAAAAAATATTTTTCGGACCACTTAATAACTTAGGTGTTGTAAGTGTGTTTAAATGTTTCAACGATCTACACATACATGCATACACATACATACACATACATACGCGTTGTTAATTTTTATAAAAATCAGTATTTCTTCGTTGATATATTGGACATCCACCAAGGCTTGCGGTCTTGTCGTTGATGAAATTTATAAGAAAATGTAGTGTATATTTTCCATCCGCCATGCAAGGCTATACAAGTTTTAGATCACCACACGGCCATGAACCATGTCTGTGGTAACAATATCGAACAGTAACCCATATTTCGTCATAAGCAGACCCGAAAGCGAATGTAAATTGTTGAAAAATAGAATGAAAATTTTTATTCGATTTTGTTTTAATATTTAGAAGACATAGTCCTGACCCTAGCTTAACTATTTTTCAATAAATCTCCTTGCATTTCAGCAAAACAATCTTATTTAGAACAAAAAATAATCATCAGAGACAATTTTCGTTCAAGATTTTTCGTTACCTGCGGAGAATGCAATTTCTCATTAATTGTGAATAACTATATCCTCTCTTTCGTCTGCAATGATGTCAGGGCAAAAGTACTTATGTGTATAAGTTCCAAACTTCATACACACCAGATGGGCCAACCAGAAAGACTGCCGGGCCGCAGGTTGAGTATCGCTGGTCTAACGTCATGTGTATTGATATAAACTAAATATAATAACTTTTCTGTATAAAAAACTATGGAAAAATGTCATATGGTGAGTCAAATATCTTTGATGTGATGCCCTTTTTATTTTTCAAAAACCTGTGAAATATTGTTATATCCAAAAAGTCTACAACAAAAATAAAAAGTGTTTTACAGATATGTCTGTAAATTTACAAACATATTTGTAAATCTGGCAATCTGGTGGTCTGAGAATTTATTGCAAGAAATCGCTTGAAAACATGCATGAATTTGCTTGAAAATGAAGCGGATTGAGTCCGCACCACTTAGATTGAAACAATATTTTTCTACATATTGAACATATGTGCGACTCGTTCTACCATTTGGATGATAACAATACTTGTGGCACCAATCATATCCCAAAAATAACAGAGATTGGCAATTCTATTGTACAGTTGCTTAACTATTGTCCCACATTGTATTCTCGTGCTCTCCAAATTAGACTTATTTATTTTCGGCAAAATAGATTTTTGGCATATCTATCGAGGGAACCTAGGGAAACATCTCTATTCGCTCCCATCCTCGCTGAAAACAGCTACCAATGGGCTGGCCAGCTCTTCTGGGCATCAAATTCGATTCCCACATTCCAGTTCACCGGAGGAGCCGAGCAAACGCAGAAAAAAATAGCAATGCATTTAATGAAACTACCACCTACTTTGAGCTACTACTCAGGGGTCGCTTCTTGCGGTTGCGGCTCACTCGCCTGTCCCTGTAACTCGAGTGGCGGTGCTATTTGTTTATATTTCCAGATCACAATTGATTCTTAAATCTTACCTGCACGGGGAGGAGATTGTGTTCCTCCGCTCCGGTGCCCCTCCGACGACCCCGACAAATCCGTCCACCGGTGATCGTTCCTTATCGGAGTGCAAGCTTCTGCATGAATGCATTTTGAGAAGCGACAAAAGACGACCAGAACGAACACTGCAGCCAGCCAGAAGGAACTATGCTGCCGTTGTTGGCCGCACGCTGGCTGGAGTGCTCGCTGGAGGTGGGAACGAAACATGGAAAATGCAGATGTTGATGCTAATCCTCGAATCGACCCGTCGCCGTCAGCACCGCTCTCACCGTCGACGCGAGGTGTGTGAGTGTCAGGAGCTGTAAGTTGAAATCAACTCGATGAGATCGATGGGTGGTGGTGGTAGGCGGCAGGAGCGATTGACCCTGTCCCCCTCGGGTTCATCCCGGTGGTATTATACGATGTTGTGCAGGAGGGCGGCTGCGGTGTGTGAAGTGAAGACAGTTGAGGTCTCGAACATTGCAAATAAAACATGATTGTTTTTCTTGTGTTGTATTTATTGTTTGAAGTTTGATTTGTAGTTTGGTTCGTTGTCTTCTTGGGAGTATGTCTTCTTACAGCTGAGGCAGTTGGTGGGGTTCATCCAGCGCGCGCTGTTTCCACCGATGTGACCCTTTTTATGCATCGTTCCCGGGTGACAAAGAGCGAGCGATCTTATCGCGCTGGGCGAAGACATTTCTGAACATGGATGGATTCTCAGCTTGAAGGTGACTTCGGCTGGCGGCACCTCGGGGAAGTGTAGGCGAATATCGTTATGTGGACAACTTGCGGAATGCATGTTGACTCGCGCGGATTTGCGCGTTTTTGCTTTTCCAGATAAAGTTAAATATCGCTGTTCTGAATGTGATTCTCAGAAAAGAGCCCACTGCTAATTATATGTCAGTCCAAAGGTAGATTCATCCGATTCGACGAACTTGCCAAAAAAGTATTTGAAGAATTCGTTTGAAAAAGTAGTCGTTTAATCCCGCAGAAAACTTCATTGTAATGTTGAGAACGCACGCAAAATCATTCAATAGCCAGCCAGTTTCTGCAGGAAGCTGAATCATAATTAAATTTGACGTTTCTCGCTTGCCAAGACAGGACATCCGCTCTGGCCCGGGATGTAAGTGGCCGTATGGAGATCTCCGCAAGACAATAACACGAACAAAGCCAGATGGGACAGCAAATATTTCATTCATTACGTTGTGGCAAGCGAAGAACAACCGACCAAGAAGCTCAAGGCTTCTGTTGGTCGGATCTTGCCTTTGTATGAAAATTAAATTAACGTATATCACTTCACCCGGTCCACACGGCGACCGATTCCCAGTTTTTCATTATGCCCAGCCCGGAGTGGAAACGAGAGTGCGAAAATGAAATCGTCCCCGTAAGACAATCCGCGCGACCGAAAGCGTGAAGAACATATTTTTCATTCACACTTCTGAATCCAGAGCTCAAACGTCGGTTCGCGTCTGAAGCTGCACATTTGCACAGAAAAATGTCTGAGAATTAAAAGAATAGTAATGATTTCGTCTTATTCGCGCTCGGTAGGTTCAACAGGGCAGAACAAAAGCCGTGTCGTCGTGCGACCAGAAAAGGTCTGCCGGTCATCTGATACTTCCGAGGGAGCGACAAAAATTTCACCTTCACGTTCCCGGTGGCTTTCAGGTGAACAAAAACAAAAAAAAAGCTGGAGCTCCAGAGGGAAAAAATGCCTTCGCCGAAAATAAAAACTCTGCATGCAGAGCGGGTTGAGGTTCTGCTGCGTTGATGCACGGTTCGATATTGCTCTCATTGTTCCCGTTCGCCGAAACCGAATCCGAAGGGCAGGACCCCGGTTCTGACATCGAATCTGCCGGACCATAATGAAGATGTTCGATGAATGGTGGCAGGCTAATCTTGATCCGGCCAGGTTTGGCAACAGAATGCTCTACATGATGTTCTTGGAAATTTATTACAGCGGTATGGTTGTGTTTCAGGAAGAAATGCTGATAAAAAGGGAAGCCTGGTGGTTTCATTGTGCTTGGTGTTTGTCGGTCGATTCATTCAGGGCAGAAGAATGTTCCTACCGGAAAACATGAGTTTAATATCACGCTGTTATGCAGTAGACTTCTTAATTATAGTATATTCGACGGATATCCATGAACCAAGGATGTACTATTAGCTTTACATCCAAATTTCATAGATAATAAATTGTCTACGTTAATACAACTTGGGCATTTCGGAAAATCTGAGTTATCGATCTTCTTAAACCAGCTTTATAGGTTTAAACTTAAATTATAATGAGCCACATTTCACTACCATATCCAGAATCGATAAATAGTTTCAGCTTTTTCAATTATTTTATTTGATTTTTTTTCAATTTGTTTTCAAAATACTTTTACCATACTTTCAAGGCATCAGCGAAAACTGCTGTTTTCTAATTCAGATTGATAGTTATCGAAATTCTGGTACCTCGTAGTCAGTGAAAAAATAGAACGGGGAAAAAGGATAAATTGCAAAAAAACAACTATTTTCAACAGATTCGAATAACCCAAATTTGAAGTTTATCGATAATTTTGCGTGAATAGCAACTCCTCCAATGTGATATTCAACTATGTGGGATTCATAACGAAAAATTAAAAGTTAGCGGACATTTTCTACAAGATTTAATATTGGAAATTCTATTTGTGAAAAAAGTCAAAAGTATTTGTAAAAAAAGTACTTGAGTACATATATCTGAGTTACTCTCGCTTTTAACAATGCTTTGAGTTTCATCCTTTTTTCAATAACTCGATATAGCATAATGTATCACTCCCACTGTTTGAAGTAATTCGTTTTTGGCGCTAGTCCTTACCTTTTAAATCTTCCCTTTCGTTACTATCCAAACCACAGGTCTTGAGATATTGAAACCACTCACGACACTTTTCCTCACTAATAGTGGCAGACCATTATATAGATATTAATTTTTTAAATTATCTTTTTTTTAAATTAATTTTTATGTCCTCTCTATTATGTCCGTCATGATCCTGGTGATGATGGACTATTTTTATTTTTATGTTGTTGTTTTATATTATATTAGTTAAAAAAAAATAAAAGTAGTCTACATAAGTTTGAGCGTCGCGCGCGTAACATAGATATAAAGGATATTAAATTGAAAGTTTTCTAAGTGCCGGTCTAGAAATTTTTCGTTAAGGAAATTTTCTCGATTTCTCTGGATGAGGATATTCATAGTCAATCCAATACAAGGCTGGCGGTTGGGCTTGTGCTCTGGTGGACCACTCGGCTGCAAGCGCCTCGTCGGGACCGTATCGGCTATGTTGCGGACATGACTGAGTATTGGCTTGTCATTTGACATTGCAATTTTTTGAACTTATATCTGTAAATAAAATCAGTTTGTTGTTTTTTTGTTTGCCTAACTGATTTCAATGCTGAAAAAAATAACTAAATTATCTTTTAGATAACTCGTCTTGCTCAGATCTCTGTAGGGGAAGGAGGCGGGACCATCATCATCATCATCATCATCATCATCATCATCATCATCATATCTCAAGCGAAGATTTTTTCAAATTGAAGCAGAAAATGTATGTCACTCGCAAATCACAGGAATAGGTTTCTCAACTGAGTCCTCTGATTAAAAATACTTTATGGTGCAAATATTAATCGAATAAATTTGCTTTGGTTTTAACAGATAAATCTGTAAATTTATTGTACGACTACTGCTGTCGAAAAACTCTTATCACAATCATTGGATGCAAAGTTATCCTCCATGAAAATGCATGTTAGTCACTGTCTACTATTTTTTGGTAGAAAAAATCCACGTAGAAGAAGTTGGGGCATAGTGGTCACCCTAAGGAATATGCCCATTTCCAGCGTCCACGTACCGCTACAATTCCCGTTTTTTTTAGAATATTATAAAGGGTGTGTCACATCAAATTGCATCACGGAAAAAACGCTGTAGAAATTTAATTTTTAGGAATTATATCTTCAGCTTTCGCTTATAATCAGATAAGAGTGTATAGATCACGTTGGCCATGCTTCACTGACAATTTTTCGTAAATTTGAAAAAATGTCGTCGAACGAAAGAGAGCGTCGTGAATTAATCCTGCGCAGTCATTTCCAGAATCCGGAGTTGTCACATCGGGACATCGGACATTCTCCGCAGAGGACAAATTCAGCGTTCCGGAGAGATCGGGACATCGGGACATTCTCCGCAGAGGACAAATTCAGCGTTCCGGAGGAGATTCGCAAGCAGAAACTATCCAAGTTTGCCAAAAAGTACATGGTGTGGCAAGCGATCTGCTCTTGCGGAAAGCGGAGCGCCCCCTTCGTGATGACCGGCACGGTAAACGGGCAGGTTTACCTTAAGGAGTGCCTACAGAAGCGCTTACTACCACTATTGAAGCAGCACGAGGGCCCGACCATCTTCTGGCCGGATCGCGCTTCGTGCCACTATTCAAAGGACGTGTTGGAGTGGTACGAAGCCAACGGGGTCACCTTCGTGCCAAAGGAAATGAACCCGCCCAACGCGCCGGAGCTTCGCCCAATAGAGAAATATTGGGCGATTATGAAGCAGGCCCTCCGGAAGAACCCAAAAGTTGTCAAATCGGAGGCGGACTTCAAGAGAAAATGGATTTCTGTTCAAAAAAAAACTACAACCTGACGTTGTACAGATCCTTATGGACGGGGTAAAGAGGAAGGTGCGAGCATACGGGCTTGGGCTCGAAGTATGAATAAAAAGAAAATGCCAAAAGTTGTTTAATAGTTTTTATTTTACTGTCTAAAATTTTCAAAAGGATCGGTCTACTGGGCGAATTTCTACAGCGTTTTTTCTGTGATGCAATTTGATGTGACACACCCTTTAGTTCAACTCATTGTTGTTCATGATAGCATATGGCTTTTACAATAAAAATTCAAAAAAGTACATTTTTCATCATTAGAAAAAAAAGGTGAAAAATCTTACTTTTTTTTTGTTTGGAGGTAAAGTGGTTGTTCCCGACCAACCGCGCGGAAGAGGAACAAGTGTCAAAAAGGTAGTTTCCCTTCCAAACTTTCAGTCCTTGTTTCACATCCAAGCCTCTCAATCCTTCGTGAGCCGAACGCATACAAGCAAACACAGCATACTAATCGATCTCTACCAATACAATATTTGCCATTCCATCCAAAGTGTGTTTCCATTCTCCACAAGCCACATCCAAATTGTATGGTCTTCCAGAAGACCAAAGTGAAAAAGTATCCAATCCTCCTTCAGCCGAAAGAACCGCCATCTTCCTCAATGGTGTGATCCACCAGTGGTCACTCGCACATATCAAGCTAATGTCTATCGCGAGAGCAATTTCTGTTTTTATTTATATTTCGACATGCGATAGCTGTACTGGAGTACATGATGACTCAAAAGTCATGAAATTCTTCAAACATAAGGTGCCTTTCAATACGGTGTCAACAGTTATACAATCAAACAAGCAGGTGACCACTTTACCCCCACTACCTCTATAGTTTATCTAAGTCAAATTCCTTAGAATGTAGACGTTTTTGGGCACGTGTTTCGTGTCGGTCCCTTGGGACTTACGTTGAGCTTTTTGTTAGAAAAACGTTGATCACTGGGACTGACGACTACAAAATATATATATTAGGCTGTCAAAAAAGTCCTGCGGTATTTCCGCGAGGTATCGTTGTAAGCGCGTAGTTCTAGTTGTATTCATTGTATCGAGTCATACTATAGCTTGTTGGAAAGGTATTTATATAGTCCGCGCTATAATATAGCCCTTGACAGTGTTTTGTTTGGTTAAGTCGTTCGTGAGTTATAGTGTCGCAAATATGGAGCAAAATAAAGAGAAAATCCGACATATTTTACAGTACTACTATGACAAAGGCAAAAATGCATCTCAAGCTGCCAATAAAATTTGTGCAGTTTATGGACCCGATACAGTTTCCATTTCCACCGCACAACGATGGTTTCAACGTTTTCGTTCTCGTGTAGAGGTCGTCGAAGATGCGCCACGCTCCGGAAGGCCTGTCGTCGAAAATTGCGACAAAATCGCTGAATTAGCCGAGAAAGACCGGCATAGTAGCAGCCGTAGCATCGGCCAAGAGCTGGGGATAAGTAATCAAACCGTTATTAACCATTTGAAGAAGCTTGGATTCACAAAGAAGCTCGATGTATGGGTGCCACACACGTTGACGCAAAAAAACATCTTTGACCGTATCGACGCATGTGAATCGCTGCTGAATCGCAACAAAATCGACCCGTTTCTGAAGCGGATGGTGACTGGCGATGAAAAGTGGGTCACTTACGACAACGTGAAGCGCAAACGGTCGTGGTCGAAGCCCGCTGAAGCGGCTCAGATGGTGGCCAAGCCCTCATTAACTGTCAGGAAGGTTCTGCTGTGTGTTTGGTGGGATTGTCAAGGAATAATCTATTATTAGCTGCTTCCCTATGGCCAAACGCTCAATTCGGACCTGTACTGCCAACAACTGTACCGCTTGAAGGTAGCACTCATGAAGAAGAGGCCATCTTTGATAAACAGAGGCCGCATTGTCTTCCATCAGGACAACGCCAGGCCACACACTTCTTTGGTGACGCGCCAGAAGCTCCGGGAGCACGGATGGGAGGTTCTTTTGCATCCGCCGTATAGTCCGGACCTTGCACGTTGCACCTTGCACCTTGCACCACTACCACCAGTTTTTGTCCATAGCGAACGAGCTAGGTAGTCAGAAGTTAGCCACAAAAGAGGCCTGTGAAAATTGGCTATCCGAGTTTTTTTTGCCAATAAGGAAGCGAGCTTTTATAACAGGGGTATTATGAAGTTGGCATCTCGTTGGGAACAAGTCATCGAACAAAACGGCGCATATTTGACTTAAAACAGATGATTGTAACTAATTTTATGAACAAATGAAAATTCAAAAAAAAACCGCAGGACTTTTTATTGGTTTTATATATATATATATATATATATATATATATATATATATATATATATATATATATATATATATATATATATATATATATATATATAAATGGATTTCTGTCTGTCTGTCTGTCTGATTCTTATGGGCTCGAAAACTACTGAACCGATCAACATGAAAATTGGTATATAGGGGTTTTTGGGGCCGGAGAAGGTTTTCGTGATAGTTTGAGGCCCCTCCCCTTCTCTAAGGGGGGGCTGCCATAGAAATGAAATACAATATTCTGCATTACTCGAGAACTAATCAAGTTTTACTCGATATTTGTGAACGGATTGTACATTCAAATCATGTTCCAGAAATTTAGGTTGCTCCATATCCATATCCATGATGTGTATTGAGATGAATGTTTATGAACAGTCAAAAATTTCATAAGTGTTAATATGAAAAAAATCTATTTTGGCCGGGGAGAAGCTAAGGGACGAAGGGTCAGTTAATTTGAAATAAATTTTCGGAGCCTATATGTTCCGATTCCTATACTCGAAGCATAATTCACCCACTCTTCAGGAAAGAAGAAACTGCTTCTCTCTGTCAATTTCCGCATTCAGTAGCTCCACATACGATCTGCTGTAAACAACCGTTGCTTGCTATTCACACTTGGTCACTTCTGACCCGCTGATAAGGCAGTACCTGTGGAATCGAACAACGAATCAGAAGGAACCAGCAGAACTCACTTACATATTTATGACATTCGCTGCAACTTCCCACTCATTTTTCAATGGGATTTCGATCTTACCCTAGTCAGCTGCAACAATGGATACAAGTCAGTGTTGAAGAAAGCAGCCAACGGTACCCTAAACCATCTCCGGTCCCAATTTCCTCGGTCCCGTGGCCAACACTGTTCCGTCAGCAAGTGGCTGGGAAGCGCGAATTCGTTGTCTTCAAAAATAAATAACGGATCACGAAGCTCGGAGGAATCGATGAAAAATATATTGAATGGAAAAACCAGCGAGAAGCAGCCCTCGGAATGACCATAGGAGCTGGGGCACGAAATAATGATGTCTTTTTCACGTTTTTGATTTGTTTTGCAGCCCTTCCGTCGGGCGCCTCTGCCCACCCCGGTGCTTGGTGTTCCTGACGAGCGAAAGGAAGCGCACTATATTTCCAATTCAAACTTCCACTCGATGTGTTTTGAATAAATTTAGACATCATCTCTCGTTCGCGAAACCGAACATCATCAGTAACGGTGGAATGGCGAGAGAGAGCGAGAAATTTTCACATCATAACGAGGTATCCCCCTCCCGATTGTTGATGATGGTAGGGACTTACGGTTAGGTTTTCTAGTTATTCTCTCTTGTGATCTCAGAACAGGCTCCGTCGGAGGGAAGGCTTTCCGGGGTACACACGAACGTCATAAGCTTTTGCTGACGTTGGAAAGTCGGTCATTGCAGCCATGTAATCAGGTATGGTTAGTAAAGAACTTCAACATCAGTATCGGTCGCAGAACATTGTGTTAATATTACTCAATTGTTGGAATTATCCAATATTACGGATGCATTCATAGTTGGAAATATGTTCGCTGGCGAAAGAAATTGAATTCCTTTCTAGGATAAGAATCAACGTTGTGTGTCAGTTTATGAGTGGAAAAAAGATCTTTGGTGCCACTATTCACAGCTGCAAGAACTGCAAGAACTTCACTGCAACATCGCTTTTTCGAATTCAATTACAGTGCCCCGGATGAAATAATATCAGCATGCCAGAACGGAATGGTATGCTTCATTTCATATTTCGCTGAGCATCTCCGCGGCGTTCGTCATCGCCGGCGCGCATCGCAGCGTCGACAGCCGGTTCGATAATGGCTTCAGAATTTCGATATTTGTACATCTGATTTGTCTCCCCCAGCGAGAGAGATGATGGCGAGAAGGGATCCATCCACTTTTCGCTGTCACATCCTGACCAAGTCATGCCTTGCACCGATGATACTCGCAAGGGGCTAAGACCCGACCTGCACGAAGCGTCGCCGCCATCGTTGGCGTTAGCTCGATGGAAGTGAGCTTCGTATTAATAATTAACGACTTCGACACAGCAATCAACGGAATGAGCGAACGCGCCGACCGTTAGTTGCACAACATGGCATCCGTACACGAGATCCCGTCGGAAGGCGAAGGAAATGTGATAGCGCTGATTGAACCTAATGACGTTCTGCCAGGGGCCACATCATTCTTCGGTTGCCTTCGCCCGTGATTGAGGACAATCAGTGGAATGCATTTCATTTGAGTTGACAATCTTAAATTTTCCTCTCTCCAATGTGCGAGTGTGTGTGAGTATGCAGATGAGATGAGAGGTGACCCTTTCCATTCCCGGTCGATTCGAAAGTAGAATTGATTGGTTCGATCAAATTTTCGCAAGGGCTCATGCTTTGTCAGGGGATCTTATGAATATTATCGGATAACGGAACACATGTATCCGAGGCGAATACATTGTGCAATTGTGCAGGGAATTTCCATTGTTTGCCCAGTCGCGTACTCAGTTATGCGTGAATTAGTTAAAACTTGAGCTGACATGAAAAATAAGCCTTTCTTTTCTGCGCTTTCTCGCACGCTTCCGTATGCGCGAACCGCTTGTTGGCCGAGATGATGAATATTCCGGGATTCAAATTAAGGGCTCCCGGTTCGGCCACGCAATTGTTCGGTCGATTGGGAGCGAGCACAAATCGGGGATGCTTGCAAATTATGTTTGGATGAAATGGGAAAGGTTCCGAAAGTTCTACTCTGCTTTTTTGAGACTTTGAAATTTTGTTGAGGAAAATTAAAACAGTACATATTTTTCAAGTAGTGTTCATCGTTAGATTCTTCAGTATTCTGAGGCGATCCAAGGATCCAATAAATATTTAGTCTTAATAGTTATGTCTGTTTCTGCTTGTTCTTCTCTAATGCAATGTGCGTCGTTTAACACGTTGAGCTCCGAATTTTTCTTGCTACGCTTTCCATTCAGCCCGCACCAAGAGCGTTTGCACAGTATCAGTGTCGGTCCCAGCTCCCAAAGATACTTATTGTATTAATAGGAAGTAGGCAGAAATTCGACTAGAAAGCAAGCACATTCGGAAACTAACCCTATATATTTTTATTTCCTTATTTTGTAACTGTCAGTCCCAGTCAGTCAGCGTTTTCCTACCAAAAAGCTCAACGTCGGCCTCTAGGGAACGACGCTGGGCTCAATGTGTTAATAAGGGATATGAGGGGAAACTCAATACAGTAGAACGTGCACAATCACTAGTAAGGAACAACACTTATGGAAAAGCACGTTCACATATATAATTTCTATTGCTGGTGGGAAACAATAGTACTGTAATTTTGATGTATTTTGTTTTAATTTTAATTTTACTCAACTTTTCATTGCGACCATTCTTTACTTTGGTAGACTTCCGTTTTTTTTTTCGATAGTGGCAACTGGCAAATACAAGTCAGGATATGTAGACCAAAATCAGGATCCATTTTCATAAGTCACGGCCGGTTATAATGGTGGCCAAAACACTAATAAGTCAGATGAACCTGCTATATCACTGTCTGACAAACACTTACAGTACATACTTTATCGAAACGGATCGCACTTTGTCGTGAACCAGCTACAGTCATCAGCAAAAATGAAGTGCTCATCATCATATTTTCCTTCCATTTCTTTCAAATCATTCATGAATACATAGAAAATAACATATTTGTATCGTTTGAAAGCATAATGCGTACACCCAAAACTAGCGTTGGCAGAAAATATTTCATCTTTGGCAGAAATGATGCCATTTCGTGTGCTGGAGGGTCAAATGCGCAAATAATGAGCTGTTTTAAAAGCTTAAGAATGGTTTGTATGTATGCGAACAGATATCTCTTTCTGTTTTCTTTTCTCATTTCATTTGGGATTGTGCCAAAAAAAAAAGTCCATACGACGTCAATGGGGATCGAGCCAAGGCCGGCTGGAATGCAAAGCTATTTCACACGACCACGCTATCCATATAGCTGCCAGTGTTGTTATAAAGAAGCGTGATAATATTACACCTCATCATAACATGAAGTTGGAAAGTGTTTTCTAAGAGGATAAAGAAGAAAGATACGAGAATATATCTTTCTCTGTCTGGGCCGTGTATTTGGCAAACTATACGAAAAGCTTTCATATGCTCATATGCATATGCTGTTTCGCTCGCTCATATTGGCTCTAGCATATATATTAGACAAATGATATACATGTATTGGGGGGTAGAACATTTCCTGTTATTTTTCAGCTCATTTAATGTAATAAATTGGGATACCATAAAATGTGGTAAAAAATAACTTTGGATGTACAGTCATTCCATGCCAAACCGATATATTGCTTCTCAGATTTTCATGAAAAGTGGTACTTTTGTTCCTTTTCGCAAAATATGAGGCCCGTATTTTTCTATTTTTTCGTGAAGGTGACCATTTCCATTTTCCCCCTTTTTTCCAAAAATGCCTTTTTTCAAAGACTCATTACTTTTGATCTACTGGACCGATTGAAACGCTCGACATATCAAATTAAAACCATTTAGCTGGACTTTTTCTAAAAAATACTACGTTTGCGATTTTGTTTTCGTAATGATTGATTGCATTTGTTTTTCATAGTTTACATGGTCTCGGGACCAATGGCGCTATATATATTTGTTTTTCTTGAACGCTGAGGATTTTTTACATAACATATCCAAAAACTAGAGATGTGTTCTTTTAATTTTTATGTTATAATTTTTGGGGTATAATTTTTTCAAAGTTAACATGTTGTTAGTCTTCATTCAATATACCTATGCAACTAGACTAGATCTATGTGACCAGAATCCATTTTTTTTAGCAATTGCAATATTTTTTCAAAGAAGACTAGATCATTGGCTTCAATTTAATATGTTGATTATCTGAATCGGTCCAGTGGTTCACAATTGTTTGAAAAAAGTAATTTTTGGATAAAAGGGAAAAATGATAGTTCAGGCCATCGGTTAGATTTGAAAATAATATCTAAAATACGAAAAAAACCAAACCTCTGATTTTTGGATATGTTTTGTAAAAAATCCCTAGCTTTCAAGAAAAAAAAATATAAAAATATATAGCGCCATACGTCCCGAGATTATGTGAACTGATTACGAACAGAAAATTAATATTTTTGCAAGCATAGTATTTTAAAAAAAAAGAACGAATTGGCTTTCATTTGATATAAGGTCTCCTCAATCCAGTAGTTCAAAAGTTATAAATTTTGAAAAAATGTCAATTTTAGAAAAACCATGAAAAAAATATTTTTTGAACCACCCTAAAATCGAAATGGTCATTGTAGCGAAAAAAAAAATAAAAAATACGGATCCAATATTTTGCGATAAAGAACAAAACTACACTTTTTCACGAAAACCTCAGAACCACTATATCGGTTTGGCATAGAATGGCTGTATATTACGGTGCCAATGAATGTATGGGAAAAAATCGACCCTAAAATTTCAAAAAGTTACCCTATACAAAATGTTCACCACCTCTAAAAACACCCTATGCAAAATAACAGCTCAATCGGACTTATAGAATTTTAGGGTCGATTTTTTCCCATACATTCCTTGACACCCTAATATACATATCCATGAAGATGTTCAGTGATCAACCATATCCTTTCGCCTTCAGTACCTTTTGCGGCGTTTCGGCATATTTTCCACGAAGGCCCCGTGCACAGTATCGAGTTCTTCCCAGTGTCTTTCAAGAACCTTCAAGTTCTCCTTGTTTGTGACTCCATTGTTGAAAACAAAAAGATTGAACATTTGAAAACGGCCCGTAACAAGCTGTTCGGCGAAGCTTCCGTCGGAACAGGAGAGTTGTACCGTCTTCATTTAAAATTTGCGAATGAATCACTTGATTCTACCAATCAATTGCTTACAATTTGTGGCTCTTCGGTTATTTTTGTACACCGAGGAGCTTAAAATCCCGAAGAAATCTTCGATTGGGCAACACTGAGGCAGATTTGTCGGGTTGAGGCTTTGGTTACAAAAAGAACCGAGTGGGTATTCAAGAATTGTATTGTCCATCTACATGATGGTTTTGTTGAAACGGGATAGTAATTTTCTCAAACATTCGTTTTGATACACATCTTGATTGATAGTCAAACCAGAAGGGTTGAACCATGGTTTAAAAAGCATCACTGTCTGTTCAAACTTATGTTTACACTTATACTTTATGTTCCGAGATGTAGTAAAACTATGCTGCATCGAAATCTGTTTCTCAGTGTGTTCCGGGGCTCTTGTCTTCTTTAGGCACTTTGTTCTGATTATTTTCGATGTTTTGCAGATGTAGGGGAAAAGGGGGGAATTTGGACCACCTAAGCAAATCACCTAATATTTCCAAACCAATACGGTCTAATTAAAAATATGTCACATTGTATACTGAGCTACATTTGTTCTCTCTCAATAAATAATATTTAATCATTATATAAAGCTTCAATCTACCAAATACATCATAAAATAAAAGAGATGATTTTTGGACATTAAAATTTCATGCGGGGTAATTTGGACCAGTGTGTGTTTCATCGAAAAAACATACTTATGTTTATGTAAAGTATTTTGGGATAATGTTACTATCAGTAACAGTGTTCTGGGATCGATACCAGGTGTCTTGGCCAGATTCCAGACCAGAAAAATTGTATTGAGACCATCTCGAATTTTGCATGAATCTTTTCACTGTTGGTCGATCATTTTCGTACACTTTTGATGCTTGGTCAAAGAAAATCCGTTCTCGATTGCCTGCGTTGCTCTTTCAAGCTCCTCCTTCTTCCAACGTTGTCTGTCCATCCTATTTTTGTAATTCAGTGGCATCTGGAATCAATTAGACCAAAGAAAAGCATCAAACCTGTAGGACCAATTCACCCCACAGAAACGTGTCCATGTCACCCCAAACAACACTCAAAAATTAAAATGCAATTAATTTCATTTATTGTTATCAAACTACAGTTTCGCTACATCAAATTGTTCCTCTTCTGTAAGCGAACAGAACTTTACTTAACAATACACGAAAAGTTTGTTTAGTAAGCGGGAAAAACCTTAAAACCACTATCGGAAAACTCACATTTTTGACGATCAAAGTGCTTGCTGTGTTTATGCTACCGTTTCCCTCTACTTGTGAAGTTTCACCAAAGTTTTTTTTACTTTAGTACATACGATTCAACAATAGTACATACTGTTCAACAATAGAAGGAAATGACATTTAAAAAAATCCAAGTTGAGCCGTAATTTTTGAGTTGAAGGGGTGGTCCAAATCATCCCATATGACCAAATCACTCCGTGTTACCCTACTGGTGAGATCAGTTTAATTTATTGCGGTATCCCGTTGGGATAGTGAATCCTTGTTGTTGGAGACACGGGAAAGAGAACGAAGTTCTTCTATGTCCATAATTTTGGCTGGCATTTCACTGTCTTGCTTGTGAGTGGTTGTAGGGGATGCATGGATTAGTTGAAGCCGCAACATTATTGCTTTAAACATGTAGTACCGTATACTTTTTGATGAAATTTCTGTGCAGTTCGTAAAACAGTAAAATGCGCTCGCGAAATGTTTCTTTTTCCGACGGCATTTTGGGCAAAACTGAGCAAGCATAAACAAAACAAAAAACACTAGTAGAAAGAGGAGAGAGATGGAGAGAGAGAGAGAGAGAGAGCGAGAGAGAGAGAGAGAGAAAGAGAGAGAGGGCTCTAACCCATACATACTCTCATTTCTCTCTGGGCTCGTTTGTTAGTTTGGCCTCGAAAACATTCCAAAATTTGGGGCCTCGAAAACATTCCAAAATTTTAGTTGCTACCCCATTTTAACGCTGCCATGTGATTGATAATTGCTTATGGCATCTTTTTTTTGCTATATTTATTTGCTCAGCTGACTATGGGGAAATTCCCCTTCGTATTCAGTTGCCCAATTTCTCCGCCAAAATGACTTGACTGTTTAGTTTGACTGTTTGGACGTTTTGTCGCTTTCCTCCTCCACGACTCGACTATTTCATTTCATTTCGTTCCTCTCTCTCTCTCTCTCTATCATGTACCACGTATGCATGTATCGATGTTCCAGTTCCACGTGGTTAGACATACGCTACAGGTCAGCTAGATTTGATTGTATCGTACACGAAAATTACTCACACGAATGAAATTGCGTGCAGGGCGTGTTCGTTATTTCGCACGCTATTTACTAAGGCTAGCGCGAGGATTTTTATAGCATACCTGATAACTGTCTCTTCGTTCATTGGTTTGAGTTCACGATTGGTATACAATAAACTGTCCATTAATGGTGTAACTACTTCTTCGTATCAACAATCAAGTGTCCGTTCCTCTTTATATGAACATAAAAATAAGCTTCCGTACACGGGATATACATGATTTGCATTGGCTAATTCTCATTATTTGTGGTGCATGATTGAAATATTCGAAGTCGAACGAGTTTTGCCACTTCTAGACTACGTGGACAACGTAAGACTCCGTCTTTCACTTCTGAACAAGGGGTGATGGGGTGGTTCACTCTACGAATTTGAAAATGAGACATGTAACGAAAGTTCAAAAGATTTCAAATACATATTATTTTTGTCATATATGACAGACCGGGAATCTATCCAGTATTTTTTTTTTGTGTGTGTGATATAACTATGAGCAGGGCCCGAAATCTTCGAAGATGAAAAATGAATATCGACTGTCCTCTCAGTCGCTTCGCTTCGACTAGCATTACTTCGATATTCGCCGTCAACATAATTTGCAATTAGTGAGGGTGACTGATGAACTAGTTCAGTCAGTGGTAATTCTATCTTACGGGATAAATGAATAGAAATGTACCTCTCCATTCAACTGATATGAACAGGTACTGATAGAACCTGTATTTACATATCTCGTCTTATTTCAAAATTTGTTTTTATGTTTAAATAAAATTCGATGTGAGAAACTTATGAAATCGATAAACTACAAGCTGGAAGTACGCAGAAACTGCTACTAACGCAAGTCTGATGTATATAATCGACAACATTTGACACACCTAGGGACCTATCCTCAAAACCTTCATTCATACAAAGCTGGGAATACCTAAAAGTGATTACTGGTTGTTTCAACCAACCACAAGTGTTCCACTCATCCAATCAAATTTAAATTTCGTATTGTGAACTTGGTGTCCAATTAACCACAATATCCTAGCGCTGTGGATATCCCAGAGCTACTCTCGGGTAGACTTCACGATCACAACCTCTTGAAACGGAAGATATGAAGGCATTGAATATCTGTATATTTCTCACTCCAGATGAATTAAAATTAACGGAACGACTTTTCTGGAAAACCTCGCGTTTTTCATGATAGTACAAGGCAATGGAACATAATACAAGACATGGATGACCATCTCTTCAATCCTCTTTTTAATACTGAACAAATATGACAACTTTCATTTCAAATAGGAGAGAGAGACAACCCGACAATTATTGGTCATGTAAGATCTGCAGTACCTCTAAATAGTGGCACCATTTTGTGTGTCTCCTTTGAAACGATATCAATACGTTGAAATCGCTGTATTTTAACCTGTACACTTGCAGATTGGTCAGATGATGTTGGGTGACTCAACATCAATAATTTCTTATACAGCCACCAAATGTGTATAAATATATTTTGCAGCCGGACTGAACATTATAGCGTGTTGAGTATCGAAATGTTAACAGAAAAATACCTATTGTATGATTCAAGTCATCAGTCACCAGTTATCGAACCATTCTGTGCCCCGTCGGTGAAAAAAATGAAAACAAAAATGGTAATCGGAAAAACTCAAGTCTGGTGAATAAGTCGCATGTGGTAGTTTATCTCAATTGAGTAGCTCTATCATTTCTCTGGGCTGACTTGCTCGGTGTGACGGGATGTTATCATCGAGAAAAATCACTTTGTGCTACCATTCCGGTCTATTTTGGTGCAGAACACGGTTCATTTCGACGGTTTGAACTGGTATGACAGATCTCGCTGATCCCATAAAACACACAACATTGTTTCCGAAACAAGCTGGTCGTGTGGTCTATGCGGGCGGTGGCGGAGGTCAACATATGATCTATTGCACTCGGGATTCTTTTAATATATCAATTTTTCATCCCTGGTTCGATGCATAAATGACTTTCTTTTCTGTCTGGCAAGCAACATTTATTTCTATTTTTTGTTGTTGTCTGTCGGTCATACCATGTGGAACTCATTTTCCAATTTTCTGGATGTTTACCATGGCTTTCAAATGTCGAAAAACGGTGTATTGAAAAATGATGTAAAATAACAATTTACAAGTCCATTTACCTGTTACACGAGTATGTGTTTGTGTGAATTCCGGTTTCGTTTACATACATCTGGTAGTGATTGCTGGTCAGGCGTACATCTGTGACCGAAGTGATGAAAAGGTTGTTGGTAAAACCTGTGGCAAAAACTCGAAAGATCCGAAGCACATCAAGTTATGATATGCAGAAATGGTATATCAAAAAGTGTATACCAGGGTCGTCTTCGACTTTAATTGACTCTTCTATCAGCCGCTACGCTTCGAGCAGGACTATTTCGGCATTCGCAATTCATTCCTAGTCAATACACGAATGAATACAAATCTGCCTCTTCATTCAACCTGACTTCAATCCACCACTACTACTTCACCCTGACATGAATCTCGTTGCCCGTAATTTCTGATGCAAAAAAGTAGTTACACCATTAATGAATGGTTTTATTGTTCACCCATCGTGAACTCAAACATCGATACATGCACACTAAATTGTAAATTGAATACCAGGGGTCCCCGATTTTTTCATGTCAAATAAAGGAAAAAAATAATTTCAACATGCCAGTTGTACAGTATTTTTAAACATGTTTTTTACGTATAACTACGTCTTTCATTAAGGGTGCCAAATCAGAAAACAGGTCACGTTTTTATGAAATGAAGTTAACGTTAATAACTATTTTTGCCGCGAAAGGATTTTGGCGAATTGCATACTACACGAATCGGAAATTCCGTAAGATTTGTTTAATATGCTATACATTAGAATCCCCTGGTTTGTAAATGGTTAAAAATCATGAAAACTTTTAGCGTTTTCATTTTTCCATACATTTGTTCTGTACATTTGTGTGCTTTCCCGAACAGAGCAGTCAGTAACGAGCAACTTATCGACGACCAACGGAGGGGAAGTCGTAGGATTTCAAGTCTCCGTGAACAAAGAAAAAGTAGAAGAATGAAGGGGAATTTTGGCTTAGAGTATAAACAGTGGATATCGCTGAGGCAAACTTTCATTCGGCATCGGACTGTTGAGCAATCCAGTTCACTTTGCTTTCGCTGCGCTTCGATCTAAGATTGGACCCCACCAGTGGTAATCCAACTTGGATATCGTCGTGTGGTTTTTTCAGTTCGTTTTTGGCGTTATTCGTATCGTGTGTTTTTCTTTCCGCGTCATAAATTGGACACTTCGCGTAGTGTGTGATGAGCAAGAAGAAGAGGAAGGCAGGCTCGAGCCCTGCAAAAAAAACGAACGCATTGCCAGGGGCAATAAAATTTCGAGGTAAGCGTCATCTAATGATGAACGCGATGTTGGTGCAATGAAAAGCGCTCGCACTGAACAAGCCTTCGCAAGTGTGACACCGCATCGAACAACAGCGAAGTAGGTGATTTCGGCGCGTCGGTCGAACATGTAAACGCCGTTACCCAGGCAGCAACCAAATAAAGCTCTCCCCGCTGGTGGTGAAGGCGGTCGCTCTTGACAAACTCATCAGCGAATTCGCATCGAAGGGTGTTACAGCAGGGTACAAGCTGTGTGGCATAATTCAGTCTTTTTCCAAGCAGTTAACATTGTTTGTTTTCCGTCATCATAAGGGCTTCGTTGGTGCCTTTGAGGATGCATCAATGCATTAAACTGACGTTATGGCGAAGCAGACGTTAAGATTGTGCGCCAAAGCGTTATAGAATGATATCCGAAGATATAAATAGGCGACTTATATAAAATAATAGCGTAGTTCTACGTCAACAATGCGGTCTTGGACACAACCTCCTGTAATTTTTTTTTTTGTATTGAAGAGTGTGTGTATCACTGGTATTCTATTTACGTTAATACATGCATACATGATACATGAGTGAGAGAAACGAATTCAGTCTCAGAGAGTCATATCAATTTTCCGTGAAGTTCACTTGACGGCGAAGAATGAAGTGAACACGGAGGATCGTTAGAACAGTTAGTAACGAGAGGGCCCTAATGACTGTTAATTCATGTTGACAAAAAACTGCTAGAAGGAGCAAAAACTTATTTCCACTGGAATGCGAAGGCTTCATTGTCATCTAACTATCCACAGTTCAATATAACTTTGTCGAGCCCTGGTGTATACCAACAAAATTTATCTTTACAGCGTTGCATTCATTGGCATTCGACCAATCGATTGTCAACAATATTTGACCAACAATATATAAACAAATCTGGCGAAGAACTATGGACAAATTTATGGGATTTTTTCAACCTACGGTTGAAAATCTTTTTAACGATGAAACAAAAATGAGTAAGTAATTTTTATATCAATAAAAAAATAATAATGTTTAGCTTCCTTATAAATTTCATATTATCAAACATATTTTATGAAGTATCCAACTGTTCTTTAATCCATCGTGATCAAAAATATTCGTTGACAATTTATATTGCCCTCTTCAGAATCCTTGCTCGGTATATATTGCTGAATTGGCAGCGATATACTGGGCACTGGACAGCGTCGCCTCACGACCTGTTGAACACTATTACATTGTAACGGATAGTCTTAGCTCTGTCGAAGCTATCCGTTCAGTGAGGCCGGAAAAGCACTCGCCGTACTTCCTTGAGAGAATACGAGAAATTTTGAGTGCTTTATCCAGACGCTGTTATGTCATTACCTTTGTCTGGGTCCCTTCACATTGCTCAATTCCGGGTAATGAGAGGGCTGACTCATTGGCAAAGGTAGGTGCAATTGAAGGCGATATATATCAGCGTCAAATCGCCTTCAATGAATTTTATTCTTTAGTTCGCAAAAATACCATCGCTAACTGGCAACGCAAGTGGAATGAAGATGAATTGGGCCGGTGGTTTCACTCGATTATCCCAAAGGTTAGCCTCAAACCGTGGTTCAAAAGTCTGGATTTGAGTCGGGACTTTATTCGCACCTTCTCCCGACTCATGTCCAATCACTGTTCGTTAGATGCACTACTCTTCCGTTTCAATCTTGCACGTTGTTTGGTCGTGCGAGGTGTATCTGGTCGCCAGATCGAATTTAGAAAACTCCCTTCGGGCCCGAGGAAGACAGCCCAATGTGCCGGTGAGAGATGTGTTGGCTCGGTTAGACCTTGATTACATGTCCCATATATATGTTTTCCTTAAAGCTATAGATCTTCGTGTGTGATTGTCCCTACATCCTTATACCCTCCTTTCCTTCCTTTGCGGGTAATTCGTCCCCTTGCTATAAATAGTAGAATAAGTTGAAATGTAAATACACTATAGATATACGAATAGATTTATAAATTGAGTGTTCATCAACATTGTTACAATTTCCTTATATCCCATCCTTCTCCTAAAAATATGTCACCCTCCTAAACTCGAGTACACCGCGAGTAATCGGTTTTCCACCTTACTAACCATAGATGTGAGAAAATTGTTTATATATATATATATATATATATATATATATAAGTTACGGCCCATTCTGGCCCTACACAAATCGAGACAACCCAATCGATAAACACCGTCAGCAAAATCGCCCGCGAAACATCGCAGTCCGACGCACCATCAAATTCCAGCGGCGACCTGGATATTATCGCGGCGTCAACAACTCAGCCACGCGTGCACACAACCGCCGAAGTAAGCAGAACACATCCGGTCAACAACAAACAAATTTGCGGAAGCAGCAGAACATCAGGAGCACCATTCCATTTTTAATTGAATAAAGAAATCAGTTTCAATCAGACGACCGAATCGAA
Organism: Toxorhynchites rutilus septentrionalis; assembly: GCF_029784135.1. Taxonomy (NCBI): domain Eukaryota; kingdom Metazoa; phylum Arthropoda; class Insecta; order Diptera; family Culicidae; genus Toxorhynchites; species Toxorhynchites rutilus. The sequence continues at coordinate 15,251,172 of NC_073745.1, read as the reverse complement.
TCGACGCATTTTTAAAAACTCTAAAAAGAAAGTCCCGGTCGTTTTTGGCGCAGTCGGTAGGATGCGCTAAGTGTTTTTTTTTTTTTTTTTTCTCTCCGTAGTGATCAAGATACTCGTAGTAACCTGTGCGCGAACTATCATATTTAGGACTAAACTAAGTGATAGAACAAACATAGTGAAGTATAATCAGAATCTGTGCATGAACTATCATATTTAGGACCAAACTAAGTGATAGAACAAACATAGTGAATTATAATCAAAATCTGTGCATGAACTGTCATATTTAGGACCGAACTAAGTGATAGAACAAACACAGTGCTAACAACGAATTCACCGAAAAAAAAAAAAAAAAAAAGAAACCAGGCGCATCCCCCCCCCACATCATCCGAGAAGATCCTCCCTTGCGGTTTACGAGCGGAGCTGAGGTGAGTGGCAATTCTACTATTAAAACTAAAAGAAACATTATCCCCTTTTAAAATAAATAAAATAACAAATACTATTAAAAAAAAAAAAAAAAAAAATGAACCCCACAGAAACTAACAATACCAACATTCCTGAAGAGGAATTAATTCAGTCCACCGTTGACATGTTCAACAGGGCTGAAAAAGTGCTAAAGGCGATGCAAACGCCTCAAGCCATAAAGGAACTGCCTTGTTTTGACGGTAACCCCGTCAAACTACACGCGTTCATTAGAGCGGTTGAAAATCTAATGCCGTTCCTTAATACCATGATAAATACCCCATTCGAGAAAGTGTGGCTGCAATCAATACGTGCGAAAATCACGGGTGATGCAGACCAAATTTTAGAGATAAACGGTACTCCTTTGACATGGAGTGACATGAAAAATAATCTGATCGCACACTACAACGATAAACGTGATGCGGTCACATTAACGAGAGAACTGTTCCAGTTGCAGCAAACTGGAACGATTGAAGAGTTCTTCGGGTCGGTTCAGCAAATATTATCTTTGCTCGTGAACCACACGAATATTTCAACCACAGATGCTGATTTGAAAGAAGATCGCATCCGCACTCACACTGAAAACGCTTTACAAGTATTTTTAGCAGGGCTCAGGGAACCGATCGGTGGTAACGTGAGAGCCCGTCAGCCTAGAAAGTTGAAAGAGGCGTTTGATGCCTGCGTGCAGGAAAGAAATTTCCAAATGAGACACGGATTGACGAAACCAGATTTTCACAGACCACCCAAACCACAACCACCATTCATACCAAAACAAATAAACTCATACCCTAAACCTCAACATAGAAACTATCCACACCAAAATTTGCAGCAACCTCTTCGTCCCCCACCGAATGCTAATAATTTTAACAGACCGCAGATTCCCCCGCGGAATTATCAACCAGATCCATCGAACCGGGACGGCTCGATCTTAAAGGGGGAGCAGTTACGGCCCATTCTGGCCCTACACAAATCGAGACAACCCAATCGATAAACACCGTCAGCAAAATCGCCCGCGAAACATCGCAGTCCGACGCACCATCAAATTCCAGCGGCGACCTGGATATTATCGCGGCGTCAACAACTCAGCCACGCGTGCACACAACCGCCGAAGTAAGCAGAACACATCCGGTCAACAACAAACAAATTTGCGGAAGCAGCAGAACATCAGGAGCACCATTCCATTTTTAATTGAATAAAGAAATCAGTTTCAATCAGACGACCGAATCGAATCGACGCATTTTTAAAAACTCTAAAAAGAAAGTCCCGGTCGTTTTTTATATATATATATATATATATATATATATATATATATATATATATATATATATATATATATATATAGTTTTAAAAATATATTTAAGAATTCGGCTCCTTTAAACTTAAGTAACTGAGCCTGTAAAAATAAACGAATTAATAAAAAAATAAAAAAAAAATTATATTGGTACAGCAATAAGAAAAAAAATTTGCCCTTCACAAAATAATCTATTTTTTGATGCCTCGGAACACAAGGAAATGTGTATTATTTGTACTAGAAAAACAAACACTTGGCTTGATATAATTCTAATGAAATTTGAAATTTAAACCAAAGCTTCCATAACCATTTGTATGAAAAGCACAGACACAACTAACCACTTCATCGCGGTCATGGGAACTGATACGTATCATCATTTGTGCACAACGAAATAAAACTCAATAACTGTAAAGTAATCGTGTCCAACAAAACCGATTGTTATTATTTTGGAGACCCATCTCATCTCCATCCATCCCAGCTCAACCAAAGCTCAGGCAAATTTATCATCTCGAGCGCAACAAGATCACGCGTGATACAGACCCCAATTGTGACCAAAAAATATGCGAACGCATGTTACGCAGCGGTCGCAAGATGGATTATTTAAATTCCATCGTCCCCCTGGTCTGCCCTACTCCTTCATTCGCTCGGTAGAGATCCCACGATTTCGAACAATTTCTCAGGAAACACAAAATTGAGAAATGAAAATTGCACTCCCCACGACAGCGAAATCGCTGTAGCACCGCCGCAACAGCGCACCGGAATCCTTAATTCCTATAGCCTCCGAATGGCACAACCAGCCGGGAACGGGCAGCAAAATTTGTTTTATTTAAATTTTTTGATCCAATGGGCCCCGTACCCGTTGTCTACCCCGCGCTAGCGCGGATCCATTTGGGGTAGGAAGTGTGCAGCGAAAATTGATATTATTTTGTCCTGCAGTCTTGTTTGCTGTCCTTTTATTTGGTTGACTTTTGAAAAATTAAGCAGAAATGTACAAGATATTTTCGTGAGCCGAGACTGCCTTCGCTCGTTCTGTTGTTGGAGGTTTGCTTTTTGCTTGTTTTGAATGAATGGGGATAGTGGAGTCTCCCACTGACTTCCCCGAGAACGGAACAAACGATTGTTTCTCCGAAATGGAAATTTTTGAGGTACTTTCGTTGTTCCATGTTCCATGCAATGTAACAGCGAATGCCATTTTTGATTGAAGTTTCGTTCCGAATAGTAATAATTTCGTCGAGAGTCGATAACGAGGAATGGCCTTCCATTGGCAATCTGATTGTATCGTGCCTTATTAGCACAAATAAGCCAATGGTCTGATATTGGATTTTGACACGCAACCTTATCCTCTGGGAATAGATATCTTCCATCACAGTTCAGCGCCGAACGGAACGGTTTTGCGTGCCCGATAATGACTGGTTTGACATCTTTGAAGTGCAGCAACTGCTGATACTGATCCTCTTTTGGCTTTCTCCGCGTTCGGCGCGAAGCCTTCCGTGTACGCTACGGTATCGCATGAACTTTTTCGATGGCCAACTGGCCTCCCTCGCCGGTGAGTTCTTCATCGTCGAAAAGAAAACCATGGGAGTGTACATTACCAAGCACATCAATTACTCATATCAATTTATTAGTCCCTCGGATAAATACCATCGGGGCAACCATACCCTTTCGCTGTTATGACCGGCTGGATGTGGAAGCATCCATGGCAGCAGAATGAGTCGGACGCGAAATAGAAGATGGAAAATTAATTTTATTACCACCATATTATAATCAACATCGCACGCAGGCTCAGATCGACGCAGTCGAAGGTAAATGGGACGAGGTCAAGACCACATTTTCTCCCATTAGCGATCCGAATCGGGGGCTAGTTAAATAACAGCTAAAAAAGCTGAATAGCACCGCTTTAATCTAGAGGTGTGATGCAAATCCATTGTAAAGGATCAAACGAAATATCTTGGGCTTGAAGCCCAATATATTTTTTTAAATGTTAAATTTATGGATGTTTTCATTTTCATGTACGAATGTTCGTAGTTGCTTTTCAGAATTATGTCTAATAGTTATAATCATTGTTTGCATCGACACTTAGATGAAGATAAAATTCATTTTGGCTTCTGAAAGAATCTGAAGAATAGTTCACACATTAAATTTGTTATTTCCATTTGTTATTTACTGTCAAGAACTAGTAATTGGCTCTATTAGATATATCATCAAAAATATTATTTAAGAATTGTTTCCTTTATTTTTTGTAATTCCCTGAGAATGATGTCTAGAAATGGTCATCGTTGACGTTGACTGTTGTTGTTGATGGATCATAAACCTTCCTTCACTTACTATCATAGTCTGATTAAAGAATGTCCACGATAAAATTGCATCACCCATCAAGCAAAAGATAATCTGTTATCCAATTATCATAAAACTATCACAGTGCGTACGAGTAAACTAGGTACAGCCATCTTTATTTGAATCAATATCATCTTCGAATTCGAATCCCTGTACACTTTTGAATTTTTACGAATAAAGGGTGTGTCACATCAAATTGCATCACGGAAAAAACGCTGTAGAAATAGAAAAATTTTTAGGAATTATATCTTCAGCTTTCGCTTATAATCAGATAAGAGTGTATAGATCACGTTGGCCATGCTTCACTGTCAATTTTTCGTAAATTTGGAAAAATGTCGTCGAACGAAAAAGAGCGTCGTGAATTAATCCTGTGCACTCATTTCGAGAATCCGGAGTTGTCACATCGGGACTAAAACGATACTTCGAGAAGCTAACCATCGACCGGAAGGTGAAGAACGGCAAAAATGGATGCTCCGTCAGTGAAAAAGATCACAAGCGCGTAGTTAAGCAGTTTAGACGTGATCCGAGAAGTTCGGTCCGGGATGTCGCCAATAAGCTGAATTTGTCAAGTTCATTCGTCCAGCGGACCAAGCAGCGGGAGGGCCTGCGTACATACAAGGTTCAGAAGGCTCCTAACCGCGACGAAAGGCAAAACATGGTGGGGAAGACGCGAGCCCGGAAGCTGTACACCGAAATGCTGACGAAGCCGCATTGCCTGGTAATGGACGACGAAACCTACGTCAAAGCGGACTTTCGTCAGCTGCCGGGCCTGTTGTTCTTCTCCGCAGAGGACAAATTCAGCGTTCCGGAGGAGATTCGCAATCAGAAACTATCCAAGTTTGCCAAAAAGTACATGGTGTTGCAAGCGATTTGCTCTTGCGGAAAGCGGAGCGCCCCCTTCGTGATGACCGGTTTACCTTAAGGAGTGCCTACAGAAGCGCTTACTACCACTATTGAAGCAACACGAGGGCCCGACCATCTTCTGGCCGGATCTCGCTTCGTGCCACTATTCAAAGGACGTGTTGGAGTGGTACGAAGCCAACGGGGTCACCTTCATGCCAAAGGAAATTAACCCGCCCAACGTGCCGGAGCTTCGACCAATAGAGAAATATTGGGCGATTAAGAAGCAGGCCCTCCGGAAGAACCCAAAAGTTGTCAAATCGGAGGCGGACTTCAAGAGAAAATGGATTTCTGTTCAAAAAAAAACTACAACCTGACGTTGTACAGAACCTTATGGACGGGGTAAAGAGGAAGGTGCGAGCATACGGGCTTGGGCTCGAAGTATGAATAAAAAGAAAATGCCAAAAGTTGTTTAATAGTTTTTATTTTACTGTCTAAAACTTTCAAAAGGATCGGTCTACTGGGCGAATTTCTACAGCGTTTTTTCCGTGATGCAATTTGATGTGACACACCCTTTATATACAGGGGAACTTCGTTATAACGTACCCTCGATATAACGTACATTCAAAGAACAATAAAATTTATCTGTATTTTGATATAAAAACATGTTTTGTACCTTTAACCAATCCCAAAATACAACTGGTTTCGTGATCCTGGATCCTAAATGAATCAAGCTTTAATCAACAGTACGAAGGGGAACATCATGAGAAAAGTTGGCTTCGTTTTTAATTGAATTTTTCCATCATTATAATTTATCCACTTCAATTTTGGAAGTGAAATGTACGTTATAGTTACCCTGTATTTCACTTTTGCTTTCCGAATCGATCAATTTTGCCATAGAAATGAAACACAAATTTCTGCATTACTCGAGAAATAATCAAGCAAATGAAACTAAATTTGGTATTTGAAGGTTTAAGGGTGCAATAAATGTTTCTATGGTGGTTAGATTCTCCACCCCCCTCTCTAAGGGGGGCTGCCATACAAACGAAACACAATTTTTTGCATTACTCGAGAATTCATTTAGCAAATGTAACCAAATTAGGCATATGGAGGTTTTAGGGTGCAATAAATGTTTCTATGGTGGTTAGACTCTCAAACCGCTCTTTAAGGTGGGGCTGCCATATAAATGAACCTAAAATTTCTGCATTACTCGAGAATTAATCAAGCAAATGGAACCAAATTTTACATGGGGAGGTTTTAGGGTGCAATAAATGTTTCTATGGTGGTTAGACTCTCCAACCCCCTCTCTAAGGGGGGGGGGCTGCCATACAAATGAAACACAAATTTCTGCATTACTCGAGAATTAATCATGTAAATGAAACCAAATTAGGAATGTGGTGGTTTTAGGATGCAATAAATGTTTCTATGGTGGTTAGACACTCCCCCTCTCTAAGGGGAGCTGCCGCACAAATGAAAAACAAATTTCTGCATAACTCGAAAACTAATCAAGTAAATGGAGCCAAATTTGTCATGGTGAGGTTTTAGGGGACACGAAACGTTTCTATGGTGAATAGACACTCCTATTCTCTCTCTCTCTGAGGGGGTGGGGGTCTGCCATACATATGAAACATACATTTCGGTATTAATCTATATTTTTGTATTAAACATTTATTTCATGTAACGGAGAAACATGTTATATGCAAGTGGTTGAAAAATCTTGCACGAGAATTGTGTCTGAAACTAATCTGATATTATAATGTCGAGTTTTGGTAGAAGTATGGAAATTTTATAGTAAAAAAATATTTTGAAGGGTAGATTGGAAGATCAATCAATGAATAGTTCCGCGATTGGACCCATGAACGTGCGCTTAGTAAGAAAACGTGAATGTGATAACGAAAAATAAATTTTGGGCGGGACGAAGTTTGTCGGGTCAGCTCGTTATAAATAATATCAGAAATAATGAACAAATTAAAAAAATTAAATAATTATATAGTCCTACTTCAACAATTAGAGCGTGTTTTGGACATTCTTCCAATTTTATGTAGGTTTGTTTTATTTTTTTCATGGCAAAACAAAGCATGATAAATGAAGTGATAACAATTTTTCTCTTGTAATGTTTCGAACCTATAAAAAAATAAAAAATAGGGGGTCTTCGTAGCCACTTGGTTACGCGTTCGCTTACTAAGCGATCGATCGTGAGTTCAAACTCAGGGCCCTCAATTGACCATCTTTGTGTTGTTATAGAATAATTACGTCCACGCAACAATCATCAGCGATGGAGATCGATCCACGGTCGAAATAAGATCGATTCATCCATACAACTGCTCTGCTCTGCCAGACACATCGTGCTACTGTTCTATAAATAACCCAACAATGATCAATATCAACTGTCTCCGCTGTCCGGTCTGCTGAACAATGGAAGAACAGATAGAATACCCTTACGCCGAAATGGCTACTAGAGTGTAATTTACCATAATGTAATGGAACAGAAAACCTAACGCGTAAATGGCTACTACTTCTACTGTGTAATTTACAATTTATAGAAACATAAACATATGAACATCTACACGATAAAAACCCGGCTCTGTTACAGATAAAATGCTAATGAGCCTGATAAATAAATAAATGGGATAAAAAAAAAATAAAAAAATTCATTAACCCTCAATTCAAATTGGAAGACGAACGGTTGCCCTATAATTCACTACTCTTTCAAACGATCACAGGATCGATCATTTCAAACAAATATTGCACTTATACTTTGCCGTTGCCGCTTCCCATTACTGTTTGTGAAAAATGGATAATTTGCACTGTTCAATGAAAGAAAACAACTTCTCAAAAGTCACGGAGGTTAGTGGGAATCTATTAACTTCGCCACCCCCATCACAATCTAACCTCCGCCGAACATATCTTGTATGGCACTCCAATGCCGCGGAGCGAGGTTTCGTTGAGTAAATGTTAATGAATGTCCGGCCGAAAGAAAGTGGCTGCCCAGAAAAACGATAAGGTCCGTCCAGCTGGGAACGAACCGTCCGGCGGGTCGCTACGAGCACTTCGCGTGCCGACCATTGAGCCTTTGGTGGCAACTGTGCACGAAGCCCATATCAACCGCCGCTATTCCTGTCGATCACCTGATGGATGCGATGTGGCGTTTAAGATGCATGAGGCACACTATTTTGTTGCCTTTACCCGCGGCCCCGTTTCGGAAGCGGTGTCAGTTTGCGTTGCAATGGTTCCTAAAAACTGAAATGCGAAATCTGGCGAAAACTGGGTTGAATCTAGGTTGAATGCATGGTGAGCATGATAGAAAGTAATAACACTTTGCTCCCATACCGTTTGCCAGCGATGAGAGCGAAATTCTTGACATGGAATTTCCGGGAAACGTTGCACATCGACACACTTTGGAGGGCTTCGCATGCAACAGATGATAGATGGATGAGGTGCTCCACGGCTCGGTCGATTGCGCAAATTGATCCAATTTTCTGATATACTGGTGCAGGATAATCGGGGGAAATGCAACCGCCTCTCATTGCCGACATGTTCCTCCGTTAGCGGGGTACACAAATTTGAACCGATTACACACTTGGCTTGATTAGAAAAGTGCACAGGTCGGGAAAACATTTTGGCTTCGCGTGATCACAAAAGGATGCAACTCATTAATTGAAGCGCGACTGGAAACAATAAATCAGTTGAAGTGCATTGTTGTGGAAATATTCAAATTTAACCATCTTGAACGGAAGAAATGGCGTACCCAACCCAATTTGAATTAATGAAGAAATAAAATATACATGTTACAACACCGGGCTAACAAGCGAATGGGAACTTTTCTCCACAGTGACACCCAAATTGATGATTAAAGCGTTCGGTTATCTTCATTGTCTGCATACGCGAGTGAATCACAGCATGATGGGTTGAAGAGAGGGTGGACCGAGGAATCTGGGAAGGGATCAAAATTTTACATGCAGTCAGCCAAAAATGACAAAACAAACAATACAAATCTCGCGCTGTGCAGATTTCGGCAACAACAGATATAGCCGTCGAGAGACAAGAAAAAAAACGCCAGAACTGTTCGATGAAAATAAGGGAGTGTCGTTGTCAACGCTCTTTGGCAGCCACAGTCGAAAATACACACACGCCACATAAAACCTACATACGAATTAGCATGTTTTGATGATGTTTCGTGAGCAGGCGAAGAAAAAAAAAAGCGGCGGGCAGAACTGTTACGACATGAGTCACAGCGCTCGAATCCCGTGCAAAACTTGTCCGTGGCCGGATATGCAAAAGATTTGTAATAAATTTTCGAACGGGAGAAACGAGTGAGGCGCTCGTTATTCGACATTTATTTTGAGGCTCAGGAGCTTGGAAGCGGAATTGACAGAATTGTCCACCCCCTCTACCCGGGATGGCGGGGGGTCGCACAAAAAAACACTGGAAGGTTGTACATCACCATGAGTTTATATGTAAATTGGCTGAGACGAGTTGTTTTCGGCATGGATGAGCTTGTTGGGCCACTTTTTCCCTCGCGCGAGAGATAGTGCGAGAAGACCGAGTGTGTGAGATTGCAACTGATAGCTATTTCCGTAAGCGGTCGGAGTGCCGATCATGTTCGGAAATTTATTTTCAGTCACACTGGAAACAACTTAATCCAAATTCTGGATCGATTGGGGTCTTTTGGTGTGAGATTCGGTGGCCTCGTTTCAGTAAAACGGAGGCATGTAGTGGCGGATGAGCGCACAAGCAAACGGTTCGTGTATCAATCTCTGTTAATTTACCCATCAAAAGGAATTAAAAATGACTTATTTCTTAATTAAGGACTGAATTTGATCGTGCTGACTGTAAACTAAGCACTCGAACCGGGAGAAAATTAATGAACTTTGTGTGTACACGGACTGGGAGAGAAGCTCAGACTAGCCAGGACATTGTGGGCCGTCGATTTGGAAATCGGAACAGACGTGGGCTATATTTGCGAACTGTCTTAATCATTCATTAATTAAATGAATTATTAAAGATTTTTTGTTTTAATCTATGAGTATTGCTAATCGCTATCGGATATTGTATTATTATGGTATATTATATTATCTATATAAATAAAATTCTCGTGTCACGATGTTCGTGGTCGAACTCCTCCGAACTGAAAACTTGGTTGGCATGAGAATAGGACGTAAACTATATATGAAACCGCTAGGGTACCGATTACCATATGTTTTATACCGATTAGGGTGGTCCTATGCAAAAGAAAATTAAATAATTTTTATTTCTTTTTTTTTATAAATTTGGCATAAAAGTACATATAACCTCAAAGGTTTACCTCCATTTCCTATTTTTAATCGCGATTTTAGTATTTTGGTATAAATAATATCCAAATAATCGACCCATAGATTGTTTTTCAAAGAGAACGAATGTCATCCGACCTCGAAACGCAATGCGTATAGACGTCATTGAGCTTCGTGTTCCGTTTCTGTGAAGCGTAAATTGTTATGAATTTTCGAGTGAAACAAGCACGCTTTTAAAACAAAAATTTTAAATGAACTATGGCTCTATTGTGTGTTCTGTGTAACAGAATAACACATTTATTACAGATAGGGAAAATATCGGACGAAAATAGTCTCTGATAATTATATTATATTCTGGATAATATTTTGGCTGAAATGCAGGGAGATTTATAGAAAAATAGTTGAGTTAGGGTCAGGGCTATGTCTACTAAGTATTCAAACATCGAATAAATATTTTCATACAAATTTCAACAATTTAAATTGCTTTCGGGTCTGCTAATGACGAAATATGGGTGATTGTTCGATATTGGTACCACAAACATAGCCTTTTTTTATAGCCTTGCATGGCAGATGAAAACTGTACAATGCATTTTCTTAAAGATTTCACCAACGACTCGACCGCAAGCCTAGGTGGATGTCCAATATATCAACGAATAAAAACTGATAATGACGGACAATCATTCATAAAAATTAACAACGCAGACATTGACATGGAAAACCGTTCAGTAGTGCCATATTCGCCTCAGCTGAGCAAAACATTCGATGAAGAGCAACAAATTTGCAACAACGAAATTTATTCCTTTTTTCAATTTACATTTCACATTCAAAACAACAAACATGTCAGATTCGTGAATCAAATACATCGGGAATGGAATACAAGGAATGTTTTGTGTTTTTTTTTTTCTAATTTTTGTCATCGACTTGGCGCTCTATACCTCGGTATGTCAAACACAAGTATGAAAGAAAGGGTAACGAACGTTTCAATTATGTGTAGATCTTTAAAACATTTAAACACACTTACAATACATTAGTTATTTTTTATTTTACAATCAACATTCAGCGATACACTGGGCGCTGGACAGCGTCGCCTCACGACCTGTTGAACACTATCACATTGTAACGGATAGTCTTAGCTCTGTCGAAGCTATCCGTTCAGTGAGGCCGGAAAAGCACTCGCCGTACTTCCTTGAGAGAATACGAGAAATTTTGAGTGCTTTATCCAGACGCTGTTATGTCATTACCTTTGTCTGGGTCCCTTCACATTGCTCAATTCTGGGTAATGAGAGGGCTGACTCATTAGCAAAGGTAGGTGCAATTGAAGGCGATATTTATCAGCGTCAAATCGCCTTCAATGAATTTTATTCTTTAGTCCGCAAAAATACCATAGTTAACTGGCAACGCAAATGGAACCAAGATGAATTGGGCCGGTGGCTCCACTCGATTATCCCTAAGGTTAGCCTCAATCCGTTGTTCAAAAGTCTGGACTTGAGTCGGGACTTTATTCGCACCTTCTCCCGACTCATGTCCAATCACTGTTCGTTAGATGCGCTACTCTTTCGTATTAATCTTGCCGACAACAATCTTTGTGTTTGTGGCCAAGGTTACCACGACATCGAGCACGTTGTTTGGTCGTGCGAGCTGTATCTTGTCGCCAGATCGAATTTAGTAGTCACCCTTCGGGCCCGAGGAAGGCAGCCCATGATGCCGGTGAGAGACGTGTTGGCTCGGTTAGACCTTGATTACATGTCCCAAATATATGTATTCCTTAAAGCTATCGATCTTCGTGTGTGATTGTCCTTATACCCTTAGTTTTTCCTTTTCCTTTTCCTTTGTAAGAGATCGGATCCCTTCTTAAGAATAAGATAAAATGTAAATACATATTAGATATAAGATAGGTTTAAGAATTGAGTGTGATGAGTGTGATTAAGAGTGTGATTGAGAGTGTGAGTGTGATCATTGTCAACATATCCTCATATCCCCTCCTTTTCCTGAAGAAAATATGTCACCCTTCTAAACTCGAGTTGACCGCGAGTAATCGGTTTCCTATATTATTAACATTAGAATTAAGGAAAAATGTATATATACTAGTAACAATTCAGTAAGGAGTTCGGCTCCTTTAAAGCTATGTAACTGAGCCTGTAAAAATAAACGATTTAAATAAAAAAAAAGCTTTAAAAACATTTTTGATATTTTGGATCACCAGACCTGAACAAAGTCTGTAATGCAGTAACGAAAGATTGCTACTCAAAATTTGTTCAGCATGCAAAAACTGAACAGTTGAATGTTTAACATTAAAATGTGTTGAACAAAATTACGAACATTAACACTGGTAGCAGCAAATCATAAAATATTAAATGCACTTCACCATAATAAAATATGCACCTTCAACTTTGTGAAAAACAAAATAAACGACCCTACACTGCACTCCGGGCTGTGCTTGCTGGCGAGATTAACTCCAAACTGCAATTAATTTGCATACAAAACTGCCTCATTAAAGCCAAACCTCAAGAAAACAACGCCCTTTTGGAACAGCCCTCGGAGCCGGAGTGAGAAGTGCTAAAGCTCTGACTTCAAATGCAAATTTAAATAATTGCAAATCAGGTCATTTCCCTTCCCTTTTTTCTGCTATTTCAAAGCGATCTTCGCGCGAGGGTTGAAAGTTGGTTGCACTTGCAGCGGCCAAAATCCCCGAACTCCACCCCGGCGGATTCCTCTCGCGTCACATTCTAGCCCAAACTTGATGTTGTTGTTGTTGTTGTTGATGTGCTGTTTGTTTACTTTGAGCCCAACTGTTGAAAAGATTGCCATCTGGTGAAATGCCCGCCGTCCCAAACTCACTTTTAGGGCGCTCCAGCCAAGCCGTCTGCATTCTAGAGCGCATTTGAAATTAAGTTACGTGTTGTTATTTTCACCTCATGACAGACTGAAGTTGTTTCTGCTGCATACCCTGCTGGTGGTAGGAGTGGAGCGGAGTTTTAAAGGTAGTTTAGGGTTTGGCGAATTAAACAACGGTATCCGACTTATGTGCTTTCGTTGAATCAGAGGTTTGGTTTTATGAGACGGTAATGAAGTGGAAGCTCCCAGCTCTCGAGCACGGATAAAGAAGCGTCGTCAAATGACTCGGGAAACCTCTTAATCATGGTTGATGAGATTCTGCTCAGCGAGCAAATGGGACCCATTTGCGATGTGAACTGGTGACGCGAGAAAACGAGAAGTGCTGCCTTGATTTAAGCTACGTTCGAGAGAAGACAACAAAATGGAACAAAAAGTTTTGAATACCAACCGTGGAACGGAGTTGCATAATGCAGGTAGCGACGTTTCTTATTCTTCCATCTGGAGGAATGTATCACTCCGAGCGCGATGAAACTTTTACGGATGAACCTGAAAACGCAATCTGCTATCCTGATGCGAATTGTGACGGAGTATACGCGACATCGTTTGCGGGCTCTTGATGGTAATGCGGTTCTGGTTAAGCCGGCTCCACAAGATGTAAACTTTACGACGGTATAACCAATGCTGAACTAACGGTCATTATTGGTAGATCGTTTGAGTCCAACTCTCGAATTGAATGTTGAACACATTTCAGTGACATCGTGTCGCGGCAGCTTAATATTGGATTAAGGTTGCAGCTTTTCCTCATTATAACTTCATACGCTATGTACAACAGAATTAACAAGTTTACCCTAGAAGAAGTTTTTTGTCAAGCTGCCCATTTTCATTCATTCTGTTGGACAGATTGTATGCTAAAGCAAATTTAGTAGGCAAACATAAAATTAATTTCACATACATTTTCCGCCACAAAACATGAATCATGAATATTCAGGCAGTTCGGAGAAAGTTAATCCTACCCCACCCTCTCGGATCGTCCCATTGGCACACAAATTCACGCTCCAATTCGGCCGCGGAATGAGTCACACGCGCGCGGTGTCGTCAATTTTTCCGCTGACATCACATTTCACACCATTTAGCAGCGATCTTATTTGTCCAAATCCGCATTACAACCATTGGGGCTGACACTTCAACCTTAACGACCCTCTTCCCGCATTATTTGTTTTGAGTGATTGTTATTCTCTCTTTCACCTTGATTAGCCCAACCGGAAAGCTTACCTTTTTCCCATGTATTTTCGCGCGGCGGAATGGTCTGGCAGGTTCCGAAAGCCTCCGTTCAAACCCAGGCGGCAACAAAAACAACAATAATGTTGACGATAATAATAATAATAATACCACTAACAATACCAAAAATCAGAGAGGAGTGGACAACGATAATAACATCCCGGCCTTCAGCGCGAGTGCGCCGTTTTGGACGCTGTCTCCCTCCTCTGCCTGCAATCATTCATCACTGTCAACTTAATTTCGATTTGACAAATTTTTCGCAGACAGCCAGCGAAACGCTCGCTTTACTCCTGATGGAAAGACAGGGTCGTTAAAAGTAAATTTTCAGCGCGCGCAACCAGTTTACCTTTTGCCGATTTGCAGTGCGGGAAATGAGATTGTGTTCATCATGCAGCTCTGAGAGACCAAAAAAAAAATAATAACAACAACGCCGAGGAAGGGGCTAAAATTGCTTTCAATAGAATCAGGTTAATTTTAATCAATGATCTCCTTCGGATTGGAACGAACCGGCCGGGCAGCCTCTGCCGGTTCTGTGTGCATTTTTTTTAATTTCCAGATTTCTCCATAAACCGTTTGGAAACGGCTGGTTGACTCATAATTATAGTTTATGTGCGAGTTTCATCTTTTGTGCGGAAGGGAGTTAAGCGGACAGCAAACAAGTCTATTCTCAGATTTTGGTACCTTTTGGCGGTGAGATTCTTCAAAGGGAACATTCCGAATAAACAATCGGGCACCTTTTTCGCATCTTGTAGTGTGGAATATTAATCTGTTTGGCGCCGAAAAAATAATATGGTGTGTAATCGAAATCTTATCACATTGTCTTACCTCACAAGAGATCTAACACATCATTTGGAATCAGAAATCAGAATAAATTTTAGGGATGGTTCTGAGCAGAACCATTTATTGTGTCAAACAAATTCCGGAACTCAAACTATATGTTAGGATTTCCACTACGATTCCGAATATCACAGTTCAGAATGTTGGGATCTTGTACACCATGATCGAAATCGTATGTATGCCCTATAATCCATCATCTTAAAATGTACATGCCAACATTCCATTTTATTGTTGAAATAGGTTGAAACATCTTTTTAAGATAAACGGTTTTATTGTGGTTAACCATAATAATAATACAGATAACGTAGTAAAAGCTGAAAAATAATTAGGCAAGTAGCAGTTAGCAGTTATCATACCACTTTCTTCAATAATGTAAGGGCATTGATGAGACTAAAATAAAATCGGCTATCGGCGGCTATTTTGGATTTGAATTTTCCATTAACATAGTTAGTGTTCTACTAGTCAGTCCCTTTCATCTGATACCCATATTGATGGACTTTTGAGAAAATGTGTAATTCACCATTTTGTAGCGGCCGCCATCTTGGATTTTTAAGATCATGGAATATGCAATTTTATAATGACTGCAGAGATAAAGATATGTTCAAAATTTCAGATCAATCGGTCAACACGAAGGTTGTCAAATTTCTATTAATGTGGGATATCGCTGCAGACAAACACGTTACATACAAACATACAGACAAGGCAAGCTAAATAAAACCGTTTAATAAAACTGTTTATAAACCTACAGATTTTTTTTTTGCTTCAGAATGCATCCTCAGAACATGCAATCATAGTGCAAAGCTTGCACTGACAATCTAAAGCAAAGCAGAGGGGAACCACAATAATTTTTTTCGTTAGGAGCAATGCAAAGACAGAGATGAATGATTGTTGAAAAATTAAAAAATTAGCATTTTCAATTACTGAGATTTTTTAATGATGATTCATTAAGAATCTCAGTAATTGAAAATACTTCCGTGTTCCATAGGAACACGCAAATACATAGTTCCGTGTATGTCGCTGAACTGGGTGCGATATACTACGCATTAGGGATCATTGAAACATTGCCCATCGACCACTATTTTATTTTTTCAGACAGTCTCAGCTCAATAGAGGCTCAATAAAAGTTTATAAACGCTCATCTTATTTCCTAACAAGAATAAGACAACTATTGAGTGTTTTGGTCGAAAAATTATTCAAGATTACCTTAGCATGGGTTCCCTCTCATTGCTCGATTCCGGGGAATGAGAAAGCGGACTCGCTAGCTAAGGTGGGCGCTTCAGAAGGCACACTTTTTGAAAGGCAAATTGCTTATAATGAATTTTTCCACATTCCTCGTCAGTACACGCTCGTAAGTTGGCAGCGCATGTGGAGTGGAGATGAGTTCGGTCGTTGGTTACACACGATTATCCCTAAGGTCTCGACGAGTGCATGGTTCAAGGGATTGAATGTAGGTCGTGATTTCATTCGCGTGATATCTCGGCTTATGTCCAATCACTACAACCTAAACGCGCATCTCTATCGCATTGAGCTCGCAGCAAACAATCTTTGTGATTGTGGCGATGACTACCACGACATCGAGCATGTTGTCTGGTCGTGCTGCTCGCTCTCAGCTCTCTAGAGCACTGAGAGCAAAAGGCAGACAATCGGATATCCCCGTCCGGGATATCTTAGGTAGCCGTGATCCTGATCTTCTGCTTCATCTATACCTGTTCCTCAGAAACGCCGATGTCAACGTTTAATGATGTTTCCTTCGTTGTGTCCCCGTTTCATATCCCTCCTATCCGATCGATAAACTTTTACTTAGTCGCGGCAATACACACACTCTTTACAGATGCACGGGCCGAAGGTTGTACAGTCCACTGATCAATCAACAAGAGCCAAAGGTTGTACCGCTCATGACAACTCTACACGAGCTGGATTCCTCGAGTCGAGAAAGACGCACCACGCTAGATATGGGGTACAGACTAGGAGGCGTTGCTGATTAATGGTCAGCTGCATCCCAATAGGAAGTATCCCGTGTCGGGCACACGTACAGAGCATCGAAGACTGCAACATACCAATTATGAGAACACTTGTAATACTAACCTCGAGCCAACCGCGAGTAATCGGTTACATATTACTAAAAAAATTGTCAAAATATTGGACTCCCGGCCTCGTCAGGCTAACGCCACATGTGCCTTAATAAAATATATATTTTGGGGGAAAAAAAAATTAAACCCTAAATTTTTTGCAAGTGTTACATTTTTCCAAGAATTAGCTTTAATTTGATATGTCGACCATACAATTGGTTCAGTAGTTCACATGTTATGAATTTTTGAAAAAAGTCATTTTTGGTAAAAAGTCGATATTTCGGACCACTCTAAAATAAAAATGGGCACCCTATTGAAAAAAATAATAATATGCGGGTTGGCAATCGTATACGCTTGTGTGAAAAAAATAACTCAACAGAAAAATCAAAGATTCAATCGCGGCTTAGAAATGGGTGTATAAACATGGTGCATAACACGGTAGATGGATACAGCGTGAACCTTAAAGCGAGCAGTGTTGGAAACAAAACATTTCAACTATGTTCCGGAGAGTGCTCATTCGCCAGAGCGCATGTGTATACAAGAAGTGAGAGTTCAACTGCAAAAAAAAACTTATTACACATCAGCACCGCGTCTGAAGACTACGCGTCTCTCGATTCTTCCGAATAACAGTTTATATTCTCTCGGAAACGGTCCAGCACATAATATACGGTCGATTTGAGTGCTTTCAGCGATTTCACGATTTTAGTTCCTGGCTACGGATTTTTATTGTGGGTGTCCAAAACCAAATTCCTTCTCTCGGCCTCCATCCTGCACACCTTTTTCAAAACAAAAAGGATCAACGTGATATTTTCACCGTCGAAAGATACAGGTTTTCCAAACAATATTTTGTCAAAAGATTTCAGATATGCCTATTACCGCTGCTGCTATAAAATGAACAGCGATTTCAAGTCTTATTTTGGTCGAACAAAGGAAGTTGGGTGTTTCAAATTTCAAGAAGATGGTGGAGTCGGATGGGGGAGGGGGAATATACTGATACTGATACTGACTTTTTCTGTGTTTCCAAGAATTCCAGAATAACCGGAATAGAAGATGTTTTTCCTGGAAAGCATGCGTTTCTTGCTTCGTTCGGCTTATGGGATCGGTTCCGTATATGTCACGTTGCGAACTTTTAAGCTTAAAGCCTCTAAAAAATAAACGAAGGTGAAAAGCATGTAACATACCATCAGGCGTGAGTTTTGAATTATTTCAATCAGTTACTTCATTTCCTCTAGTTTCACTCTAGACAGCGAACAGTTAGAGCCATACGCCATATGAGAATTAGAATCTGTTTTTGAAGGCTACGACAAAGGTACAACTAAATTTCCTTCGAAATGGAAGTAAAACCCTGACCCGAGTGACGAACCAGCCAAAAGTGTTGAAAGTCACTATAATACAAAAAAAAAACAATTATAAGCCTAACGCGGAAACTACCTGAAACAGTTCACCGAGTTTCATAATTGGAAGCCATATTGGTGACGACCAGTCGGAAGCACTCCAACAGCCCAGCGCGTTGTTTTTCCATTGTCTTTCGCCGGAAACTGGACATTCGGACTGTGAACAGCGTTCCATGACCGCGAAAAATCTTGTCCCAACCCAACAATTTAGTTGTCATTGCCCACTTAATTCCAGTCCATTTCCCAGCATCTCAACAACTCGGCCCATAGCTCGGCCAGTAACGGGCGGACCACTGATTCTCGGTGAAGCGACCCTTTAATAACTGTATGAAATTAATTTAATGACACAACGTGATCTTAGCTTTGTTTTATTTTATTTTCTCCCCATCCCGTAAACGTTCCAACAGTGCGCTGTGAGAATTCGAGAAGATGAA
This sequence comes from Toxorhynchites rutilus septentrionalis, assembly GCF_029784135.1. Classification (NCBI taxonomy): domain Eukaryota; kingdom Metazoa; phylum Arthropoda; class Insecta; order Diptera; family Culicidae; genus Toxorhynchites; species Toxorhynchites rutilus. The sequence continues at coordinate 15,232,131 of NC_073745.1, read as the reverse complement.
GTCAAATGGGACCCGCCTAGAACGAATTCCTTCCGTCTCGTTATGATCGACGACCGGTTGTTTGTTTTGTCCGTAATTATCTTATTAGTCCGAGCCAACAACAACTTCGCTGCCGAAAGGGACACAAAGAAAACGATACTTTACACGGCAAATCCCACTGACCGGGGCGGAAAACTGAGGATCGTTCCGACCATCCGGGATCACGATTGCGCACCCCGATTTGGAGGTTATTTGTTCAGTGCCGAATGTGTTTCTCTCCCCGTTTCCAGTATTGGTCTGTGGCAGCCTCCAGCGTTTCTTTCCCGCCGTCGAAAGGCGACTTTTTCCTTGTTATCACGCAGCGCCGTGTGCATAGTTTTTTTTTCTTCTTTTTGCTCTTTTCTTTGAACATTTACACCGCCGGTAATCGAGATGCCGGGAACCGCAAACGAAAAGGAACCCCAAATAAATGATTAAGCGCAGAAAGAAATGGGAGGTGCCGTCGAAAGAAAAGAGGACTCTTCGAAATGATCGCGAATGTGTTTTTTTTTGCTCAGCAGATATTGAGTCGAGAAGGACGAGATGGTCTTTCGTCGAAAAATCAAGGAAAATTATATAGTTGCAAAGGCGGGTAATACACAAACACACACACGCATATGCGTACGGGCGGAGATGATGCAAGGATTAAGTGGAAGTCGGTGCACGTTGAAGGCCTCGGGATCACGACGGGAAAAAGTGAACATCCAATTATAATTTTGACGAGGAAACGTAATTTATATTCTCGTTACGGGAAATCTCCCCGCTGCCATCGAGTTCGAAGGAATGCTGTGACCCGTTAAGAATGACCGTTGTGGCTCGAAGGGTAACGCTTGATGTTTCGTTACGTTTGTGACGCGAACACAAGCATAGACATACACACACTCACTCGGAAGCATCATGATGATTTGGGACAGCATGCCAACCCACTGACAGACTTTCACTCAGAGATAATGGTTGTCGTGTTGTATGTTTCTGCCAAGTCTGAAACAACGTCGTTCATAAATATTAATGGATTGGCTGACCCGAGCAAGTATTGAAACACACCAAATTCTACACTGCGCAGAAAAGAATCTTCTTTCGTAAACTTGAGCGTTCTTATTCTGAGTCAGCTTCATCGAAAAATCAAACCGTGGAATATTTTTCCATTCAGTTCCACTAGGGTCTTCTCTACATCGCCTCCATGTAGAAAAAGAACCCTAACCGAAACGCATTGCAGACAGTCAGAGGTAAAGGTAAAAAATCATTGACCACGAACCCATCTGTGGCGACGACATATAAGGCTATCATTTTCAAATTAACAATTCAGGAAATTTATTACTTTTATAATCACATGATATTCGTTACGTTTTTGATTTGTTACCCGGTTATTTTTCCAGTTTTCTCTCCATCTCCCGTGACCACTTTTTGCCCGATTGTGTTCGAGATCTGTATTCTTTTTTTTTCGCTGCGCGGACGAATACCCACCCAACGGCCAGAAATGTCCATTTTTTGGAAGCATCTTTTCTGCGTGAAGTTTTCACCATACGTTGCAATGTGTTGCACTGTCCGTTGCGTTGTTCGTCATGTTCCTTTTGGAATAATTCAGCTTTCGGTTGCGCTTTTTAAACATGTGTACAGATCGCACCGATGCTTTTGCGTTGGTGACCTACATTGGTTTGTATTTTTTTTTTTGGGAATGTCAAAAGAATTAATAATAGTAATAAATTAAATGGAATTGGTAGACTCAAGGTAGAGTCAAGTCGAGCTTAAAATATATTAGTTGTATAAGTATGACTTTAACACTAGAACTACCGATATTTCATGTATACTTATTCCTAGCACAGCGGGTCAAGTGAATGGTGTTTAATTTTCTTTTTTTGAAATTACTGTGTATAGTGAAAAATATATCATTTGGCACAATTTGGCAAGAAGTAAATACTGAAAATACACTCGATATATTTTTTGAGAAAAATGGTAAAGGCAAATGACGATGTGATAATGTTATTTGAAAGATATTCTGACGAAAATGAATGAACATTAAAAAATGAATGTTGATATGAATCTTCATATCAACATCTTATTCATATTATAAGTTTATTTCAGACGAGGTGGAGCATTGTTGTCCCAGAATAAGTCTCATGGTACTCCGTAGCTTAGACGACAACTACTCCCATGCAAAAACAGTTATGAAGATAAGAATCAAGTGAAGAAGCTGAGCTCTCTTTCGATGTAAAAAAAACTGAAAAATGGTACTTGTACCAGTCCTGAGTTACTTTAAACTGATGTAAAGATGCAGAGTTTCATTGGAAACAGTATGGTTGAGCATTGTAATGTTGATTGACCAGAGGAAGTACGTGGGTTGTCAAACCATTATCAATATTAATCTTCATAAATTTCCTAATTCTTCTACCGAAATCCGTCATTATAATCAGACACAATTTTTTTTCAAGAATATTAAATCATTTGAAACAAGTCAACAGGAGGGTTGTGTCCGAGACACGACCGCAGAGTTGACGTAGGATGCCGTTAGGCTATCTTTTAATTTTGGATATGTTTGAAGAATTATATTGTTAAACTCTTTGATAACGATCTGATGGCCCTGAAAAGCGACGTTTTGTTTAGTTGTTGGGTATAGTTTCTTCACTCCACTAGTGTTTACCGAGTGAAAGGATGAAAAAAGGATGGTAAACAGTCGATGGATAGTGCGTATCAGATAGAAGATGCCGAAGTGGAAGGAGAAATGGTGGAAACCGCCTTCTGTGTCCCTAGACGATATGCCTCCTGTGTTATTTATGGATGAAATAAAGAAAAAAAACTCACCAATCAAATATAAGATAATTATCAATATCGAACACAATGGAAATATGAAAAATTTTCTCATCTGTAAAAACATGTTACTTTAATGTAGAGAAAACATATTTGAAATGGAAAAGGTAATTTTCTTTTATAATTTTTACTTTCTGAGTGTTTATTCAACCCAACGCGAATTTTAATTGCACTAACAACACCTAATAAAATATGTAGAGCACATGGGAAATCTTTTTTGAATATTTCTTCACTTTTCCAATTTTTCTCGCCGTATGAACTTCCCTTGGGTGAAAATGAACACAACAAAACAGACAGCTTAACCGAACGACCCATTATTTATTATTTTTATTTATGAAAATTGAAATAAATCGTTTCATATATCAAATCATTTTTAACACAAATACAATTTTACACACTTGTGCTCAATTTTTCACAATACACGATCAGTCATTGATATGAAATTCCACGAAGCGACCAACATTAAAGCACCAAATTTAAATTTTATTTGCTAAAATTAGTCGTATCACTCACCTTACTGCAATACAAAAATGCACTCGACTTGCCTCTATTTGCAATGTCCCCCCTATCTTCATGTATTTACAATGCCGATTTCCCCCAGGCAGCTTGGTTTAGATGTCTCTGTTAGGGAACCGCCGCATTTTTCTTCAATTTAGACCAATCAAAAGTGGGTATTACCGCTAGGATAGGAGTTGCGATTTTTCAATTGTTCGATAGTTAGTTTTATGACATATATAATTTTCTTTAATATAAAAAAAAACTGTTATGGAGAGCCGAAATCGATTGACGCAAAAATTTCATTAATCCATCATGAAATGACTGAGCAATAAGCGTTTGAAATTGGACAATTTTCACGATATGCTCGATTTTGGATTTTTAATTTGTACCCCAATATGTTCCCGAAATACGTAGTCTTACGTCAAAATATGTTGTTCCGTTTTATGGAATACATATTGGATAGGGAAAAGATAAGTTCCATTCATAATTTATGTTTTCAAAATGCGTTATCCTCACTGAGAATTCATTACAATTTCCACGTCACATCAACAGGATACGAAATTCCATTCCAAAATCCAAATTTCATCAACGCAAATTTCATTCGAATTTCTATCACGATGTCACTGCAGAACATATCCAATTAATACAATTTCCAGTAAGCGATAATTCGTTCTTGTAAAATTGTCTTACTACTCTACGATAAGTTCTTTGACACCGAACTCATTCACTATTGCTGGTTAACACTAGAACTACCGAAACCGTAAATTTGACGGATTTCAAATTTCATGGTAAAAAAATTTATATAATTTCTATGTATTGTTCTAGAATTTTGCGATGACTTTTCATGAGATGTACGGATATATTATTATTCATATTCAATTTCTGTTTACCGGCTTTAACTTCCATAATCAGTACAATCTATATCTACATATTTCTACCGAGACCCGTCAAATAGACGGATCTGGCAATTTCAAAGTTTATAACAATCTATGCATCATCCATGGAATGGTGGACATCAATAAGGATTTACATTCAATTAGACATGCAATTTCGTGCAATTTACGCACAATAGTTGTCCGATATGTTTAGAGTTTGGAGTAGTTACGAAATTTAGATTGTAGAAATCGAAATACCGTAAATTGTACCTGTTACGGCAAACCTGGGCGACTGCTGGCGGACACGGACGATAATACGGTGGAATCCGATGCTATGATGGACGAAGTCCTTTTCGGGATCTAATACTGAGCGTCAAAGCGTCGAAGTCCAATTATGTTTTAATAAAACCTCACTTTCGAAAATATAACTTTATTCGATAACGTATCGACCAGAACTGAACAATTCTATCCTATCGTGTAATCGACCTCGATCGTCGTCGGTTTCCCGCGCAACGATCGGGTGGGAGAAAGATAGAAAACGGAAATGCGGTTGATACGAATTAGCATACTAATTTCAAGCTAGCTATAAATTGTTTCGTTCACAATATGTAGTGGGATTCTGAGTTATACAATTCAAATATGGTTCACTATTTTTCTTATGTTCTAACGTAAGATCTCCAACATGCCGGGCCCCGTTGAAAGCCACTTTCAACTAACCACCAAGCGTCTCCTTGCTTAGTGGGTGGTCGGTGGTGCATCTGCAGGAACGGTAGCGCTGATGTCTTGGGTGCGAGGCTGCTCGATAGGGAGTGGGCACACCTCTGTAATGGCTCGTCGGTAAGTACCTTGTGCGGTCCGGACCTGGACCACACGCACGTGTCCGTCTTTTCCTGGGAAAATTTGTTCCACCCGTCCAAGGTTCCATTTCATGGGTGGTGTTGACTCCTTCTTCAGCAGAACGAGTGTGCCTACGTCGACATCAGGATGGACCACTGGCCATTTCTGGCGGTTCTGTAGTTGGCCGATGTAGTCGCGCGACCAAGCCTTCCAGAAGTGCTGGAAACGTTTCTGCATTGTCTGGAATGAGTTAAGACGGTTGTCAGGAAAGTCACACAAAGCTGGTTGCGGGAGCGAATTGATTGGCTCTCCCACAAGAAAGTGCGCAGGCGTTAGGGCAATCACGTCCGCCGGATCGGAGGACAAGGGCATCAACGGACGAGAGTTCATCACTCCTTGTATCTGGGTGATGAGCGTGTGGAAGTCATCGATGATCAGCAGCGAATCCTTCATTATACAGTAGAGGTGATATTTGAAGGTCTTGACGGAGGCCTCCCATAGGCCTCCAAAGTGGGGTGATCGTGCAGGGTTGAAATGAAAGGTTATTCCATTGTCAGCACAATGCGAAGCGAGTTTCTCGGAGCAATGCATCGCGTTGAACTCGCGACGATATTCCTGGAGCACGCGGTTTGCTCCGACGAACGTCCGCGCGTTATCGCAATAAATATGAGCTACACTACCGTGCCGCGACAAGAAACGAATAAGAACGTTCACGAAGGCGGTAGTCGTGAGACTGTAGACCATGTCAATATACACTGCTTTCGACCACATACAAATGAAAATTGCGACGAATATTTTCATTGACGAACCTCGACGGTTCGGTGGACGAACAGAAAACGGTCCGCAATAGTCGACGCCACTACTAACGAACGGACGCGAAGGCGTAAGACGAACAGCTGGTAGTGGTCCCATGATCTGGCAGATGCTTTTGGGTTTACATCGAAAACAAACCATGCACTCTCTGACGATCTTCGTAGCGAGGTCTCGTCCTCTGATTGGCCAAAAACGCTGTCTCAAGGTGGCTAGTAGTAGTTGAGGTCCGCTATGCAGCATTCTAAAGTGGGTCGCCTTCGCAATCAGGAACGTTAGATGCGCTTTCGATGGAAGAATTATGGGATATTTTGTATCGAAAGGAGCATCCAGATTTTGTAGACGTCCAAATATCCTCAGCAAACCTTCTGAATCGAGGAAAGGATTAAGCTTTTTCAACGGCGATTTAAATGTCATTTCCTTTCGTGCAGGACCTTGATGTTTCCTTAGAAAATCGATTTCTAGCGAAAAGTATTCCTTTTGAGCGACTTTAATCAAAGTTTTCAATGCGATATCAATCTCTGTGGCAGTAAGTGGGCCACGATGGTGATTTCGGGCTTCTCTCGCGCGGGCGTTGTGACTAAATTGGTGAATCCAAGCGACCTTGCGTAGCAGAGGAGAAAGAAGAGAGTGTCGTTCGATCAATTCCGAAAGCAATGAAGTTGTAATGGTGGTTATCATGGACACTATTTGTCTGGCTTCTGTCTCTCGAGCCTGTAAGTGTAACGGCGAGAGCGCTATATTGTTCGGCGGCCAGCTTGACTCATCCTCGAGTAGGAACGGAGGTCCATGCCACCACAAATCGTCATCAATTAAGCGAGATGGGAGAATGCCTCGTGAGACTCGATCAGCAGGGTTATCGGTGGTTGGAACGTGGCGCCAAATACTACCTCGGGTGAGCCGATGTATTTCGGCGATTCTATTCGACACAAACACTTTCCACGAAGACGATGACGATGCCAGCCAGTGAAGTACTATTGTCGAATCCGTCCAGTACGTTACTGGGCAATTAATCTTTGTGGCGTCCAGTACAAACTCGGCCAGTTGCGCAGCGAGCACAGCGGCACAAAGCTCGAGCCGAGGAGTTGATAGTTTGCTGAGTGGACTGACGCGAGACTTTGAAATGAGTAAATTGCATTTGCGTTCTCCCATTGAATTGATAGATTTGAGATAGACGCAACATCCATAGGCCTTGTCGGATGCGTCTGAAAAGATGTGAAATTCAAGTACCCGAGGATTATCCACCATAACACGGCGAGGAATTTTTAAAACAGCGAGTGTCTGAATCTCGGACCGATATTGGATCCACCAATCTTGAAATTCTTTTGGAACTTCTTGGTTCCAGTCAAAGTTTTTCGACCACATTAATTGCAGAAGGATCTTCGCGCTGACGATAGCTGCTCCGACTAACCCCATCGGATCGAAAAGGCGCGACATCTCTGAGAGTATTAAACGTTTTGTGATCGTTTCCGACGATGAAAATTTTGGAACGTTGAAACTAAAGTGATCGGGAAGGGGGTGCCAGAGGAGGCCGAGTGCCTTCACCGATCCTGACTTGTTGATTTCCAACTCTGTTCAAGTATCTCGAAGTGATTCGGGGATGTGTGAGAGAATGTTGGGGTTATTACTACACCACTTTCGCAAATTGAACCCTCCACAACGAAGCAGATTTATCAGCTGATTATTTGTTTCTATCAGGCGTTGCTCATCGTCATCTCCCGAAAGATAATCGTCCACATAGAAAGAACTCAGCACTTTCGCAGCAGCCAACGGGTAATTTTCGGCTTCATCCTCGGCCAATTTGTTCAACACGCGGGTGGCGAGGTACGGAGCAGCAGCAGTGCCATAAGTCATTGTTTTCAAACGATACGTTTTCAGTTGATCCTTCGGGTTCTCTCTCCACAAGATCAGCTGCAGCGCACGGTCTTCTTCGTGGATGAGAACCTGCCGATACATCTTCTCCACGTCGGCAGTTATTGCGTGCTTCGGCAACCGAAAGTTGAGAAGTGTAGACAGTAGCGGTGGTTGAACTGTGGGCCCAATATAGCAGAGGTCGTTTAACGATAGATTGTTGGAGCTTCGACACGAGGCGTCGAACACTACCCTCGTCTTTGTAGTAGTGCTCTCGGGACGTTGTATAGCGTGATGAGGAAGATAAAAGTGTGGTTTCGACATATCTGGTTCAATTTGTTCCATGTGTCCCAACGAAATGTACTCGGTCATGAAATGTGAGTATTCTACCTGGAGCGTAGGATCTTTCATAAGTTTCCTCTCGATGGTCAGGAATCTGCGATTCGCAACCGAATATGACGCTCCCAGAGAACACAACAACTCCTCACGAATCGACAGACGTACCACGTACCGACCGTCAGCGGCTCTATAATGCGTATTCAAAAATGCTTCCTCGCAATGCTGTTCCTCGAGGGAGAATGCCTTTCCCTTCTCAAAACTCTCCACCTCCCAGAATTTATGAACTGCTGACGTCAAGTTTTCAACAGTTGATACGTTGCAAACTACCACAGGACTATGGTGAACCGATGCTTCTCCTGCGACAACATATCCGAACACCGTTTTGCGCAACACCGGCATGCTATCGCCCAGTGTGATCTGCTCATTTTCTAAGATCGAGAAGAAATTCCTTATACCGATGATTATGTCTACATCGTGAGCGATATTAAATTTATGGTCTGCGAGAGGGAGGTGGCGAGGAATAACCCATTTCGATATATCTACATTGGCAGTAGGTAAAATCCGAGTTAACGTAGGTAGTATCAGACAGTCTATACTAGTATTGTATGATCCAAAGCAAGAGGCAACTGTAATAGTTGTTTGGTGTTTCACTTTCTTGACCGATTGACTGATGCCGTAAACATCTATGTCTGCGAGCTTGCGCTTTGAGCAAAACTTTTGGGCTAGTTCTTCGGTAACGAAATTGGCTTCGGATGCGCAGTCCAACAGTGCTCTGGCGAAGAGATAAGTGCCATCAGCGTGTCTAACTTTGATATACGCTGTGAGCATAAAGACAGCAGATGTGCTGCCTTTCGAAACGAACGATTGGTTTGGAGTGACGGATTGGCAATTAGTCACTTGCGAGGAAGAGCGGGCTGAGCATGACGGTGTAGACTGCGTACCCGACGAAGGTACGTACGAAAAAGAGCGATTAACAAGCCCATCAGACGGCGACGGGGCTAGTCCCGTAACCCGAGGGACCACGTGACATTGATCGGCAATGCACGTAACCGACGGTGGCGCTTCGACAACCGTGGCCGATTGTGAGAGTTGTGAATATTGGCCGACCTGTGCTGCCACAGATTCAGATTGAGCGACAGCATCCGAAGACTGTGAATTCAGATGCAACAGTGTGTGATGTCGTCGACACGAACCAGCTGAACAATTTTTCATCAAATGTGACGCCTTCAAACAATTTAAGCAGAGGCCGTGGCGCTTGGCCACATCGAAACGTTGTTGTGGCGAAAGTTTCTTAAAATCGTCACATTGGGATAATATGAGTGAATTCTTGCACATGATACACTTCGGGAAACTATTTGTAGTGTGATACGAGGAGGTTTTACTTCTGACAGGTTTTAACTCGTGCTTTGATTCGGATTTGTTCACTTGGTTCGAAATCTGGGAGAGCGTTAGTGATTGTAGAATTCGTGCGCGTTTCTGAACAAACTCAACTAATGTTTGGTACGTTGGTCGTTCAGTTTCATCGAGCTGTTGTTCCCATTCCTTCTGCGTTGTCGGGTCGAGCTTACTGCTTAGCAGCTCTACAAGGAAAGAATTCCAATGATTGTTGGAATCTTCCAATTTGTTGAGCACATTGATGTGCTTTTCGAACTCGTCAGCTAAGTTGGATAGAGCAACTGACGATTCTTTACGTACTGAGGAAGTAGATAACAGTGCCGAAAAATGTTGCTTGATCAGCAGATTCTTGTTGTCAAATCTCTTTCTCAACAGATCCCATGCGATTGTGTAGTTAGTGGATGAAACAGTAAGCGATTGAATGAGACGTAAAGCTTCTCCTTCCAGCACAGCTTTCAGGTACTGAAATTTCTGTACCGATGAAAGATGGGAATTTGTGTGGACGAGAGTAGTAAAAAGGTCGTGGAAATTCATCCAATCATCAAAGTTTCCACTGAACTCAGGAATTTTCAGTTCAGGGAGACGAACAGAGGAAGCGTATGCAGGTGGAACACCAGGCGAAGTGGGAGGTCGGTCAGTGCGCTCGGTAACAATTTCGAGTTTTCTCGCCAAAGACCCTTTCAGTTCGAAGTATTCAGTCTCGAACGAAGCTCGAATTTCAGCTAAATCGTCGGTTAAGTCCTCGTCTAATTCAATTTCCGCCTGAACCTCATTGAATTTCTCCCACAGCTCATCTAGTTTTTCAAGACGGAACTTCAGTTGAGGGAAATCGCGATCAAATACAAAATTCACGTCAAACGCTTTCAGCAATTTAGCGGAACCAACGATGTTATTCCTACGCAGAATCAGCTTCTTAACCTTTTTTGATATCATTTCGATGTCTTCGTTTATTTCACACAATCTCGCTTTATTTTCACAATAGAAAGCTTGGTCCACTCACCTGCTCCTATTCGATATAGGTTACCTGGGTTCTCTTGACTAAACCTGCGTTCTTTGTTCGTCAGTGACCACGTGGTGAAGAATTCCGTGTCCCGTCTAGACGTCCAGATCGAGAAGACTGCCTTGGCAGTGTGATGTCCCGCCTGTAGATTCCGTGGAAATAGCAGCAGCAGCAGCAATAGCAGCAACAGCAGCAGCGAAACTCCTTTGAACAGCGATGTCTATTGTTCAAGGCCAACCCACGCTAACCTCTCAGGTCGGTCGAGAATGCTGATGACCAGGCAGTCCCGGGTTTCGGCACCAAAAAATGTTACGGCGAACCTGGGCGACTGCTAGCGTACACGGACGATAATACGGTGGAATCCGATGCTATGATGGACGAAGTCCTTTTCGGGATCTAATACTGAGCGTCAAAGCGTCGAAGTCCAATTATGTTTTAATAAAACCTCACTTTCGAAAATATAACTTTATTCGATAACGTATCGACCAGAACTGAACAATTCTATCCTATCGTGTAATCGACCTCGATCGTCGTCGGTTTCCCGCGCAACGATCGGGTGGGAGAAAGATAGAAAACGGAAATGCGGTTGATACGAATTAGCATACTAATTTCAAGCTAGCTATAAATTGTTTGGTTCACAATATGTAGTGGGATTCTGAGTTATACAATTCAAATATGGTTCACTATTTTTCTTATGTTCTAACGTAAGATCTCCAACAGTACCGTTTTACAATAAAACCAAGTTTAGAGTAGATGTAGTTGACCAGATGGCACGAAAATATAGAGAAGAAACAAAAACAAATATTTCTTTCCGTTATTACAGAGATTTTGTGAATTTGCAAAATTTTTTGCTAGCCAGCTTATTAGCAAACTCAATTATCCTTACCAAACAGTTTTCATTTGGTCGAGCCAACTGTAAATCTCGACGTGGCATGCAATTTTAAGACATTTGGCACCAAACAATTTTTTTGAAAACTCCGGTTTCCGGTGATTTTCCGGTTTTCAAAAAATTTTAACGTCTGCGACACTAGTAAATGAAGTCCAATTGAGCTAATATTTTGTATAGCGTATATTATCGTGCGAATCGACATTTCGCAGCAAGTTCCGAATGAAAAATCGAGATAACTATTTTTAATGGCACCCAAAACCATACGTTTTGCCTCGTAATTCGAAAAAAAATCAGAGTCTCAGAGTGTCGATTTTTGACAAAAAAAAATTCGAGATGTTTCATGCAATTTTAAGACATTTTGTATCAAAAATATTTTTTTTTTGAAAACCCCAATTTTCCTTTTCCCTAAAACTCAAACTTTGACCTCTTTGCGCCACTTTCCCTTAAGTCCGATTGAGCTAAAATTTTGCATAGGTTGTTATTCGAGGTGGTGAGCATTTTGTATGAGGTAGTCTTTTGACATTTTAGGGTTGATTTTTTCCGATACATTCATTGGAACCCCAACTACACACACACCAAGATAACAATATGTTCGCGAAATATTCCAAAAGCTGAAGATTTAAACCTTAAAATGATGTATAGATCTTTATCTTAATAGAGTTATTCGAAAGCATATTTTCGACTTTTAAAAGTAGTGAATAGAGATCTGCATGGTGGGGTACGATTTCGAGTTTGAGTTTGAGTCGAGAAACTGTATGTCCTTATATAATTTGTCATCATACCCGTTCGACTTTATACAAAAAAATAACACGTGTGGCAATTAATCACAGGCTTAGCTATATTATGGCAGTTAACGGCTGCTTTTTCCGGTAAGTCTCTCTTCAAGAGACCGGTCCCAATTCCTTAAGTATATAAGAAGAATGGAACTTTGTAACTCCCTTTCAGTTGACCGACCGATTGAAATTTGGAACACATCTTTATCTCTGGTGCCATTATAAAACTGCGTATTCCATGATCTTGAAAATCCAAGATGGCGGCCGCTACAAAATGGCGGATTATGTATATATTTTCTCAAAATCCCATCAATAAGGGTATCGAATGAAAGGGCTTGACCAGTAGAACACAATTATTTATGGAAAATGTAAATCAAAGATGGCTACCGCTACAAAATGGTGGATCACACATTTTCTCAGAACCCCATCAATATGTATATCAAATGGAAGGGATTGACTAGTAGAATACAGTAATTTATGAAAAATGCAAATCCAAAATGGTCGCCACCACAAAATGACGCCATATATATTTTTTTCAAAATCTCATCAATATGGGTATCAAATGAAAGTGCTCGACTAGTAGAACATAGCAGATCATGAAAAAACCAAATCCAAGATGGCCGCAGTCCCCAAACTACTAATTACTTTTTAAATGGTTTCATTCAGCTTGAACTGTTTATATGTATGTTTGAATGTTTGTAGGGTTGTCCCACATTAATAGAAAATTGAACCCGTTCCTGTTGACTGATTTGGAAGACACCTTTAATTCTACTGTTTTTATAAAACTACGTATTCCATGATCTTGAAGAGTTCAATTTGGCCGTCGCTAAAAAATGGCTGAATGAATTGACTTGGAGAACACAAAACATAATAAACAACATGAATTCAAAAAGGTCGCCGCCACTAAATGGTCGACTAAGTATTTTTTGCAATCCCCCAATGTCGGTATCAAATGAAATGATTTGACTTATAGAATACAGTATATCATGAAAATATTCAGAAGAAAAATAGGTAAGAAATAAATGTGGATAAATTTTCATTATCCACAGTTAGTTGTTCCATCATATACCCATCGATTTTATTTTAGTCTCATAATTGTCCTAAATTAATGAAGGAACGGATGTGATAACTGCTACTTGTTTAATTATTTTCTTGGTTCTTATTTTTTTGCCTTACCTAGTATAATATGATCATTCCAAATCACCACTACTATAGATGTAATATGAACAAGGAATGGAAAGATTTAACAAAATTTCTCTCCCAATCTAATATATTTGCAAAGCACCACTTCTAATCACGTTGTTCGAAAAACATACGAACAATCCTTAACATCACATCACCGCTTCCTTTCTCCCGACAATCGCTTTTCGCGAAATGGTTGTGTTCCGATATCGTTCTGTTTCCGATACCCAATTGAACCCGTGCCCTTCGAATTTGTTCCCTAACATCGCAATCGCTGACAATCCAATCACAACACCGAACACATCATGTTTTTTTTTCCCATCGATCGAGGTGATGAACCGAAAATGTGAGAGTTTGTTATACGTTTCCCGCATCATCACCACCCAAACCGCCAAACAACCGCCCCCTCTTCCACCGTCTCCCTCACCCGAGGGTACCGCATTTTCCCACCCGTCTCCGGCGGAGTTAATATCGAACCTTTAATAGCGTGTAAATCAGTCCGCGAGGCATCCGCCGCGGTCTAACCACCGACAAGCGCACGTTCATCACGATTGGGTGCAGTGAAGCTTTGTTCCCGCCAACAGCATCGCGAAGTCGCGGGAGAAACAAAAGCCCGGGATCCCCCCAAAACGCGGAAAGAAGATTGAGTATTATTGGTTTTGATTTTTCAACATTTTCAGCCCTATATTATTAAATTTACTTCGTTTAATACTCGCGCGCGGCTCGATGTTCCTTTCTCTCGTTCTTTTTTTTTTTTTTTGTTCGCTTTCCTATCCTATCGCGCTACCATGCCAATTTTTATTTTATTTTTTCTGAATGTTTTCCATCGGTGCCGATTATTATTTTTGCTCGATCGTGTTTTTATGTTGTTTATTTAAACCGAACGTATTCCATATGACTGCTTGTTGTTCTTGGGTTTCTTCTTCGTTTCAGTGTTTTCAGCGTTTTTTTCTTCGACTGAGTTGTCTGAGAAGAGCGGTGGCGGAAAGTGGGCGGCGTGTAAACGATCATTTTGTGCGCGTCTGGATGCTGTTATTGCCTATTTCTGCTGCATTTTTTGTCGATTTTATTTCGCTTTTCCTGACCCGAAGATATACGGCAGGATGAACGGAGAGAGAGAATGAGCGAAGCTATGCGCCCTTTTCCCAGTGATCGGTTCTCGCGATTTGGTTTATTGTTATTATTATGGCACATTTTGGCTCGGAGCCGATCGCTGATCGGCAATTGAGGTGTTGAGTTGTTATCGTTTCCGCGGTTTTGGTCCGAGCATTGGTTGGGGGAAAAGTGTGCGAAAATTGGAACATAAGGGCAGATGCGGTGATTTTATTGGCTCACGCTGAAAGGAACGTTTTGTACTGATTTGACAAATGAGGCAGAACGAAACATATACGAGAAGGCATGGTTGAATAATGTTTGTGTTTTTTCATCCCTTCTTTGTTCCAATTAGCTTCGTATGTTTGTCAAAAATTGGTCCAAATTTGGATACACCCTTTTTTACGACGTTGAAATGTTTCGAAGTTATCGTTTTTTTCTGTGGAAGCTTGTTACCTTTCGTTCATCATAATGGTTCGAATGGTTTGGTCTGGACAAAACAAGCACCGCTCGTTAACCACGTTTCGCGATATGTATATTGCGAAATCTAGTATCGTTTCTCATTCCACATGCCTTCAAATGAACATTCGAGCACATGCACACGACAAAAACCTTCCAGGGTGCCATTATTTGAGGATCTGATTAAACATTTATGTAAACATTCACCCTTCGGCCTAAAGTGCATAGCTGAAGCTCGGGGAGGGGGTGCATTACAATGGGCCATTGACATTTCTCCGGGCGCGCGCAGTCACACAACCGAGGCACGAAAACGCTGCTGCCTGACGTTGACACGAAACACTTTAATCCATCAACCGCTGGGAGACCTTTTGCATGACTTTAGAATCTGAAAACACGTCAAAGAGGTCCCAATATCTCTAGCCGATCCTTTCTCCCATGCCATTAGTAGTTATGCAACGGCGTTTTGTGGCCACAAAACTGAAACCGGGAATGGCAGCCTGAAATACACGAGTTCGTTACATTTGGTTCATTTGCACCACTTCGCAGAGCACTCGGACGACAATTGAGCTTTTTGCGCCGCGATTGGGGCAAGAAATAAAAACATAAAACTCAAAGCGAAAGGTGCATAAAACATAGAGAAACTAACAAGGGAAACGGCAAAAAATGTCATAATTGATATTACTGCAAAGTATTGTCATAAATATAAATAAGATTCTTCCTCTTCGGAAAGCGTTGGCAATCCGCAATGTGTCTTTGGAACGTCTTGTGACGAATCGTTTTCCTTTCTCTCGTTCCCCCACTTTGATGCGATTGCATTTGGAACAATGAGATTTAATGCTGATGCAAAAGTTTCCCGTTTGTGAAATTTAGTATCAAACGGTGTGGTTTTATGTTTGCTGCCAGCATTAACACTTTTTGCGGTGGCACCGAATGAAAAATAATAGCTCTCGTTTGACTGAATCGAGCCATGAAGCTCTGCGGCGAACTCAGCAGCAGCAGTAGTAAAAGTAGCATTTCTTTGTCATTCTCCCCAAACGACAACAACAGTGCTCTGCAGTGTGCTTGCAATGCGGAAAGTGATATCCGATGCACCGTTTTTGCCCCCAAATCGTCAAGGCTGGGTACAGCACCAGGAACACGACAGGCGGCAAAAAGCAGAACTTTGAAGGGTTGCCCGGAACGCACGGTTTGCGCGGCAATAATAGAAACATCAATTCAATTTAATGCGCTTGCTTGCCTAGTGTCGGTTTCACTTACGGCTGACGCCGCGGTGGGATATGCTCGTTTTCGTTTCGGGGTGACTTGTGCTCCAAGCAAAATGCGGGGAAAAAAACATCCTTGCATCCGAACTCTTTGTAGCATCAATGTTGAGCAAATAGCAGCTAAGTTGTTTGTTTTCCGTCACATGCTGATGCCTCGCCCGGACAGGTTGACCTCAATGTGTTTAGGAAATTCGCTATAAACAGTGGAATAGTGTTTCAGTTGTGCTGTTTATGTCAAAATACTAAAGGTTCGAACAAAATAAACGAACTTCAGAAGTAGCCAAAAGAATTTAAAATATATGTTTGCATTAGTGTGTGATTTTTTTGTTGTTTTTTAACACAATTTTGTTTCCTTTTGAAGATTCATCGAATTTACTGATATATTGATATACAGCCATTCCATGCCGAACCGATATAGTGATTCTGAAAGCGAATTGATTGTATTTGTGTTTCATAGTTTTCATGGGCTCGGGACCAAGCGCGCTATATTTTCCCTTGAAAGCTAAGGATTTTCTACATGACGAGTTCCATGCCAACTCGACTGGCCGTTGACAGCTCCATCTCAGATAGTAGTGAAACGTTGTGGGTGTAAAGACATGGGTCATTTAAGCAACTTCGCATACTTGAAATATTTCGAACAATAACTTTTTCATGTTTTCTTTGAAAAAAAAAATACAACTTATCCTTATTTTATTTAAAGTCAAGATAGCGATATACTGTACTCGACATAGTTTTAGATCTTGTTAAAATATAAACTTTTGTCGAAGACATCAACTTTCTATCTTTTATAATTTTTTGGAATAAATGTCGTTTTTGTATGAAGACTCCTGAAAAAAATAATGTTTTGCTCGTAGCATTTTTGTGTGTAAATTCTCGCGTTTGACATGTTTTTGACATGTTTCTAAATAGAGAAAGTTAGCAGAGCATGTAAATTGCGATAATTTACACATAAAAATGCATTGATAAAAAAAATTATTTGAAAATTAAAATTCATTTTTCTCGATATGATATAAATAGCCCAACAAATTTTCCTTACAACGGACGATGGGCACATTTACATAGAAAGAGTTTTTTGAACAACAACTTTTTCATTTTTTTTTTCATTGAAAAAATACTATCAATGTTTTATTCGTAACATTTTTATGTATACATTATCGCAATTTACATGCTCTGCTAACTTTTCTCTATTTAGAAAAATGTCAAACGTGAGAATTTATACACAAAAATGTTACGAGCAAAACATTATTTTTTTAGGAGTCTTCATACAAAAATGACTTATATTCCAGAAACTATAAAAGATAGAAAATTAATGTTTTCGACAAAAGTTTATATTTTAACAAGATCTCAAACTTTGTCGAATACGCTATATCGCTATCTTGACTTTAAACAAAATTAGGGTTAGATGTACTTTTTTCCAAGAAAACATGAAAAAGTTGTTATTCGAAAAACTTTCTCCCTGTAAAAGTGGAATTTAAAAAAAAATACGTTTTTGAGAAAAATCAATTTCAAATTTTCAAAATAACTTTGTCAGCGAAATTTTTTTCCATAAAATATTTGGCATTTTTTTGTGAAAATTTAAATAATTTCCTACATTTCATCCTTTGATAAGAATTTTGTAAGTATCATAGCTTATAAATTATAAATTTTTGTAAAAAATTAAGAAAAAATGTGTTTTTTTTTCAAAAAGTAGTCTAATTATTTTTCGAATATTTCATTTATGCAAAGTTGCTTAAATGACCCATGTCTTTACACCCACAACGTTTCACTACTATCTGAGATGGTGCTGCCAACTCCTAAGACGAGTTGGCATGAAATTCGTCACATATCCAATAATCAGAGAGAGGTTTTTTTTTGTTTTGAAGTTGTGATTTTTCAAAGTTAACCGATGGTCCAAAAAAATTAAATATTCCCCTTTTTCCAAAAAATGCCTTTAATCAAAAATTCAAAAAATGCCTTTATTCAAAAATTCATAACGTTTGAACTACTGTACCGATTCAGATTATCGACATATCAAATTGAAGCTTTTTTTTTTAAATACTACACTTGCAAAAGAAAATATATTTCCCATGTTCCCATTTTCTGTTCATTGAGCTATTGCAACCAAAACATCTAAACTTTAAAAATAAAATAACTATGAGCTGATAATCCACCAGCAACACCTCCTTCTTCAATTCTTGTCCAAATAGTACCGTCTGAAGCAATTTCAGTTTTCTGATTTGGTATGCAGCGCCCCATTACAAATAGATTTCAATAAGATTATCCAACCAGATTGTAGCAAAAGACCCCAATAGGAATAGAAGTAGGGATGTAGAAATTTTCCATACGAATGGAAAATTCTATGAATCATTACAGGAATCATAGGTAGAAATAATATAGAGTAGGTCACAACATAGACAAACTCTACCTGGAGTTTGTCGGTAGAAATTAAGAGATATAATGTTATCGTTAAGAGAAGGAAAATAAAGTGAGAGAGTCGGTAGTTAGACGCGAAAGAGGACGGTCGTCGTAATAGAACGAAAAGAAATCCAGTTGCCTAGAACGCTAGGCAACGCCTCTCAGGTACATTACTTCCAACTTCGTCTCCAGAACTGGAAGGGAATCGCATGCATCATACGTTTGTTTGGAATATTTTTCACAATCACTGTCACTTGACTTATCTATATTGTCTTCATCAGGAATTTCCTCATCACTACTCTCGATAATGGGCGCTACATATACTGCAACGATCACATGATTCTCCCGAAATCATACATTTATTCATAGAAACATACACCAGTCATTTTGACTGATACTGGTATAAATGTGATTAACAAAACATATTTTTGTTACTAATATATATAAAGTAACACTAAGCTCATAAAATGTATTGTCTACTTATAGCTACAAAAGTCATAGCATCATTTCGAAAAGCAAATATTATATGTAGTAGGAATTTTGAATTGAAATTGCATGACCAGTCAAAATGACTGGTCTGGTAAATCTAGTGTTAACACCGCTTTCGTGTTCCATGAGTTTGGTACACGTGTTTGCTATGAACGCGCGCTGATGTAAATTTAGCACGAGTGTAGCGCAGCGTGTGTTTAGTGAAGACTGGCCGGGATACAGCAAATTTTGATACGAGCCTCGATTTTGTTAAAACTTAGTACACATGATGGAGACTACCCAAAATTACAATTTTAATTATCATATGACCAAATTAAATTACGACTGATTTTTTGAAAGGAAGCATCATTGACCTTTCTTTTCAAAAAACTGTAGCTCAAAAATGTCTCAAACAATCAAATGTCTGATTAAAAGATGATGTTTGACAAACTTGTTGGAAACTAAATGAACCAGTTGAAAAAAATAACGTTTTAAAAGTAATGTAAAAAAATCTCACTCTAAAATTTTATTAACATCCTCTCCTCCCCCATTCGTTATTTTTTTTTATATATAATTTCATTGAAAAGCCCTTTTTCTTAACAAAGTATGACGTACCGTGGTGCCGTGGTAAACTCAGCCAAATGGGGATATGAATTTTAGAAATTTCAATACTTTAAGAAGTTACATAAAAAATGGAATCCAAATGCGATTGTACATGGAAAACTAATGGGGAAATATTGGGGGGTAGGAGTGTTTCGAGTTATAAAAGTTTTTAATATTAAATTAAATTTCTGAGTAAAATTTTTTGACAGTTATGTTATTTTTTCTAAATAGTTCATTGATTTTCCATCAACTTTATCAAACATCATATTTTAATGAGACATTTGGATTTCGAGCTACGATTTTTTGAAAGAAAGATTAATCATTTTGAATACGCTCTTCTAAAAAATAAGTCGTAATTTCAATTGGTCATATGATAATAAAAATTGTGATTTTGTGCAGCTTCCATCATAAGTACCAAGTTGAAAATAAAAGGATAGGGTCGGGTCAAAACTTACTGTTTTTTGGTCGGCTTGACGTATAATTGCTCTATAAATAAGCTATATAAACCTGCAACATGGACCATGATAGTGAGTTAAATTAAAATGAAAATTAAAAATTAAAAAAATAATAAATTAGGAACAAAGTTCACATTCACAAATTAGGGGGTATAGCTCAGTGGTAGAGCATTCGACTGCAGATCGAGAGGTCCTCGGTTCAAACCCGAGTGTCCCCTCTTTTTTAATACCCTGCAAAATTTTGGAATTGAACGGATCATTGATCTTTTGTAATTCACTAATTTCAATTCATTTAACTTGACTGAAGCGTGGAATAGAAATTAAATCGTTCTCGCAATGTGTAGCCGCGTAATCAAAACTTTGATTTTTCTTTTTTTTTTTACGAGACAAAAAGAAATCGAGAAAAACAGTATTCTATATTTTAGTATCAGTATAAAGGGTGTGTCACATTAAATTGCATCACGGAAAAAAAGCGCTAGAAATTTAATTTTACGGAATAATATCTTCGGCTTTCGCTTATAATCAGATAAGAGTGTATAGATCACGTTGGCCATGCTTCACTGTCAATTTTTCGTAAATTTGGAAAAATGTCGTCGAACGAAAAAGAGCGTCGTGAATTAATCCTGCGCACTCATTTCGAGAATCCGGAGTTGTCACATCGGGACATCGGTAAGATGCTGGGAATCGTCCAATCCACGGTCAGCAGAGTACTAAAACGATACTTCGAGAACCTAACCATCGACCGGAAGGTGAAGAACGGCAAAAATGGATGCTCCGTCAGTGAAAAAGATCACAAGCGCGTAGTTAAGCAGTTTAGACGTGATCCGAGAAGTTCGGTCCGGGATGTCGCCAATAAGCTGAATTTGTCAAGTTCATTCGTCCAGCGGACCAAGCAGCGGGAGGGCCTGCGTACATTCCAGGTTTAGAAGGCTCCTAACCGCGACAAAAGGCAAAACATGGTGGGGAAGACGCGAGCCCGGAAGCTGTACACCGAAATGCTGACGAATCCGCATTGCCTGGTAATGGACGACGAAACCTACGTCAAAGCGGACTTTCGTCAGCTGCCGGGCCTGTTGTTCTTCTCCGCAGAGGACAAATTCAGCGTTCCGGAACTATCCAAGTTTGCCAAAATGTACATGGTGTGGCAAGCGATCTGCTCTTGCGGAAAGTGAAGCGCCCCCTTCGTGATGACCGGCACGGTAAACGGGCAGGTTTACCTAAAGGAGTGCCTACAGAAGCGCTTACTACCATTATTAAAGCAGCACGAGGGCCCGACCATCTTCTGGCCGGATCTCGCTTCGTGCCACTATTCAAAGGACGTGTTGGAGTGGTACGAAGCCAACGGGGTCACCTTCATGCCAAAGGAAATGAACCCGCCCAACGTGCCGGAGCTTCGACCAATAGAGAAATATTGGGCGATTATGAAGCAGGCCCTCCGGAAGAACCCAAAAGTTGTCAAATCGGTGGCGGACTTCAAGAGAAAATGGATTTCTGTTCAAAAAAAAACTACAACCTGACGTTGTACAGAACCTTATGGACGGGGTAAAGAGGAAGGGGCGAGCATACGGGCTTGGGCTCGAAGTATGAATAAAAAGAAAATGCCAAAAGTTGTTTAATAGTTTTTATTTTACTGTCTAAAATTTTCAAAAGGATCGGTCTACTGGGCGAATTTCTACAGCGTTTTTTCCGTGATGCAATTTGATGTGACACACCCTTTAGAATACTATTCTAATCTATATAATACAAGTCTGATGCTAGGAAGAGGATGGAACACTTGGAGTAAGTTACAGGTTGAAATCAAACGATGAACAATAACGCTTTCTTGTTTCGATATGAATTTTCTACCCATATTCATTTATATCACAACCTACAAATATTCAAATTTTTTTTTTCATCCTCCATATTTGCATATTATCAAGGAAATCTTCATATCATTTTGATCATTTTCTCTGACGTATCTATAAATAAAAACGAAGCTCGAATCAATGAACACAAATATAATGAGATTTATTAAATTTCCTGAGTTTATGAATACTTCCTTAAAATAAAAATGATTTAATACTCGAAACCAACCCTACTAGACGAACAATTGGAAGGTTTGCTAACAAAGTTTCTTAGAAAACTGTCATCAGTAAAAAAAAAGAAGGTTCCACCGAGATTTGAACTCGGATCGCAGGATTCAAAGTCCTGAGTGCTAACCGTTACACCATGGAACCCTGGTAATATACAGAACATTGAGAAGATAATCGAGAAGATAGGCTCAAGAAACTTTCCATTGCGCGAAATCCAACACAAATTGAGCTGGTTCATTCTCATAAAAAATTGTAAAGTCTCAACCGGAAGACGACCAAAAGGTCCCGAAACCAGTGCGGTGAACCTTTTCGAACCAATGCTCTGCACGCTTTGAACAAACATCGCTTCGGATTGCTTCCGTTCCCAGAGAGAGCCGGGTCGACCCAGCGATCGCCATGCCGAGAACGGATGGCACGAAGAATGTAAAAGAAAAACGCCTGGAAATCGTTATAATAACAAGGGCTGATTGACCTCAAACCTACGGTGTAGTTCCGTATGATCCGAACGCTGGAGCCGCCAATAATTTTCGTGGATGCACATGGAGGAACTGTTGCTTCTTGCACTTCTCATTTCATCATCGGCTGTTGGCGCGCACGTTCAGACCCATTCACACACACCCAATGAGTATGATCCTACCGCAAATAATAGCAATAATAATGAGCCCACGGGTTCCGAATGTTGTGCACTCGGAGGAACCGTGATGATGATGGCGATGAAGTTTGCCGATTTTCATGGCTTTTTATGTTTAAATAAACTCTTGCCAACGCGGAACGATACCTGGGCGAGTACCCAAACGCTGACGAGCGGAGGTTTCGTAACCGAGGCTGGAAATTGTCGTGATTCCAATACTCGCCGCACCGCGGCAACTTCGCCATACTCCTGGATATCTCGTTACGAGGCGAAGGAAAATGATTTCATAATTTGCTCTCATTGCGCCGAGGCTGCCATTTTCGTGTATTTTGAACGAACAGCTATTTGCACTCTTTATCTCCACTTCTCACTTGTATGAACTTTTTTTTTGGTCTTCACAAATTGGATACCGGGGGAGATTCTTTACGGGGCGAAAAAAACGCATATAAAACGATGGGTCCGTTGGCTTTCTTCGGTCCTGCTTATACGTTATCTCTTATTTAATTCCAAAATTTACGTGAGTATGTGATATGGAATCTGGAATTACATCAGCCGGTGAGATCACCAAAACGAGATGAACCATTTTTCACATTGTTCATCATCGCCCGGGTAAATCGATTGTGGCGGAACGCTTCATGTTGAGAGATCCTCGAGGCCCATCAAATAAAAAAAAAGTAATATGAGCGATCAGACAGCTGCTGCCTCGTGCCAATCAACGCCGACTCCGTGGCTGGTTTGACTGTCGGAGAACGCGCCTCTCCGTCATCATGGAACCCCAATCAACAAGATAAACATGAACCCGTCGCGACGGCGGTCAGCAAGGGTACGATCATAAACGGAACAATTATGAATTGCTCCAAGAAGGTGTTAATCGACGGCTGACGGGGTGTCGCCTCGCGGCTGACGTGAATATGAAGTTATTTGTGAGCGTTTCGTAGAAGATGGTCAACGATATGTCGCTCATTTGTTACGCTTATTATGAGTCTTCAACTTCAGCCTAGTTCGCGGGGATGTCATGGAAAAGATTATGCGGCTGCTGATGTATAGAAAATACATATCGTCAATGGATGTGTCATTGGGTTAAAAAGGGGCACTTTCCTTTCTTTTTTTTCAACTTGGAAGTACCGTCGATGGGGGTGAGAATGGCTCATGGGGGTGAAATAGGGTGAGATTGACAAATATTCCGTATATTTTCGAAAGCTGTGAACCGTTAAATAGGAGACATATTTTCACTATTTCCAATGTATAATTATTAACTGTGTTATTGTTTAATAATTCAACATATTTTATTCCGTTTTTGACCCAATCTCACCACCATCGACGGTATATCAATATTACCGTTTGAGATATATAAATGTAATTTCACGAGATCAGATCAGTCACATTTTGTAAAACTTCCGAAAACAAACCGTATATATTTTTATTTTCTTATTTTGTAACTGTCAGTCCAAGTCCAAAACGCTGACTTTCCTACCAATATGCTCAACCACGGCCCTTAGGGATTGACGCGGGGCTCAACTTGTTAATAGGAGGGTATGGGGTACAAGATTGAAACCTAAAAGCTATAACATGTATAAAATAATGAAAGATTTCGAACGCTTATAACTCTACGATTTATTTATAGATCTCAAAAATATTTGCATCAATCTATTGGACATATTTCTATGCTTTTATCACAATAACCATAATTCTATTTTTTAAAGCAAACAATTGAATAATTTGTATTATACTGTTATTATATTATCGTGCAAATCAACATTTCGCAGCAAGTTCCGAATGAAATATCGAGATAACCATTTTCATTTGTAACCAAAACCATACGTTTCGTCTCGTTTTCCGAAAAAAGAAAAAGAAAGAATTATTTCTGCCGAAGATTGAATGTTTACTGTCAACTCTTGTTAGGTGTAGGATAAAATGTAATACAGTTCGGACTCGATTATCCGGAGACTCGATTAGCCGGGATTCGACTATCCGGAATTCAAGATTCGATTATCCGGAGTATTTTATTTTTGATTTTCGGAAATTTTGAATTATTTTGTATAATAATTCCATATTGAATAGGTATTAAATGTATTAAATGAAAAGGCTTGACTAGTAGAACACAGTCATTTATGAAAAATGCAAATCCAAAATGGCTGCCACCACAATATGGCGCCTTATTTTTTTTTTCACAACCCCATCAATATGGGCTTTAAATGGAAGGGCTTGACTAGTAGAATACAGTTGTTTATGACAAATGCAAATCTAAGATGGCGGCCACTACAAAATGGCGCATTACATATTTTCTTAGAACCACATCAATATGGGTATCAAATGAAAGGGCTTGACTAGCAGAATACAATTATGAATGTAAACTAGTAGAATACAGTCTGAATGCAAATCCAAGATGACGGCCACTACAAAATGGCGGATTTCATATTTTCTCAGAACCCTATCAATATGGGTATCAAATGAAATGATTTGACTAATAGAATACAGTATATCATCAAAATATTCCGAAGAAAGTTAGGTAAGAAATAAAAATTAAAAAAAAATGTTTTGAATTATTTTAATGTAGAGAAGTATACTAATGATACACATAATTTACTAAAAAACTAGAAAATAAAATAAGTAAAAAAAAACTTTTTAAGTTAAACGGTTTCATTGCGAATAAACATAATTAGAATACAGATAATGTACTAAAAGCTAGAAACTAATTAGACAAGTAGCAGTTAGCAGTTCTCACATCCATTCCTTCATTAATCTAGGGCAATGATGAGACTAAAATTAAATCGTGGGGTATACGATGAAACAACTAACTGTGGATAATGGAAATCCAATGTTTATTTCTTACCTAATTTTCCTCGGAATATTATCATGATGTACTGTATTCTATTAGTTAAATTATTTTAGTTGATACCGATATTGAGGGGATTGCAAAAAATGCATAGTCGACCATTTAGTGGCGGCGACCTTTTCGAATTTATGTTGTTTATTATGTTTCGTGTTCTCCAAGTCAAATCATTCAGCCATTTTTTAACGACAGCCAAATTGAATTTTTGAAGATCATGGAATACGCAGTTTTTAAATGACAGTAGAATTAAATGTATGTTCCAAATTTCAGATCAATCAGTCAACAGGAACGGGTCAATTTTCTTTTTTTTTTTTTTTTTTTTTATATCTGTATTATAGTGATTTTCAACTCATTTGGCTGGTTCGTCACTTTTACTTCCATTTTTGGAA
This sequence comes from Toxorhynchites rutilus septentrionalis, assembly GCF_029784135.1. Taxonomy (NCBI): domain Eukaryota; kingdom Metazoa; phylum Arthropoda; class Insecta; order Diptera; family Culicidae; genus Toxorhynchites; species Toxorhynchites rutilus. The sequence goes on along the minus strand of NC_073745.1, from coordinate 15,206,201 downwards.
GAATGTCGGGAGTGAGAATTGAACTCGTGACCTTCAGCGTGAGAGGCATGGATGTTACCACTACGCCAGATCGCCTCCGTCAATTTTCTATTAATGTGGGACAACCCTACAAGACACTCAAACATACATACAAACAGGTCAAGCTGAATGAAACCATTTAAAAAGTAATTAGTTGTTGGGGCCTGCGGACATCTTGGAATTGGATTTTTCATTATCTGCTATGTTCTACTAGTCGAGAACTTTCTTTTGATACCCGTATTGATGAGGTTTTGAAAAAAATATATATTTATATGGCGCCATTTTGTGGTGGCGGCCATTTTGGATTTACATTTTTCATAAATAACTGTGTTCTACTGGTCAAGCTCTTTTATTCGATACCCATATTAATGGGGTTTTGGGAAAACCCATATTGATGGGGTTTTGAGAAAATATGTAATACACCATTTTGTAGCGGCCGCCATCTTGAATTTACATTTTTCATAAATAACTGTGTTCTACTAGTCAAGCCCTTTCATTTGATACCCACATTGAAGCGGTTCTGAGAAAATATGTAATCCGCCATTTTGTAGCGGCCGCCATCTTGGATTTTCAAGATCATGGTATACGCAGTTTTATAATGACACCAGAGATAAAGATGTGTTCCAAATTTCAGATCAATCGGTCAACAAGAAGAGAGTTTAATTTCTATTAATTTGGTACAGCGCTACGGACAAAGTTACAAAGTTACGAAGTTACAAAGTCACAAACATACAAACAGGTCAACCTAGATAAAACCGTTTAATAATAAGTGCAAATCATAATTATATTACGTTTAACGAGAGAAAATTCGTTTTTGGTATGACTAGATTATCCGGAGTGAAAAAAAAGTCAATACTCCGGATAATCGAGTCCGACCTGTATATAGTATTTTTTTTATGTAGAATATCGTGTATATAATACTCATGTATATAAATACATTTTTATAATACTTTTCTTAAATCGTTACGATTATATTTTCATAAAATATTTAAAATTGATGTATTAATTTTGTTGAAACTGACATGACACCACTATAGGTTAACCGTTGTTAAAATCTCGAAACCAGGGAGGCATTTTGTTTCGTTTTTGAGTTATGAGTTTTCAATGATACCCGATGGTTCAAAAACTCATTTTTCCCTTTTTCTCAAAAATGACTTTTGACGTAGGACTACGTCTAACCGGAAGATATAGGGGGTGAAATGGAATTCTAGGCACTGAACAAGTAGGAAAAAATGCAAGATTTGGAACGCTTATAACTCGTAAAGATAGATCGTAAAGGTTTTTGCATCAATTGATAGGAAATATATCTACGCATCTATCATAACGTATAACATTTCATTTTTCTTGAGATAAATAATTGAATAATTGTGAAATATCAAGCATTGTCAAAATGCACTATGTGCCCATTTTCGATTGGTCCATTTTGTGCTCCTCAAATCGTACCGACCAAAACGGGCAACCAGAGCAGCAGCGAAATAGAATGCACGATTGGAAAGGAAAAAGAAAAAAATGAACGGAACATTGGTCGCAGTCTCACACATGCGTAATTCTCGAGCCAGCCAGTCAGCTTAAAAATCCCCGCTCCGCTGCCGTAACGATCATTCTCATTCAAACCGTACACCACATCGGTTCGCATCACAACACATCAACAAACCAACCCAAGCAGCCATGTCTGGACATGGTAAAGGAGGAAAAGTGAAGGGAAAGGCAAAATCTCGCTCGAACCGTGTTGATCTGGAGTTCCCCGCAAGGGTAGCTAGGCCGAGCGCGTTAGTACCAGTGCACCAGTCCACCTAGTCGGCGTTATATAGTTTCGGCCGCCGAAGTGATCGAGTTAGCTGGCAAAGCTGCTCGCGACGATAAGAAAACCCGCATTCGGAACAGAACACATTCGGTTCGGTGGACATCAAGACAACAGGCAGTTGCAGCGAGTGGCAAACGTAATCGCAAAACGGCATCAGGTAGCAGAAGAAACGAAAAGAAGTTCTTTATACAAACTGCTTTGGTGGTAAATCCAGAACAAGGCGGCATCGAGGGCGTTCGAAATGTTTTTTTTTTCAAAACCACGAGTACTAAGTTTATTGGAACCATTCCATAAAACAAGGCGCTTTTCAGGGCCATTAAACCTTCCAAAAAAGAGTTTAGGAAATACAGTTCAATGATTTCTAAAACATTATCCAAAATAATAATAAAACACAAATTGATTTTTTCATCATTTGTTTGCCAGGATCTGATGAGTATGTGAATTTGGCAGTTGTTGCCCCTCTGGCTGAGTCTTCCGATTTGTCTCTATCCTGTGAGTGTGTACCGCTAGAGTATAAAACACGCGGACCCCAAAAAAATATCTTATTTTCTTTCAAACCGTAAACCCGTGTGGCTGTACGGCATCGGCATCGTGGACGTAACGAAGAAGGACAAGTTAAGGAAAGGCAAAGTCTCACTCGAACCGTGCAGGTCTCCAGTTCCCTGTTGGTCGCATTCACTGATTGCTCCGCAAGGGTAACTAGGCCGAACGGATTGGTGCCGGAGCACCAGTATACCTAACAGCGATTATAGAGTTTCGGCCGTCGGAGTGCTCGAGTTGGCTTGCAAAGCTGCTCACGACAATTAGAAAACCCGCATCAAGAACAGAGCAGGTTCGGTTTGGCGCTCATCAAGGCAACAATTAGTTTCAGTGAGTGGCAAAGTGTTTCTCCGGCACGTCGCATTAAATGTAATTTACTGAACAACATGTCACAAGCTGGATGGGAAGAAATTTTTCAACTGTGAAAGCTGTGGCGAGTGGCAAACGCAATAGCTAAACAGGAAGGTTTAACCGAACAAGATGGGAATATCGAGTGATAACAAAAACACAACACCAAAGGTTCTTTTCAGAACCATCAACATATTCATAAAGAGTAAACAGTAAACTAATCCATTTTTCAGGTAGATAGGTAGGTATTCACGTAGGAGAAGAAAATAAAACAATATATTTAAAATATATATTTAACAAAAGCTGTCCCCTTTGTATAGTCCTACGTCACTCCGGTTATGTCCCCGACATTACCCACCGGTCTTTTTTCAAATCATTATTACTTTTGAACTACTAGACCGATTCAGATGATCGACATATCAAATTAAGCCTTTTTTGAAAAAATAACAAACTTGCCAATGAGTTGGATTATAGTCACATACATCCAGTCTAGTCGCATAGAAAATTGAACGAAAACTGAAATCATGTTGACTTTGAAAAATCATGACTTAAAAACGAAACATAACACCTCTCTGGTATTCGGATATATTATGTGAAAAAACTCAGCTCTCTGAAAAAAATATAAAAATATATGGCGTTCTTGGTCTCGAAACGATGAAAGCTATACAAAACAAATATAATCAATAATTACGAAAACAAAATCCATTTTTATTTATAGTTTGTGTACGCGTCAAAAACTCTAAAAGTACGGAACCGATTGAGCTCAAAGTTGGACACAATATACAAATCACTTCAAAGAGTGTTGTTACAGCATAAAAAAAAAATTAAAAAACAGGGGAAACACCATAGTGCGTTTCTGAAATTATATATATATATATATATATATATATATATATATATATATATATATATATATATATATATATATATATATATATATATATATTGTATTCGTTTGTGTACGCGTCAAAAACTTGAAAAGTACGAAACCGATTGAGCTGTTGTTACGGCATAAAAAAATTAAAAAAAATGAAGAAAAATGATCTTTCATATGGCCATTGTGTGTTTCTGAAATTAAGCTTCTAATGAAAATCGACCATTCCGTATTAAATATGAGTTCTATGTGATGGAAACATCTTTTTTCCAAGTGTTTGACAAAATGGTGAACTGAAATTGTGTTTCGAAATGATTTAAAATTTATCGATTTCCTCTCTTGATACATTAAAAATGTTCTGTTCGTTTGTGTACGCGTCAAAAACTCGAAAAGTTCGGAACCGATTGAGCTCAAACTATGATACAATATAGAAAACAACCACACACATCTAGGATTGTTGTCACAACATAAAAAATCGGAAAATTCAACTCAACATGCAACCACAATGTGCCACAGCAAAGCGTGGCAGGGCACAGCTAGTACACTATAAAGTATGGAACGTGGTGTGTTTTGAGATATAATAGTTTTTAATATAAAATTTAATTTGTGAGTGGGACTTTCCAATTGTGAATTTAAGGTGATACTATTCATAGACAGATCATTGACTTTTGAATAACTTAGCCATACAAAATATTTTATTTGAATATCAGACATCTGGATTTCAAGTTGAGATTTTGTTTGCAAACAAATGCTAATTATTATGGATATGCCATTTTAAAAGACCAGACGTAATTAAAATTGGTCATATTATAAATGAAAATTGTGATTTTAGGTGACAGCTACCACATGCACAACGTTTAAAAAAATCGAAAAGCGTCAAAACCGACAGTTTTTTTTGGTGTGGAATTGCTCTAAATCGTTTTCACGGATAGATTTTTTCGTGATGAAATGTGAAAGGCAAAATTTTAAACCATGTCGATAACATTAATGATATTAGGGTCATATCAGGTTCCAAGATAATTTTTCGTGATCACTAGGAGATCTGACACAAAAAATTAAAAATCCGTAGAAATTCGTAGATTCGATGAAACCTACCGATTTATACGAAAAAAATGGCCATCTCAGGTCACAAACTTCCTTTTGTGCTCCATACAACGCTTTTCATCAACACACATGCACACAAGATCAAAAGGAGATTCCTTTGGGAAACAAACATGCGTTCATCCGGTAACCGCGTCCCATTGCGAGCAAATATAAATCGAGTGCATTTCGCTGCCAGGCCAAAACAAACGACCTCAGTGCGAATCGGGCACTGAAGAATGAATGGCCTTACATCTCATTAGTCACCCCCTCGCTCGACAAGAGTCCAAACCCGAGCCGAACTAGTCCAGGGCCGGATAATTGAAATCCGATTCAGTCTGGCCGGGACATCCACTGGCGAGATGTGGGGCTAATCAATCGAACTAGATCATCACGCCGCTCGCTCCAGGTGACCAAGCCGTGGATGCATTATCGGATCGCTGTCCAGTCGCTGATGCATAAATTACATCCCCACCGGAAGATTGATTTGTGATTCTTAATCAACGCTGCTTGAATGACGGTTCCCGCTCCGGTGTGCGTTGGATAGATAGAAAAATATGCCTCAACAGTAGAGTGCATTTCCCGTCGAATGGGCAGATCCGCTCAAAATCGCCCCCATGATGACTCCGGAGCGCACACTGAAATCCTAGGGCCCAAAATAATAACCAATCATACTGTCAATAATCACACAGACTGCAAGCATTAAGCACTTAATTTATGCATTGAAATCAATCATCGCTCGATTGTGACCGAACGGGTCTTGGCAATATTGTTCAATCCGGATCGGCCAGCGAGCGATTTGGTGTAATTTTAATGATGGATTTGATTAATGGCCCGCGTGTGAGCAAACGCAGGCACCGCAGTGAGGTACCAATTTTGCATCGAACAGTACCGGCGCAGTATGGGTTCGAGAATGTTCCTTCTTCACCACACCCTTCCAACGGTGGATTCGCAAGCAATCAGCGCCAAACCGTGGCCGCGTTCCGGACGGACAAAACAGATTCCATCTCCCCTGCTGTTGATGGTGCTGCTGATGATGCGACCAGCGGACAGACGGCCTGACGGCGCATTCTACAATTGGAACGGGTGCAATGTCCTTGTAACGAGTTGAACTTGAACGGGGATGCTCCTTCGGAGTGGTTGTTGATCGAGTGATCGTTTGGTGTTCTTGCTTCAATGGAATTTGAAGATGAATCATACGGTGGATCGAAACAATGTATCGAACTGTTTGTGGTTCTGGATGATATATATATTTTTAAAATTTGTTTCTACACGATTTGTGGGGTTGATTTGGTCCGGCTAAATATACTCCTAGTTTTTTCTTTTTTGACATAGGACTGTCTTTGATTTCTATATAGGGGGGTCACTAGGGTGCCAATGAAAATGATCATCTCTAATTTCAAAAAGTTACCTCATACAATATGTTCAGCACCTCGGAAAAACACCCTATGCCAAATATTAGCTCAATCAGATTTAAGGGAGAGTGGCGCAAAGCGGTAAAAATTTGAGTTTTTTGAAAATCGAAAAATCACCCAAGGGGGGAGTAAAGGAAATCGGGGGTTTCGAAAAATTGTAATGGGTTGTATCTAGGACACGACCGCAGTGTTCGACGTAGAACTACGGAATTTTATTATTCAATCCACTTATTTATCACTTTGGATATTATTTTAGAATGCATCGAAATTTTTGTAATATCTTTTTAGCTATTTATTTTTTTATTACTTCAGTAGACTCGAAAGAGTCGAGTAGAGTCGAAAGCTATCAGCACTTATCGTTTATTTGATTCAACTCGCATCAGACTTTCTCCTTTCCACTCAGATATCGATCACAAACTATGAACCCTTTTGCTCCTATATTCCGCTTGAGATGTGATCGAACCCCAAAGCATGCAACTGCTGGAATTTGAAAGCATACTTTCATAAAATATACTAGCACAAAAAATTCTCGTATGCTGCTTTTCTTTGTCGTAGCACACCTAGATACAGAGGGCTTCCTCTCCTTGTATCGAGCTATGTGTGTATGTGTGTGGAATCAGCATTAGGCATGAATGATATCCGCTCGTTGTGTTGCTAGCTCATTCGCATCTGTTTTTTCATTCTATTCTATTTTTGGTTTCCGCCTCTAGCCCTGAGAAGGGCTCTTGTGAAAAAAAAACTCTATTCCATACTCCTCCTTCACCCGTCAAGAAAACAATTCTCTACCACTCGACGCTCTGCGACAACCATGTTGCTTCGATGACCACCAAACGAGAAGTGGTGTGGCTCAAATCGTGGATGGGTTGTTGAAACCAAATACGTTGAAAACGGGCAAAAACGAAAGTATCAGTCGCTCGTTATCGACAGCTCTGTTCGGGAATGCACATAAATTGGCAGAACAAATGTGTGGGAAAAAGAGAATGCTTCCAGTTTTCAATAATTTAAACTATTTAGGTATTAGTGGATTGTACTGTATAGTATATCAAACAAATCATAGAGAATTTCCGATTCCATTGGTGTGCGAAATAACAGAATTTGTTCGCTGTGAAAATAATTATTAACGTTAACTTTATTTCACAAAAACGTGACCTGTTTTCTGATTTGGCACCTTCCTTGAAAGACGTAGTTCTACGTCAAAAAAATGTTGATGCCAAATGTCTTAAAATTGCATGAAATGTCGAGATCTAGTGTCATCTCGAAAAAATTTTCCATTCATTGGCACCCTAGGGGTCACTCTACGAAAAATGTAACGATTCTTCAAGTGTTTTCAAACGCATATTACACAAAATCGTTATTGGGTTATATGTTGTGTTATATACCAGTAGACAGGAAATACATCCAGAATTTTGTTCTGCTTAAACCATGAACAGTGAATATAGTAAAAAAATTTAACAATTTGACGATTAAACCGGGTATGTTTTCTTTCGATTGCACCAACCACTCGCTTTCCTCCCCGACGCAACGAGCAATATTTTTGCTTAAATTCGAGCGTTAGCTTACAATGTGAGTTGATGCGTATAATTCTCCATTTACCGATAATAGACATTTATCAGTTATTGTATTGTATGTAGCCCAATCGAACCGAATCGAATTCATTTTTTTTATCGTGTATGTCTTGCTATTAACAATTTATGTAATTGTGGTCTTTGCACCCAATAAGATCAGTTCGCTACAGCAGCTACACGAACTTCCCAAGAAAGAACTGATGGCCATAGAATGCTCCATATACATCACCAGGCTTTAAAATTATTACAAGCAATGTTCCGGACAACATGGCGACGAAGGAGAAAATTCTATTTTCATCTATAATATGTTTTTGTAGTTGGTATTATGTAGTTATTTATTTGACTTAGGTTTATATTTATGTAGATCTTAACTATTTAGACTTTAATTTAAAAATGATAAAAAAAAATCGAGGGGTTGTATCCGAGACACGACCGCTTAGAACGTAGGGCTACGCAATCTTTTTTTTTTTTAATTTGTTGGTTTATCATTTCGGGTATTATTTAATAATGCGTCGGAATTTCATAAATAACTCTTTAGTTAAAGTTCCCGGGGACTCTAAAAGGATTTAATGGCTTGCGTGGTTTTGTAGAATCATTTCGAGAAGAAACGATTCTTTCTTGCCTTTGCGAGAACAATACACTAATTTGTCATATGTCGCATTTTGTTTCTTTATATCAATGCACGCATTGCACTGAGTATTTACAAGAGGCATCTTCCGTGCATCGCCATTTAACAAGCATCAAACATACGTCTAACAGATGCACACAGTTGAAGCGATAAAAATGAAACATCGCGGATGCAATGGCCTCTCAACAATCACATGTGGATTTTCTGAGCCCCATATACGAAAATTTTGGGTGTTCACATAGCCACCGAGCTCGAAATGTGCCTCATCGCTGAAGAAAATTTAATTTTAGAATTGCAATACTTATACGCTAGCGACATCACACTTAGTATGCAAGTTTCTTACCCTTCGTTGTTTCTATTCTAGCGGCTGCATAAGTTGCCCGTTATTGACAGCTCTGTTCGGGAAAGCACACGAATGGACAGAACAAATGTATGGGGTAATAGGAATGCTTCCAATTTTCATCAATTTAGACCATATACAGACCATGGGATTCTAATGTATATCATATCAAACAAATCTTAGAAAAAATCCGATTCGATTGATATGCAAATTGTTAAAATCCGTTCGCATCAAAAATGTTTATTAACGTTAACTTTATTTCATAAAAACGTGACCTGTTTTCTGATTTGGTACCCTTAATGTAAGACGTAGTCCTACGTCAAAAATACAGATTTTGAACAATGAAAAAAAAAATCATTCCAAATGCAATTACTACACACAATCAAAGTCCTATGCCAAGATCCCGTTCATGCCTCTAGGATCAGACCCATCAACTTTTTTTGTCTAAATTTTTTTAATAGATTGCGGGACCATGTCTTGTCATATCATAAGAAATGCGACGCAGACCTTTTTTTTTCAACTTTATGAATTCTACCTATATTTTGTTAGAGGTAACATTTCGTGTACCATAATGTTGTTTTGTAAAATCTGAGTTACTTTATTTTTAGATTTATGTTTTCAAAAAACATGGAATACCAGACAGAATACATTGTCACAGTTACCCACTCTGGACTATAATAAAAAAAATCCATTTTTCCAATTGTGTGCTTTTCAAATATTTCAAGCAGCCATTTGCAGTAGCGCAAATAACGTCTCACTGTTGTGGTTATCAATTTAACGCATGCAGCTCGTTCAATGGCAACGTGTGGATTACACGAACGGGTGACTAATACTCCGAGCGGTACCAGCGCGTGAGATGTCGTTGACCAACGCCCCCTTAAATCACCCATTGTGGCCACCAATAAATCAGTCATTGGTGGGAGATAACACCGCAATCCGGGATTATTCGTCCCGGCTTATGACGGAGCGAATCCTGATCTCCTACCGTGCTGATCATAATTTAATGTTATTGCACCTATTGAAACGTTAATTATTTATCTCGATAACGACTTGCATACACAACTCGGGCTCGCTACCTTTTCGCAATTCAAACTCGCACTTAAAAATGACAAATTTACTGTTCTGCGTTCCTCCTCGGAGACCAGCGCCAGGGCCTCGGAATAGGTGAGAAGAGCCTTCGCCTTTCGGCCAAACAATCCCAGCACGGACGCGACCAGCGAAACCCGATTCGTCCCGCCGGAAACTCTCCGGTTTGCGTATAACTATATATGCAGGAGAAAATAATTAAAGATATAAATTAATAATTTATGATTGCCGAGACGGCTGCTGCAAAACGCCTTTCCTGGGCTCTTCCCACCGTGGACCCGGAGGAGTGGGTTCAATTCCACTCAACTCGCGCACTGAGTGAGGGAACAATAAAATTTTACGACATGTACACTCACTTATCGGCGAATTCCACCAGCCCGGGATGTGCCTCCCAAAGCTCGTCGGAGATAGCGAAATTATGACAATGTGAAAGCGAACTTTACTCTACTGCTGCTGCTCTAACACAGATGTGCCCTGCAGCGATTCTTGATGGCTTCGCGGATTTCTGTGTTTGCAAAACCGTCTTCCACCCCACAAAGGCACCACCTCCGGGTGATGCCCACAAAACAGCGTGAAATTGTTCGCTCTCATCCGCTCGCGTCTTGACAAGGAGGTTCACCGGAACGAAAATGATATGAATTATTAAATACACACGTCAATAGGGAGCATAAACAAAGTTTAATAATCGTGGCGCGACACAAAAGGTACGAAAAAAGGCATTGGAGGTGTACACGACGACAACGACGTTTGGTCCCCTTCTCCCAAAAAAGACACAATGCGAAATTCTTCCACCTAAAGTCAACCAGAAGTCTCGAGCAGCAACGCAACAGCGACTCGACGATTTATAATGAGACATTACTTTATTGTTATGATATTGCTTTCATATGACTAATTGCTAATTATATGTTAATTATGTAGCAGAGACAAGGATCAGACGGTGTAGGTTCTCCGCTCAGGGCATGTCCCGGCTGCAGAGGCAGATTTGTGACGTGTGACAGCAAGTGACACAGGAGCAATTAGCGAGGATTGATATAATTTTGAGATTACATGCAGCTTATAATGTAAGCAGTTGCTCAGGCAATCGTACTTTGTGTCTGCAGGAGTGACAGCAGCGAAAACGCTTGCAGGTGGTGGAACCGTGTTCGTTTCGCCGGAAAGGTGCTACACGGTACATATAAAAGCTAATTGTTACGTACTTTTAATTTTCAGGGGGAAAAGAGTAAAGTGTCAAATTATCGTAACAGCGCACATTGTTAGTCATAAATCAAAAAGGCCTTTTATAGGTTATGTTCGTACTGAAAAATGTCTGAAATAAATCTTTTTCTCCTAAATACTCCAATTTACAATCGCCTACAATTAAGAATTGATGAATTTAGTAATTTTTCTAAATAATATCTCCAATTCATTTACCATATGTTTAACAGAAAAACGTAACAGAAAACTAATTAAATTCACCTTTATACCTTAATTCAAATATGTTCTTTTTCCTTTTCTAGAGCACAACTATTCAAACATTGTTTTTGTTGCTGTTTTGTTTAGCTCTTATCACTGCCGAGGGACCTATACCTTGCCATTCAGCATTGAACCTGGAAATGTAATGGACCCGGGGACGAAGGAGCGCATACGCGAATAGCGTAACAGTAATGTTTGGTTGGAATATTTTTGGTTGAAATATGTGCAATATTTTTGTTGAATCTCCTCTCCATTACGGAGGAGGGAGGGGCGTCATACCATCATAGAAACATTTATCATACCCAAAAACCCTCACATCCCAAATTGTGCTAGTTTAGTTCTCGAGTCATGCGAAGTTTGTGTTTCATTTCTATGGCAGACTAGCCCCCCTAGAGAGGGGGGAGGAGTGTATAGAAACGTTTCGTGTCCCATAAAACCTTCACATGTCAAATTTGGTTTCGTTTGCTTGATTGATTCTCGAGTAATGCAGAAATTTGTGTTTCATTTGTATGGCAGCCCCCCCCCTTAGAGAGGGGGGGTGGAGAGTCTAACCATCATAGAAACATTTATTGCACCCTAAAACCTCCATATGCCTAATTTGGTTTCATTTTCTTGATTAATTCTCGTGTAATGCAGAATTTTGTGTTTCATTTGTATGGCAGCGGCAGTCATTTGTATGGCAGAGAGGGGGGTGGAGAGTCTGACCACCATAGAAACATTTATTGCACCCTAAACCCTCCATTTGCCAAATTTTGTTTCATTTGCTTGATTAATCCCGAGTAATGCCGAAATTTGTGTTTAATTTGTATGGCAGCCCCCCCTTAGAGAGGGAGTAGGGGTCTCAAACTATCACGAAAACCTTCCCTGGCCCCAAAATCCCTACATACCAATTTTCATGTTGATCGGTTCAGTAGTTTCCGAGTCCATAAGAATCAGACAGACAGACAGAAATCCATTTATGTATATATAGATTTTTAATTCGATATTTTCGCTTCAGCCTAACTCCGGGCTAAATGGTTGACCTTCGTCCTGGTCGATCCGGTCCGGTGTGCTTCGCTTTCGGTCGGATAATGTCCATATGGGAGAACTAGCTCGTGTGCCAGGAATTCCAGTTTATTCTTTCTAATGTCCCAACATGACACGAAAAAAAAAAACTTTCACATGTCATAAACATAGAAAAAAATAACATTAGTTCCTCTCAACTTGTATGAGGTCTATTCAGAAAGTATCGCAAGCTTGGATTTACCTCGGGTGATGTATATTCGATACTCGATGTTTTATGGTGTTACGCTGGTACTCCCGATATCTCTCAAGTCCGGCAGTCTGGACTAGTTTGGCCATTTTGAATGTTCAGTTAAACAATTGTTTACAATCTGCAATACAATCCATTACTTTTGGTTCTTGTTATTGCTAAGGGTCTTTATGCAGGGTTCTTCGAAAAATTTAATAAAAAATTTCTAGTAATAACTATCAAAAATATACGTCACTTTCTATAAAAGTCACAAATTGGTAACTGAAAAATAAAAAAAAAAATATCAAAAAGGTTGTCCAACATCAAATTACATCTTGAAAAAAAAACTATTGGATTTTTTCTCTTCAAAATTTGGGTAGAAGTAGTTTTGATTGTATTGTTTAAACTGTTTTTTTTATCGCTGTCAGTTTTTGGAAAATTGAAAAATATGGCGTCACCCGAAAAAGCAACGTCGCGAATAGATTTTTCGCAAGCACCTGGAAAACATCGGGACATCGGAAAACAACTCGAAATCGTGCATTCAACGGCGAGTCGTGTGATTAAACGTTACTACGAAATTCTGAGCATCGAATGGAAGGAGAAATGCGGTCAGAATGGATATTCTATTGGTGAACAGGATCACAAGCCACGACACGCTTTTAAGGTAGTAGTCCGGAGTGACGACCGAAATTTCGACGTTTTTTCATAATTTTTGACGTAGGACTACGTCTAACCGGAAGATATAGGTGGTGAAATGGAAATCTAGGCACTGAACAAGTAGGAAAAAATGCAAGATTTGGAACGCTTATAACTCGAGCATTTCCCAATAGATCGCAAAGGTTTTTGCATCAATTGATAGGAAATATATCTACGCATCTATCGTAACGAACAACATTTCATTTTTCTTGAGATAAATAATTGAATAATTGTGAAATATCAAGCATTGTCCAAATACACTATGTGCCCATTTTTGATTGGTCCATTTTGTGCTCCTCAAATCGTACCGACCAAAACGGGCAACCAGAGCAGCAGCGAAATAGAATGAAGCACGATTGGAAAGGAAAAAGAAAAAAATGAACGAAACGTTGGTCGCAGTCTCACACATGCGTAATTCTCGAGCCAGCCAGTCAGCTTAAAAATCCCGGCTCCGCTGCCGTAACGATCATTCTCATCCAAACCGTACACCACATCGGTTCGCATCACAACACATCAACAAACCAACCCAAGCAGCCATGTCTGGACATGGTAAAGGAGGAAAAGTGAAGGGAAAGGCAAAATCTCGCTCGAACTCTCTGGAGTTCCCCGCAAGGGTAGCTAGGCCGAGCGCGTTAGTACCAGTGCACCAGTCCACCTAGCCGTCGTTATATAGTTTCGGCCGCCGAAGTGATCGAGTTAGCTGGCAAAGCTGCTCGCGACGATAAGAAAACCCGCATTCGGAACAGAACACATTCGGTTCGGTGGACATCAAGACAACAGGCAGTTGCAGCGAGTGGCGAGTGGCAAACGTAATCGCAAAACGGCATCAGGTAGCAGAAGAAAAAAGTTTGTTCTTTATACACACTGCTTTGGTGGCAAATCCAGAACAAGGCGGCATCGAGGGCGTTCGAAATGGTTTTTTTTCAAAACCACGAGAACAAAGTTTTCTAAATTGGAAGCATTCCATAAAACAAGGCGCTTTTCAGGGCCATTAAACCTTCCAAAAAAGAGTTTAGGAAATACAGTTCAATGCTTTCTAAAACATTATCCAAAATAATAATAAAACACAAATTGATTTTTTCTTAATTTGTTTGCCAGGATCTGATGAGTATGTGAATTTGGCAGTTGTTCTGAGCTTATTGATAGTTGGGAACTTTCCTGATTATTCAATTTTCACCAATTCTTAAATTGTTTCCAGATTGAAAGTACAGTAATTTACAATTAGTTCGACATTTAGCTAATTGGACAGACATGTAATGCGACTTATTTAGTTGGACATTTGTGAACATAGAGATCCAAATTATGACCCCACATTGAAAGTCGACACTGTCCACTGTCATCGCAAATGTTCCATTACAGGTTAAAATCGCCTCCAATGCGACACTGAGTGGCGCTTCGGCACGTCGCATTGAATGTAATTTACTGTACAACATGTCACAAAGCTGGATGGGAAGAAATTTTCCAACTGTGAAGGCTGTGGCGAGTGGCAACAAATCGCTAAACAGGAAGGTTTAGCCGAACAAGATGGGGATATCGAGTGATAACAAAACAATAAACTCTTTAGATTGAAGATAATTTTGTGATCCTGAAAAGGACCCTTTTTAGCCTGCATGTGAATCCAACGAGCGAACAAATCGTAATGAATGTATTTTTTTGCAATCGCTCCCTTTTAACGCTCATTCGTTCGTCTCGTTGGACTCGCCCCTCTGGCTGAGTCTGCCGATTTGTCTCTATCCTGTGAGTGTGTACCGCTAGAGTATAAAACACGCGGACCCCAAAAAAATATCTTATTTTCTTTCAAACCGTAAACCCGTGTGGTTGTACGGCATCGGCATCGTGGGCGTAACAAAGGAGGACAAGTTAAGGGAAAGGCAAAGTCTCACTCGAACCGTGCAGGTCTCCAGTTCCCTGTTGGTCGCATTCACTGATTGCTCCGCAAGGGTAACTAGGCTGAACGGATTGGTGCCGGAGCACCAGTATACCTAACAGCGATTATAGAGTTTCGGCCGTCGGAGTGCTCGAGTTGGCTTGCAAAGCTGCTCACGACAATCAGAAAACCCGCATCAAGAACAGAGCAGCTTCGGTTCGGCGCTCATCAAGGCAACAATTAGTTTCAGTGAGTGGCAAAGTGTTCCTCCGCCACGTCGCATTAAATGTAATTTACTGAACAATATGTCACAAGCTGGATGGGAATAAATTTTCCAACTGTGAAAGCTGTGGCGAGTGGCAAACGCAATAGCTAAACAGGAAGGTTTAACCGAACAAGATGGGAATATCGAGTGATAACAAAAACACAACACCAAAGGTTCTTTTCAGAACCATCAACATGTTCATAAAGAGTAAACAGTAAACTAATCCATTTTTCAGGTAGATAGATAGGTATTCACGTAGGAGAAGAAAATAAAACAATATATTTAAAATATATATTTAACAAAAGCTGTCCCCTTTGTATAGTCCTACGTCACTCCGGTTATGTCCCGACTTTTTTTTCCGTGATGCAATTTGATGTGACACACCCTTTAGTTGCGTAAAAACACCCCAAATTGGACAAACCAAGATCATTTACCCTACTCGATGTTCAAAAACAACACTATGTTTACAACACTACACAAATTACAATATTTATTAAACAATCACATTACAATTTATTGGACTGATACTACACAATATACATTGACAAACAATGGTAACCTTCTTGCCTTGGTGGTTGGAGACATAATAATTATTCAACATGAAAGGGTTTGAGACTTCTACTATACATATACATTCACATCATTCCACTTCGCTCTCGTGAGCCGATGTTTATGGTTAATTTTCCGGGTTGTTTACTCGAAGGTAGGCTCCTGCAGGATACGGAATTATCATCGAGGGAATCATCGATTCCTGATCACGTCCATGGCTACTAGTA
The DNA here is from genome assembly GCF_029784135.1 of Toxorhynchites rutilus septentrionalis. NCBI lineage: Eukaryota > Metazoa > Arthropoda > Insecta > Diptera > Culicidae > Toxorhynchites > Toxorhynchites rutilus. Next base: position 15,190,216 of record NC_073745.1, on the reverse strand, counting down.
GTAGCTTCTAGTATCGAACAAATATTGTACTACATTGCACATATTTTGATTGAAAATCCATATTTCCGTTAAAATAACAAATCCGTAGATCTACGAATGTTTCAGTAGATGTTGCATCGTTGCTTATGATCGAGTTTATAAATTACCACCAATACGTATATTAACGTTTTGGAAGAATACGGCATATAGTCATGGATTGGACTATAAACAAACTTTTTATCTATTTCAGTAGCGAATGTTTGATAAATCCAACCCATTTGGATGATACATAATAATGAAGCGAATTTAGCAACTCTTCATGCTCATTGGAACCAGTGGATAGAATATTTAAAGTTAGTTCCAAAATCACTTCCAAATGGCACTTATCGGGAGGATGCGATCAAAAAAAAAAAAAAAAGACAAAAAGACTACAGATCGCAATCACCAACTTCGGGTCAGAATTTATCGCAAAAACACAATCTGAGCCAAACATATTGAGCAAATATTCGTATCCCTCGAGCTAGCCGTTTTGCTGGGCGGCTGCTGCGTCTGCTACTCGTTACAATCCGTTAGCATGCAAATTGGGCTCATTTCAGTGAAAATATGCCGAGCAAAATTCCAATCAAAACCGGACAGTGAAAAGCCCTCGTATTCGCGCTGTCGATTCAAAGTAATTGGATCGGCGGCAGCGTTGGCGGCGTAACGTCGTCTCTGTCGTCATCGTTGTCGCCACCGCCTCGAATCCCCTCCCCCCTTACAGGCAGTGCGCTACTGCAGAAAGGCCAGTCGGAGTATGTACAGTTCAATTATTTTTCTCCGAACATGAACCTCCAAGGCTCCGAAATCGATTCCAAATTAAATCCTTCAGTTGTGCGCCTCCGGACACAATGAGCAACAACTAGTCGCGGAGACCCAGAATCGCATCCAAGGCGTACCAGAAGTTTTTCGTTTCTTCTGTGTTGCACGGAGTTGGGCTCTTTCTCTCTGTCAGAGAGTCCGTTTTGCATACAAGCACTATAAAGTAATGTAAACAAAGGTCCAGAACTCGGCAATGGCAAGATAACAAACATTATTTATATTTATACCATATATTGCATATATTATTATGCATTTTTGCTGTGACGGTGCCCCTCTCGGAAAAGGGAGCGGCTACCGGTACCCCACTGCGGCCATCATCATCATCATTTTCGGAGTCTTAACAGATTTGACTAATCGGCGGAGCATAAATGCACTCTCTTTTTTGCGGCAAGCAACAAGCTCGAAAAAAAAAAGAGCTACAAGCATGTATGCATAATGCTGCGGATCACATACATAACAATGATGTATTCAGATTGCTTTAAAAAAATCTGCTACATACGGACCGGACCGAAGCGTGCCTTCTGGGTCTGAGGAGCACAGTCGGAACGGCAGAGGAAAGTGGGTTAACTCCTGCATTGCACTCGTTGATTTGGTTGTATGGAAATTTTCTCATTAAAATATATTCTTTTTTACGGTTTGTGTAGTTGCAGAAGATGTAGCTGAACTTTGCCAATACACCGAGGGCGTATCATTGACTTACTGCGACCGGGTACAAATAATGTTACCTCGTAACTGTGAAATTGGGCGAGCGAACGTGGAAGGGCGTATAAAATATAACAAGTACCTCAGCGTTTCGTATGTCGACTGTGCGGCCGAAAAACCAATTGTGTAACTGTGCCCAACGGAAGAAATGCAAAAAATAGAAGCAATAAGACTCGACTCAAATCAGATATAAATATTATCAAACAAGGTCGGTTCGATTAAGACCGCTACAAGGGTGGAAATTATGGCCCACGTTCACATGACCATCGTGAAGTGCAGGGAAAGTAACCTAAAAAAGTAATCCTCCACTCAAATGGAGAGAGCCTGAGGCTTCAAGATGACATCCAACGACAATTGCATGTTTTCCGGTGAATCAGTTAACAAATATTATTCAGCACATCATAAATATTTCATGGGAAGAACACCGCCATCTTCCTCAGGCTTTGCCCTTTCTGTTGCATGTGATCCGTTTTATTTTTTGGGGTAACGAGACGGTTCGCATGAATGGTCTTGTTGTCGTTGCACTTTATCGCGGAGGTCGCGGAAGGTTCGAAATTTGCATTCGCTCCGAACCCATTCGAAATACCCAAAGATAACCCAAAATTCACATCAATGACACCTTATTACTTTGATGGAACCCTTTCCATTCATTCAACGGAACCTTTGCGAGCGATAAAAATCGAGAGGCAATCTCATTCTAATAACAAATTATCGCTTACCACCGAACAGCGAAAGGACGATGCAAAGGTGGTGCAAATTAGACTCCAATTGTACAACAACGCCCTTGAACTCGAGAAAAGCAGCAGCTTTGAGCAGCTCCGGAGAAGGAGGCGTCTGAAATGGACAACAATCTTGAATCGGCAAACCTCGCAAGCCACTGCGAGGCAGAATCAGACCCTATCGCGATAATTGAAAATCACTTCGCGGCAATGAGATGCAGTGAAAGAGATGGGGGAGGGCGCGTGTCCAGATCAAGTCTCCCTATCTGGTTCGCGATAAGAAGAGCCGAGAAAAAATATTCGTTTCTGGGGAGAGGTACCCCACGCCGTCGCCTAGACGAATTCAATTACTGCTGCTGCCAGTGGAGTGTAAATCGCTGCAGCCAATATTCATTGATTGATATGATTGTATGATAGTGAACAAATTGTTGCTGAAGAGATTGTTTTTGGAGTGCATAAATTGTGGGAAAAAGTCGGAAGCCACATATCATTCAACACAATTAAAAATATTTTCTGGTAAAACAAAAAAAAATGCTTCGTAGAGGACATGGAAACGAATTCGTGCGGAATATGATTTTAGAGAATGTATTTTTGTTTCAATTTCCTGTGCCTCACCAGTGGAACGGTTGACTCCGTCTGTTAGCTGGTTTTTATTTATTTATTTTGGCTTAACGTCTTTACAACATGGCCTGATTCACAATTTTTCTCCAATTAACTCGGTTCGTGGCTATCTCCTTCCAATTCCGCGGGCACCCCGTGCTCACCATGTCATGCTCCACTTGGTCTAACCACCTTGCTCGTTGTGCTCCTCGTCGTCTCGTACCAGCCGGATTCCCGATGAACACCATTCTTGCAGGATAGTTGTCCGACATTCTTGCAACATGTCCTGCCCAGCGTATCCTTCCAGCTTTGATCACTTTCTGGATACTGGACTCACCGGTGAGTCGCGTGAGCTCGTGGTTCATCCTTCGCCTCCATACGCCGTCCTCCTGTACACCACCGAAGATGGTTCATAACACCCGCCATTCAAAGACTCCGAGTGCTCGCAGGTCCTCTTCGAGTATTGTCCACGTCTCGTGCCCGTAGAGGACAACCGGTCTTATGAGCGTTTTGTACAGGGAACATTTCGCACGACTGCTAAGTCTGTTTGACCTTAAGTGTTTGTGGAGACTATAGTTGGTACGACTCCCGTTGATGATGCGTCTCCGGATCTCGCGGCTGGTATCATTGTCAGACGTTACGATCGACTCATCGCCGTCGATCATTACACTACTACCTTATCGGGTCCTGTCGTGCTCGGATCCGAAAGCCAGCATGTATTTGGTTTTAGACGCATTGATTTTCAGTCCAATTCTCTCTGCTTCGTGTTTAAGTCTGGTGTAATGTTCAGCTACCGTCTCAAATGTTCTGCTGACAATGCCTACAGCGAAGCAGATGAATTGACTGGATCTGTTGAAAATCGTACCACGCAAGTTAAACGCCGCTCGTCTCATAACACCCTCTAGCGCAATGTTGAACAGTAGGCAAGAGAGACCATCACCTTGTCGAAGCCCCCTGCGGGACTCAAATGGATCAGATAATCCACCCGAAATTCGTACACAGCACTGTATTCCATCCATCGTAGCCTTAATCAGTTTAGTCAGCTTCACGAGGAAGCCGTTTTCGTCCATGATTCTCCATAGCTTTTTTCGTGTTATTGAATCGTATGCGGCTTTAAAGTCGACGAATAGATGATGCGTGGGGACTCTGTACTCACGGCATTTCTGGAGAATCTGTCGCAAGGTGAAGATTTGGCCAGTAGTAGACAGACCTTCGCTGAAGCCGGCCTGATAACCACCCACGAATCTGTTTGCCAGTGGCGATAGTGACGACGGAAGATGATTTGGGAAAGCACTTTGTAGGCGGCATTCAGGACGGTGATTGCACGAAAGTCTTCACAGTCTAGTTTGTCCCCTTTCTTGAAGATAGGGCAAATAACCCCATCTTTCCACTCCTGCGGTAGTTGTTTTGTTTCCCAAATTCTGACAATCAGCCGATGCAGATAACTAACCAATTTCTCCGGGCCCATCTTGTTAGCTGGTGTTTGATTTATTATGTATGAACCTTTCTTAACACGTTAAGCCCCGATTTTTTCTTGCTTCGCTTTCAATTCAGCCCGCATCAAGAGTGTTTGCACAATATCAATGTCGGTCCCAATTCCCAAGGATATTTGTTGTATAGTCTGTTTTGTAAAACATCCGAAAACAAATATATATGTATATATTTTTATATTCTTATTTTGTAACTGTCAGTCCCAGTCAGTCAGCACTTTCCTACCAAAAAGCTCAACGCCCAAAAGCACAGCGCCGGTCCCTAGGGATATTTCAAATATTTCAGTTGAATAGGTTGTAAAAAGTATGACAAGCAAAGAATCGATATTTTTATTACTATTACAGAGGCTTTGAACTTTACGATTAGCTCGTCTCCAGCCTTGAAAAGGGACAATGAGAAAATTTTGAATGGATTGATCGTTCGTTTAGTAAGCAGACGCGCAACCATTGGGCTGCGAATACTCCCAGTCATCATTTATTCTGGGTTTCAAATTGGTTATAATCCTACGGAAACGCTGATGAAAAATTATGACATTTTTTTATGTCAAAAACACAAAATTTCTATTACTTTGTACAATTCAATTATGGAAGGTAAGATGAAGATGACGATACCACCATTTGATATAAATAACCAAAAAAACGAAAAATGTTTGTGATTTGTGAAAGTTTAAAAAAAATCAGTTAGGGTCATGAAAACGTAGCCTTACGTACCGAAAACCACAGTTGAACTGACCAAATTGATCTGAGAAAACTGAATCAAACATTGTTCCAACAAAATGATGACCAAAAATACTTGCATTCCTCAACCTCAATCTCAACCTTAGTTCAGTTAGATTTTTTAGAAGGAATGCTTTTATTTGTTGTAGTTTTTAATCTATGTTTTTTTTTTCGTATTTCTATTTCGGTTTATTTTCTGACAGAGTATATAGAAAGAAAGAAATTGTTTCCATAGAATGCTAACAGATTCATTTCTAAATTGAAATTAGAATCGGAATCGGAACGGCTGTATCTCGAGATAGATTTGATGTAAGGAAATTAGAAAAAAATCTGTATTGATCCTTTAATAAAAGAAAATAACAAAATAAAACTTACGGTCGGGTGAAATAAAAATCAGAACGACCACATTGTTAACGTAGGCCAACGAAATTATTGTCTGAAATTTCAAATCTAATCGATTGTGTGGTGGCGGCGGCGACAGCAACCGATACGGAACAAGTTCTCACCTTCATTTTGACGTAGGATTACGTCTTTCGGGAACATATTGGGGTACAAATTGAAAATCTAAAATCGAGCACATCATGAAAATTGTTCAATTTTAAACGCTTATTGCTCAGTCATTTAATGAAATTTATGAAATTCTTGCGTCAATCGATTTCGGCACTATATGTCATGAAACTAACTATCGAACAATTGAAAAATCTCAACCCCTATCCTAACGGAAATACCCACTTCTGATTGGTCGAAATTAACGACATATGCGGCGGGTCCCTAACAGAGCCATAACCAAGCTGCCTGGGGGAAATCGACATTGCAAATACATTAGAGTAGGGGGAGCTTTTGTTCCTACCGAAATGTTTTCCCTAACAGAGACATCAAAACCAAGCTGCCTGGGGGAAATCGATATTGCAAATACATGAAAGTAGGGGGACCTTTTATTTCTACCGAAATGTTGTCCCTAATAGAGACATCAAAACCAATCTGCCTGGGCGAAATCGGCATTGCAAATACATGAGAGTAGGGGGAGCTTTTGTTTCTACCGAAATGTTTTCCTAACAGAGACATCAAAACAAGCTGGCTGGGGGAAATTGGCATTGCAAATATATGCAAGTAGGGAGTATTTTTGTGCTCCCTTGGCCGAGTGGTTAGCGTCATAACTAACATGCCGGGTTTCGGGTTCGATTCCCGTTCTGGTCGGGGGAATTTTTCATCAAAGAAATTTCCTCCGACTTGCACTGTGATCACGCGTATTCTAGAGCTTGCCACTCAGAATGCATTCAAGGCGTGTTATTTGGCATAGAAATCTCAACTAAGTACTAATAAAAATGACGCAAGTAATACTACGTTGAGACGGCGAAGTTCCTCTAGGAACGTTAGTGCCATTGAAGAAGAAGAAGAAGGGAGTATTTTTGCATTGTAAGTGAGGTGAGTGATACGATTAATTCTAGCAAATAAATTTAAATTTGAAACTTTAATGTTGGTTGCTTCGTGAAATCGTGTATTGTGAAAAATTTAACACAAGTGTAAGTGTAAAATTGTATATGGTAGTTGTGTTAAAATAACTTGAGATATGAAACGATTTTTAACACTCAAGGAAAGTTCATGCGAAGAGAAGAATTGGAAAAGTGAAGGAATATTCGAAAAAGCGATTTCCCATATATTCTACATATCGTATTAGGTGTTATTAGTGAAATTCGCATTGAGGAGATAGCATCGTTCTCCGCTGAGTTTAAAGCGAAAATCGAAATGGGTTAAATAAACACGCAGAAAGTTAAAATTATAAATGAAAATTACCTTTTCAAATATGTTTTTCCTATAATAAAGTAACATGCTTCTTCGGATGAGAAAAATTGATATTTATGTTCGATAATGATAATTATATTATATGACATTGGTTAGTTTATTTTCTTTATTTCATCGATACGTAACACAGGAGCCATCTCGTCCAGGGCCACAGAGGGTGGCTTTCGTCATATCTCATTCCACTTCAGCATCTTCTATCTTGATACATACCATTCAACGACTAATCACCATCTCTCTGTCATCATCACTCGGTTGTAAACACTGGTGGAGTGAACAAACAATACCCAACAACCAAACTAAAACGGCTCTTTTCAGTACCACCATATCATGATCAAAAAGTTGAATGATTTGATTCTTCAAACACATCCAAAATCAGCATGCAACAGATGGCCTAACGGAATCCTACGTCAACTATGCGGTCGTGTCTCGGATACAACCTTTCTGTGACTTTTTCTTTAGAGAACACGAAGCTCTCATTACTGGAAAATAACTTTTCACATCCAGTGCTACACTTTGACGCCACTTTGAACCCGAAAAAGAAGCACGAACTCGCGAAAATTGAATTACTGAACGGAACGGAATAAGTTTGAACACATTTCTAAATTCACAAAAACTTTATCCCAGGAGAAAAAAAATCATAAAAATTAATTCTCTCTTTATTATTCGGATATTTCTTCAGAATATATCAACGTTTTTGTAATAACTCTTTAGTAGAGAGTTCTCTCTCCCTATTTCGTGTCAAGAGAAACATCTGCTCGCTGGCTGTGTAAGAATTTAATACATAAATGTAAGTTATAATAGTTCTCTCCTGCTCCGTTTGCTTCTGCATTTCAGTGAAATCTCAGCACTATTCTTGCTTTTTGCATATTCTGAGAATGGAGGCGATCTGGCGTAGTGGTAACATCTATACCTCTCACGCAGAGATCACGAGTTCAATTCTCACTCCAGAAGTCACTACATAGAAAAAAAAAAACTGAGAATTCATTCTGAAGCAAAAATGGTACACGAATGAGGTTGAGAGAGAACTTTGAATTGAACAATTACATGCGCGGTGGTTAGCTACGAGTGTTTTCTCAAATGTATGATCGTATGAAATTATATTCACCTACTAGTTACTTGCTTCATTTCAATTGCAAAACTGAAGGAACACAAATTGAACCGATCAAAATGAGCGATGGGAAACATTTAGATAATGCTTTGCATTTTACAAATAAGTTAACTGGTATAAATTTCTGAACATATGGACTCCCGTTGTCATCAGAGAGTTATTATCTTCTGAAAAATGCCTTGTGAATATCGAATAAAAACCTCACGGAAATTAAGTCATGTCATATTTCCGAATATTTTTCCAAAATTGTGTTTGAAGTAAATATCCCCAAAAAAAATTATTTGTTTATATGCTTCGTAAAACATTGCTAAACACGTTTTATTTTTCCAACATTTAAGATGCATTTTTTCCAATATGCAATATGCATTAGCACCCTTTGCCGATTGAACGTTGAATTGAATAACTCATTTTAGTATTGATCCTGATTTCCGCGTGTTAGGCAATACAACCACCGACAACAGTAATCAACTCACATAATGTGCACCAGTGAATAACAAAACTTTTCCCGTTTCAGTTCTTCCCTCATTCACCGTTCGACACTGAAAGGTTCCTGAATGGTACTGGTATATAATTTCGCTCAGGGACCAACGACGAATGATGATGTTTGTAATTCTCTCGTATACCGCGAGTAATCGGTTTTCTACCTTACTAACCATAGAATTAGGAAATAATTTATATATAATTATGAAAATATAGTTAAGAATTCGGCTCCTTAAAATTTATGTAACTGAGCAATGTGAAGCATGTCTTCAGCCACTTGGTGGCGACGAAATTTTTGAAGAAAATTGAGTTCTTTTGGCACTAGTCGTGCTGCGACTTTGCTCAAGCGCAATACATCAACCAAATTATGACGAACGGTCACATGAGAGATGTATAGTTCACGGACTAGCTCTCTCAAACTTAAACGACGATTTCCGAGCACCATTCCTTTTACTTTGTGGAAAAGTCGAAATCATCAGTCGAAAAGGTGGTCCTTGACGTGGTAAATCGTTCATCTCTATTCGGCCGTCTATAAATGTCTTATAGCATTCATAAACCCTTGTTTTCGACATTCGTTTAGTCATCAAATGTATTCTGCAACATTTTCAACGTTTCGACACAAGAAACACAAAGTTTTTGACTTAAAGAATTCCCTATATCAAAAATCGCCGAGCCTAACAGTTACTTGTTCCTCATGACGCTGTAAACAAAATAAATAACAGATCGCGCTCAAAATTGACATTAGAATCACTTTGTTTTAAACAAATATATATTTAAAAAAATGTTCGGAGGGAAGGAGGGCGTTTCCATTACATAATTTCCTCAAGCATATTTTGCATATTTAGAACAAATTTTGATTTTCGTTACAATAACACATTCGACCCGTCTTACGTTTATAATAATCTGTAGTTTTTTGGGCATTGATAGGTTCGGATCTGTTTCTTCTCTTTTTGGGTTTTCACAGGCTTCTCGAAAATCGGGGCAAGTTCCATTTCTCGCTGAATCTTGTCTTATCCTGTTGTTTGCTTGTAACAAATCTAGACATTCATGACATCCAAATAATATTTGGAGAGTAACATATGTAATAAGACCCTCAATGATTGTTTTAAACGGTTACCCATATAGAACTAAGTAAAAGTTCGTTTTGTTACTTTCATAGATTGTGAGGGTATACCCATTATCCATTGGGAAATTTTAGTAGTTATTTTCGTAAGTTCTTTTTGAAAATTCGAGATGGCCATTTTCATTGGCAATCTACTCTACGTGTATGGGAACGGGACTTATGACAGCAACAGTTATTTCGATCAAATGTCCGGCTGTGGTATATACGGTATGTGATAAGCATTACAGAAAACAGTTATGTTATGGTAAACCCACCTATACTCGCACATATGGTCTGACAGATCGAGCATCAATGAGATGGTTTTTTTTTTTTTTATCCAAAATATATATTTTTATTAAGGCTCATATGGCGTCAGCCTAACGGGGCCGGGAGTTCAATATTTCGACAATGTTTGCTTACAACTATGTTAGTAATATGTAACCGATTACTCGCGGTTGGCTCGAGGTTAGTATTACAAGTGTTCTCATAATTGGTATGTTGCAGTCTTCGATGCTCTGTACGTGTGCCCGATACGGGATACCTCCTATTGGGATGCAGCTGACCATTAATCAGCAACGCCCCCCTAGTCTGTACCCCATATCTAGCGTGGTGCGTCTTTCTCGACTCGAGGAATCCAGGATAGAATGGTCACTAGCCGGCGCAATCATCAGCTCGTGTAGAGCATAAGCGGTACAACCTTTGGCTCTTGTTGAATGATCAGTGGACTGCACAACCTTTGGCCCGTGTATCTGTAAAGAGTGTGTGTATGTATTGCCGCGACTAAGTAAAAGTTTATCGTTTGGATAGGAGGGATATGAAACGGGGACACAACGAAGGAAACATCATTAAACGTTGACATCGGCGTTTCTGAGGAACAGGTATAGATGAAGCAGAAGATCAGGATCACGGCTACCTAAGATATCCCGGACGGGGATATCCGATTGTCTGCCTTGTGCTCTCAGTGCTCTAGAGAGCTGAGAGCGAGCAGCATGGAACCGGATACACGACCAGACAACATGCTCGATGTCGTGGTAGCCATCGCCACAATCACAAAGATTGTTTGCTGCGAGCCCAATGCGATAGAGATGCGCGTTTAGGTTGTAGTGATTGGACATAAGCCGATATATCACGCGAATGAAATCACGACCTACATTCAATCCCTTGAACCATGCACTCATCGAGACCTTAGGGATAATCGTTCGTAACCAACGACCGAACTCATCACCACTCCACATGCGCTGCCAACTTACGAGCGTATACTGACGAGGAATGTGGAAAAATTCATTATAAGCAATTTGCCTTTCAAAAAGTGTGCCTTCTGAAGCGCCCACCTTAGCTAGCGAGTCCGCTTTCTCATTCCCCGGTATCGAGCAATGAGAGGGAACCCATGCTAAGGTAATCTTGAATAATTTTTCGACCAAAACACTCAAAAGTTGTCTTATTCTTGTTAGGAAATAAGATGAGCATTTATCAACTTTCATTGAGCGGATTGCCTCTATTGAGCTGAGACTGTCTGAAAAAATAAAATAGTGGTCGATGGGCAATGTTTCAATGATCCCTAATGCGTAATATATCGCACCCAGTTCAGCGACATACACGGAACAAGGATCTTTGAGTTTGAAAGAGGCACTGGAATTTTCATTGAAGATGCCGAAGCCAGTGGACCCGTTTATGAATGAACCGTCAGTAAAGAACATTTTATCAGATCTAACTTTCCCATATTCTGCCGAAAATATCGGCGGAATAGAATCGGAGCGTAGATGATCTGGGATTCCATGGATTTTTTGTCGCATGGACAGATCAAAAATGACAGAGGAATTGCAGAAGTATGGGAAGCAAACTTGGTTGGAGATGCCTGGTGAAAGGTGCACGTCGTGGGTAAGGTACTCATGGTATAAAGACATAAAACTTGACTGAGGAATCAGTTGGAGTAGATTTTCGAAGTTATCAATCACCAATGGATTCATGATCTTGCAACGGATGAGAAATCTGAAGGATAATTCTGTGAACCGAAGAGTAAGCGGGGGTACTCCTGCCAAAACTTCGAGACTCATCGTATGTGTCGAATGCAAACACCCCATTGCTATACGCAGGCAACGAAATTGTATTCTCTCCAGCTTGAGAATATGTATCCTGGCAGCTGATCGGAAGCAAAAATTGCCATATTCTAACACTGATAATATCGTTGTTTTGTACAACTGAATGAGGTCTCCTGGATGGGCACCCCATCATGTTCCGGTAATTGTTTGGAGAAAATTGATTCTTTGCTGGCATTTCTGTTTCAAATACGCAATGTGTCTCCCCCAGGTACACTTAGAATCAAAATATACACCCAGGTATTTGAAAAACATAGAGTGTTGGATCGTTTTGCCGGATAGGTGAAGCTGGAATTGGGCGGGTTCGTGCTTCCTAGAAAAAACGACCATTTCAGTTTTCTCCGCAGAGAATTCGATACCCAGCTTGAGGGCCCACGTGAACAGATTGTTCAGGGTATCTTGCAACGACTTTTGCAGAACGGCGGGATTAGTACCCGTGATGGAAATAACTCCATCGTCTGCAAGTTGTCTCAACGTGCAGTCTCTAGTTAGACAATCATCCATATCATTGACGTAAAAACTGTACAAGAGGGGGCTTAGGCAGGAGCCTTGTGGTAGGCCCATAAAACTGTAACGAGAAGATTTCGAGCTGCCATGAGAGGAAATCATGTGCTTTTCTGACAGTAAATTGTACAGGAAATTATTCAGAATTGGTGAAAGTCCACGATTATGAAGTTTCTCTGAGAGAATTTCCATGGAAACTGAATCAAATGCCCCTTTGATATCGAGAAAAACGGAAGCCATTTGTTCTTTGCGAGCAAATGCGATTTGGATTTCAGAAGATAGCAGCGCGAGACAATCATTTGTCCCTTTACCTCGGTGGAAGCCAAACTGCGTATTTGACAGCAAATTGTTCGTTTCGACCCACTTGTCCAAACGAAGTAGAATCATTTTCTCTAACAATTTACGAATACAGGATAACATTGAAAACGGCCTATACGAGTTGTGATCGCTAGCCGGCTTGTTGGGTTTCCGTATGGCTATCACTCTCACTTGTCTCCAGTCATGCGGGACAATATTCAGCTCCAGAAACTTGTTGAACAAGTTCAGCAAACGCTGTTTTGCCAAGTCGGGAAGATTCTTCAACAAGTTGAATTTAATCTTGTCCGACCCCGGAGCTGAATTGTTACATGAGAGAAGGGCAATTGAAAATTCCACCATCGAAAAATTCTCATAATCGCTTTGAAGTGGAATGTCGCGTACGACGTTTTGTGCAGGAACGGTGTCGGGGCAAACCGTCCTTGCGAAGTTAAAAATCCAACGGTCAGAGTATTCCTCACTTTCGTTTGTATGGTTCCAGCCACGCATTTTCCTAGCCGTATTCCAAAGAGTGCTCATAGCGGTCTCCCTTGACAAACCATTGACGAACTTCCGTCAATATCCACGCTTTTTTGCTTTAATCAAACCTTTTAGTTTGGCTTCTAGAGCTTGGTACTTTAGAAACCATTCCACTAATCCAGTTTTCCTGAATTTTTTGAAAGCGGATGATTTTTCAAGGTAGACCTTTGAACACTCCCTGTCCCACCAAAGTGATGGAGGACGACGTCGGAAAGTGGTAGCCGGTACACGTTTCTTTTGAGCTTGAAGTGCGCTTTCGTAAATCAAACTCGATATAAAGTTATACTCTTCGAGTGGAGGAAGTTCATGCATTGAAACAATTGCTTCAGATATTATTTCCGCAAATGTTCTCCAGTCAATATTCTTCGTGAGGTCATACGAAATATTGACTGACTCACAAAAGCTTGATTCATTAGCGATCGATAAAATTATTGGTAGGTGATCACTACCGTGGGGATCTTGGATTACCTTCCACATGCAATCCAGGGATAACGAAGAAGAGCATAGAGGTATGTCTAGCATGCTTTCCCGTGCAGGAGGGTTGGCTATTCTGGTTGCTTCCCCAGTATTCAAAACAGTCAATTTGAAGTTGTCGCACAGATCATAAATCAAAGTGGCACGGTTGTCATCGTAGAGTGATCCCCATGCTGTTCCATGGGAGTTGAAATCACCTAAGATTAACCGCGGCTCCGGCATTGCCTCGATAGTATCAAAGAACTGATGGCGACCTGGCAAGCAACAACTTCAATGCCTGTCATCGATGGGAGAGTGTCTCTATAGAAGGAGTGACATTTTTTAATCCCCAATAGTACGCCACCAAACGAGTCATTTCGATCGAGGCGAATAATGTTGAAATCGTGGAAATTCAGCTCATCGGCTGAAGAAAGCCATGTTTCACAGAGAGAAAATACATCACAGTTAGAGCTGTGTACTAAAAATTTAAATTGATCTAGTTTAGGAATGATGCTTCTGCAATTCCACTGTATTACAGTGGTCAAATCCTTGACCTCTTGCCCTGAATCAGGCATCGAGGGAAATGAACGCTGCCAAAAAACCACATTTTTCTTTCAAAAATGTTCTCACAATCGGAAGCAAACATAATACTATGCTTTTAAGAGGGTCGTTTATATTTAAAGCATTTAAAATGTTGTCCACCAGGTCAGAAAGCGCAAGCAAGCCAGATTGTGTCTGTTGCCTCGACCGCGAAAAAGGAGCAGACGTGTTGGGTGCTGCTCCGGGAAGTGCTGAGGACCCCTGGTGCGTAGAAGAACCGCTTAAACCAGGAGGTACTTGCTTCGGTCTATTCTCAGCACGTTCGATTCGAGTTTTCATTCCAACTTGGGAAGTTTCGGTTTTCTTTCTGGGGAGTGATGGAAAAGAAGTAATTTTTCTTTTCCTGATGGTACCCTGCGATGTACCGGAACTTCCTGCATTGGGAGCGTCAGCAACAGGCTCGTCGTTCTGCAGAATGGAGTAGGGATTGTCCTGAGTCGTTGGAACGGGACTCTTAAGCATTTCTGCATAAGTCCGCTTGGAACGTTCTTTTAAGGAACGCTTGATTTTTTCCCCTCGTTGTATGTACACCGGGCATTGAGTAAGATCATGAGGAGTCCCGCCGCAATGAAGACACTTGCGCTCTTTCGGGCAAGGATTCTCATCATGGCTCTCTCCACAATCTGCGCAACGTTTTTTGTTGCAACAATAGGCGGCCGTGTGACCGAGTTGCATACATTTGTTGCATTTCATTACCCGGGGTACAAACAACCGAACAGGTAAACGAAGTGCACCTATTGCAACGTAGTTTGGAAGGGCGAAACCCTCAAATGTCACACGAAAAGAGTTTGTCCGATTGAGAACTCTTTTGTCATTTTTAAGTGACACAGATTTCAGTCGATCGCATGCAAGAATCTTCACACTTTTAAGTGAAGAGTTCTTGAAGCGACCGACACCATCGAGTATCTCTTTTCGAGTCAAACCCTTTTCGTTTATTACACCGTCAATTTAACGTTGCAACAGGGTACGTATACGCGATACTCGATCGCAAAGAGATCACAGCGCGTTATTTCATTCGCTTGGGTTCTGCTGGAGACGACAACTCGTAATTTGTCTGGCCCCATCCGAGTAATCTCGGTAACTTCGGAAAATTTCTGTGTCAACTCTTTTGAGATGCGAATGACGTTAAGAGGTTTGGATTTTCGTCTAAAGTATACGATAAATGGGCCTTTGGCGCCATCAGGGTATTCTTTTAGACGAAAATCCTGCTTCTCGTCTTTTTCCTCATCTTCAGAGCTTTCTATTTCGTACACAGAATTTTCCTCCTCATCTTCTGTTTCATCCTCCTGCTCTTCAGGAGGAGGTTCATTATCTGAGATATTCTTTGGCGTGGGTGGGGGATCCTCCCCGCCCTCTGCCATATTAATAAAAACGAAGAAGTAGACAACTGTTCGATATGAACAGAATATAATAATTTGGAAAATATAAATTAGTAAAAGAAATTATATTTCTATATTAGTTATTGTTGAAAATTTTATTTATTTCAATTTTTGTTATTATGTGTAATTTGAAAATGAAAAAAGTTCCAATAAATGTTCAACGGTGATGTAAGAAATGAACACCCCTAATGCCAACGCTTGCCGATATGATAAACACAAAGATAAACAATGGTATAAATCGAGCACAGAAGTTATACAGAATGATGGAAGAGGTAAGAGGAAAATAAACTTCTACTTGCCCCGCTGCTGTGAGCGTGTGTGATGATGTGACTTGCTGCCGGATTGTCTCGATAGCGCACCACTTTTTATGAGCTTTACTTCGCTCGCAGCGCACCAGATGAAAAAATACACACTAGAAACGGATGTAAAAAAAACACCTGTATCGGATCAAATATAGGTTCGACCGATCTGCTTGCGAGTTGGCGAAGCAATCGGTGTTATTAGCATATTTCTCTATAATAAAACCATTCAACTTTTTTTTTTAGTTTTGTATTTCTTAACCTAATTTCCCTCGGAATATTTTTATGATGTACTGTATTCTATTAGTCAAATCATTACATTTATTACCGAAATTGAGGGGATTGCAAAAATACATTGTACCTATCCCACAGACATCCAAATATACATACAAACAGGTCAAGCTGAATGACCATTTAAAAAAATAAGGTAAATGATTTTGGTTTGTCCAGTCGAAACTATGATCATGGTTTGTCCACTTTTTTGAATGCTCTAATTCAGCGCTCCTGTTTCAAATCAGGTATTCGAATGTTTCGAAACATATAAATAAATTTTTTTGTTTCTTTATTATAGTGACTTTCAACACATTTCGGCTGGTTCGTCACTTTTACTTCCATTTTTGGAAGAATGTCGGAAGTGAGAATTGAACTCGTGATCTCTGCGTGAGAGGTATGGATGTTACCACTACGCCAGATCGCCTCCACAAAAATAAAATTATCTTTTTTATGATTTACAGTAGTTTCATAATATATTTTTATAGAATCACATGTTTTAAAGGATTATAAAATACAACTTCTATTGGTGTCAATGCGCCCCTCATTCGAGCTTTTAATTTACTTTTAATCGATCACCAGCTGATTATTTGGCACGTATTCAAACCTTTTCTGGATTATAACACTTACAAATATTGTAAACATCATTCTTGCACACCAGTTGTATCAGATTTACATAGCTAAACCAATAAATTAACGCATTTTGATGAACTCAATTCTGATCATGAGTTGTTCAATTCAATAATGTTATTTTGTCCAGATGATTTCTATGGCAACCGCTTGGCGCGCTGCAGTTTGTTTATTGTATCCTTCGCTAATAGCAGAAATAAAGTTTCTCTATGTTGAGTGTATTGAGGTGAACACTTTTAAAATGCCCAATAAAGGCAATATTCAGAAGGAAGCCTAAATTATGAATGGATCAATACGATGACAGTAAACTCAAGCAATGATTAATGCAACATCTACTTGTGAATTCGAATGTTTTCATTCATAAATGATGATTTCTAAAACCGGACAAACCATGATCATTTTTTGGACAAATCATGATTATAATTCCTCTTTAAGGAAAGCCGTTAAAAAACATAAAAATTGGAATAATTTCAACACCTTTCGGTAGTATTAGCAACAAGAGACTTGAGGCTTCAAAACAAACCCAAACTCGTATCGGTTATGTATGATTTTCATGAAGAAAAATCGATTTGCATTTACTAGTTGCGTAAAAACACCTCAAATCGGACAAACCAAGATCATTTACCCTAATTGGTTATTTGAGGACTGCGGCCATGTTGGATTTGGATTTTTCATGATTTACTACGTTCTAACAGCACTTTCATACCCATATTGATGGGTTATTGAAAAAAAATCACCGTTTCACCGTTTTGTAGTGGTGGTCATTTTGGATTAGAATTTTTGATGGAGTTTTGAAAAACAATATATGTATGACGCTATTTTTGGTGGCGGCCATTTTGGATTTGAATTTTTCATAAATAAATGTGTTCTACTAATCAAGCCCTTTTATTTGATACTGATATTGATGGAGTTCTGAGAAAATATGTGATCCGCCATTTTGTTGCGGCCGTCATCTTGGATTAATAGTTTTCATAAATAACTGTATACTACTAGTCAAGCCCTTTCATTTGAAAACCATATTGATGGGATTTTGGAAAAAAAAACCATATTGATGAGGTTTTGAGAAAATATGTAATCCGCCATTTTGTAGCGGCCGCCATATTTAATTTTCAAGATCATGAAATACGCAGTTTTATAGTGACTGCAGGGATAAAGGTGTGTTCTGAATTTCAGATCAATCGGTCAACAGGAAGGCGGTCAAATTTCCATTATTGTGGGACAGCGCCAACATACAACATTGTGGGAGAAACATACAAACATACAAACAGGGCAAGCTAAATAAAACCCTTTAACCCCTTCCCGTACGATTAAATTTTCAAAAGTGCCTGCCAAATGCAAACGCTTCGATGGGTCACGCATCGAGTAACTTCACTATTCTGCTGAGCGTCTTAGTGCCTTGTGATATGCAATCGCGCGACGAGAGAGACTCGATATTGTACGTTGTGGTACAATCATTCCATATCGAGTGAGACTCGATGTTGCACGTGAAAGGTTTAATAAAATGAGTCATTCGTACGCAATGAAGGTTTGAAAGCAGCAGTACAAAAGGGTTTGGCTGTCTCAAAACTGTCTTGTACTTCCGTGCCAACAGTTTAAGTTTTTCTATATTTCACTACTCAGCCCCGTGAACTTCCAGCTCGAGAAGAATGTCTATAACGGAATCATCTATCACCCGTCAAAACATGCATTCTAATTTTCTATCCATATTTATTCAAAAATTTTCCCGATTTCCTGGTACAAGCTCACCGCACATTGACTTCCCATGTACGCCTCTATCGGCACAATCAATTTACACGTACTTAAACGCTAGGGAAGGACTCGGGAAATGGAATAAAAAGCAGCCAATTGCGCACAGAACCATCAGCCCGTGAAGATTTTCCCATTTTTTTCTTCTTCCCATCCATCGTCCACCGCTATGCTACATGCTGTGGGATGCCATTGATGCTGTTGAGGATGACGATGATGCTCCAGCGGAATGGTGCAATTCGTCAGAAAAGTTTCTCGCTTGTCGACATGATGCTGGTACGGGATTGCTGCTGCTGCTGCTCTTGCAGCAGCTTCTGCCATCACGGATGCAACGGGAGAGAGTGGGAGGTAGTGCCTCCGTTTCCTTCGCATTCGCGTTCGTCTTCAATCGGTGAATCCTGCCTGGAACTCGTCATAGTTGAAGCGCGGACACAGTGCTGAACGATGGGTTTGGAACGGAAAAATTGTGTTATTTTTTCCGAAGAAAAAGCCCTTTAATTTGATACCCGTATTAATGGGCTTTTTTAGTGTTTTTTTTTTCTAAGTATAATTCCGTTTATTTCCTATCTATTTAAAAAATATACAATACATTTTGGAAATTTTACAACATTCTTGTTCCATCGTTCTTGACGAATATGATTTTGAAATTCATACATTCTATCTTTTCCAAAGTTTTTCAAATTGAAAGTGATTGCTTCACTAACCAACCACAATGCTGCTTTCTCTTTATAATTTTTATCATGTATATATAATCCTATTACTTCTTCCGGGTCTTCGTACCTTAATTTTAATCTCGATCTAATCAAACCAATTTTGTTTAAATGAATCCAATTCCAAATTTGTTCTGATCCTATACACTTTTTCATACATGTTCAGTTGTGTCTAACTGTTCGCAATGTTCACATATATCACATGGTAATTCCTGTTACTCTATTTCTTAATTGTTTCACTTTTGAGCCCACAATATCGTTCAAGCACATGTACAGTCCTTCTCTGGCAGTTGATGAGAGGAAGGGTTTGCTACAATTTTCCCACAGTATTTCCCACTGTAATTCTGGATTTTCCATTACTGTCTTGACAACATGATTCCGTTCGTTCAGCATAGCATTATATATAAGTTTTGTGGATATTAACAAAGGGGTTTCAGCAATCGTATCGGTATAACATAGCCACTCTCGACTATTTGTAGTAAGAGAGATATTGTTCTTCTGAGCCATCATGAAATGATCAATTTTCAACTCTTTGGTTTGTGTCGAAAATAAATTGTTTCTTACAAATAACGCTTTACATTTAAGTAAAGGATCTACTAGAGACAGCCCTCCTTTACTTGCATCTAAAAATAATTGGTTTCGAGCAGCTTTGAATATATGTCCGTGTCAAAATAAACATCCAGCAATTAATTTGTGCCAGATGACTTTTGTTGGGTGGGAACACTTGCGCTAAGTACCATATCTTCGACAATATAAAATTATTCAGGATCCAGACCTTCTGAATTATATTCAAATTTCTTTTCGAATGCGTCTTCAGACACTGCTTAATTGATTGTATTATAGAATTATAATTATATGTGACATTTTGCATGGAACGCAATGCCTAATATTCTTAAATTACTCTGTTCTGAAATCTGGTGCGGTCCTGATTTGAAATCATCAAATCGCATATAATAGGATTTATGGATGTTTAATTTTATTTTAGAATATATGCTAAAATGTTTGATGACCTCTAGAACCGTATCAAACTCGTTATCATTGAGTATAAAAATATTGAGATCATCTGCGTAAGCTAGTACTTTTATGAAAGTATTAGCCACGAAGCAGCCTCGAATATTATCACTAATCGTCCGTATAAGAGGTTCTATGTACAGAACAAACAGTGCCATGCTCATAGGACACCCCTAGAGAACTGAAGCCTTGACGTGAATATCGTTCGTTAAAAAGCCATTAAAAATCACGTTGGAATTTGCATGAGAATAAAGGTTTTTCAGACAGTTGATGAAGGGCATAGAAAATTCAAATTTTCCAAGCACAGCCCATAAAAATCTATGGTTCACGCTAACAAAAGCTTTTTGCAAATGAAGGCTTAGCAGCAGTCCTTTAAATCTTTTAGTTTGACCTGCACGGATGGTTATATTGTGTAATATTTTAAGGTTATAGATGCATGAGAGCTTTGAGTTGCATGCAGTTTGACCACGTCCGATAATTTTTTCCAGCAATGGGTATAATCGATTTGCTAAAATTTTGGTGAACAACTTGTAATCGGTATTCAACATGCTTATTGGTCTTTTGTTGACAATATCATGTGGATCACCTTTCTTTGGGATAAGGCATATGAGGCCCTTTGAAAAGTTATTAGTTGTACAGACACCTTCGATTAAATATTTGTTGAACAGTATCGTTAAATCATCAATTAGGTGATCAGAGAATTTCAAATAAAATTCGTACGTCAACCCATCTGGACCCGGAGTTTTCTTGTTGGCAGCTTCTTTCAAAACAGTTTCTAATTCTATTTTTTCTATAGGCTTCATCATTTTAGTGAGGTCAGTTTTAAAGACCTCACTAAAATGTGAGTCAGTATACGCTCGTAAGTTGGCAGCGCATGTGGAGTGGTGATGAGTTCGGTCGTTGGTTACACACGATTATCCATAAGGTCTCGACGAGGGCATGGTTCAAGGGATTGAATGTAAGTCGTGATTTCATTCGCGTGATATCTCGGCTTATGTCCAATCACTACAACCTAAACGCGCATCTCTATCGCATTGGGCTCGCAGCAAACAATCTTTGTGATTGTGGCGATGGCTACCACGACATCGAGCATGTTGTCTGGTCGTGTATCTCTCAGCTCTCTAGAGCACTGAGAGCACAAGACAGACAATCGGATATCCCCGTCCGGGATATCTTAGGTAGCCGTGATCCTGATCTTCTGCTTCATCTATACCTGTTCCTCAGAAACGCCGATGTCAACGTTTAATGATGTTTCCTTCGTTGTGTCCCCGTTTCATATCCCTCCTATCCAAACGATAAACTTTTACTTAGTCGCGGCAATACATACACACACTCTTTACAGATACACGGGCCAAAGGTTGTGCAGTCCACTGATCATTCAACAAGAGCCAAAGGTTGTACCGCTTATGACAACTCTACACGAGCTGATGATTGCGCCGGCTAGTGACCATTCTATCCTGGATTCCTCGAGTCGAGAAAGACGCACCACGCTAGATATGGGGTACAGACTAGGGGGGCGTTGCTGATTAATGGTCAGCTGCATCCCAATAGCAGGTATCCCGTGTCGGACACACGTACAGAGCATCGAAGACTGCAACATACCAATTATGAGAACACTTGTAATACTAACCTCGAGCCAACCGCGAGTAATCGGTTACATATTACTAACATAGTTGTAAGCAAACATTGTCGAAATATTGAACTCCCGGCCCCGTTAGGCTGACGCCATATGAGCCTTAATAAAAAAAGTCGCAGGAGGGTTGTGTCCGAGACACGACCGCATAGTTGACGTATGATTCCGTTGGGTTATCTGTTGATTTTGGATATGTTTGAAGAATTACATCGTTAAACTTTTTGATAATGATTTGGTTTTAATGTCTCTGTCAGGGAACACATTTCGGTGGGAACAAAAGCTCTTACTACTTTCATGTATTTGCAATGCCGATTTCTCTCAGGCAGCTTGGCGTTGATGTCTCTGTTAGGGAATGCATTAAGGTGAGAACAAAAGCTCCCCCTACTTTCATGTATTTGCAGTGCCGATTACCCCCAGGCAGCTTGGTTTTGATGTCTCTGTTAGGGAATACATTTCGTCAGGAACAAAAACTCCCCCTACCTTCATGTATTTACAATGCCGATTTCCTCCAGGCAGCTTGGTGTTGATGTCTCTGTTAGGGACCCGCCGCATGTGTCGTCAATTACGACCAATCAGAAGTGGGTATTCCCGTTAGGATAGGGGTTGAGATTTTTCAATTGTTTAATAGTTAGTTTCATGACATATATTATTTTCTTGAATATAAAAATTGTTATGGAGTGCCGAAATCGATTGACGCTAAAATTTCATCAATCCATCATGAAATGACTGAGCAATAAGCGTTTGAAATTGGACAATTTTCACGATGTGCTCGATTTTCGATTTTCAATTTGTACCCCAATATGTTCCCGAAAGACGTAATCCTACGTCAATATATATTTTGGAAAAAAAATGTGTGAGATAATTTCAGAAGTCAACATTGTGTTCCTTTCGTTTTTGTATCGTGAACCTGACGCCACATAAACATTTATGCAATTCAATTGATCTATTGTTACTGAAGTTATTCGTCCATTGGCACTCATAACGACATTTTCATACTCAATATTTCTTCTCACGAGAATAGCTGTGCTCTTGTGTTCAGTCCCTATATTGACAATAGTAGCATGAGAGGAGAGAAAACCAAAATCCTCGAATGCTACCTCCTGTAGAAATACGATGTCGATATCGTTATTCCAAACAAAATCTCTCAGGAGACATTTCTTTATCTGTATGTTAATAGCGTTGATGTTAATTGTACATATTGTTCGAAGGAATATCATTGTTGTGCTGGACACTCACTCTCAATTCACGTCCTATTCACTCTTCTTCGAAATCGCGCGATTGCTTATTGTACTTATTACCTTTACAAGCCCTGTTTTTTTGTTCCTTTTATTCTTCTGACTACGGAATGTACATTCTGTTTCTTTTTTTTTCTGATGATTCCTGGGTGCTGGTCGATCCTGGAGATGTAGCTGCTCGTTTTTGTCCTTGTTTTGGGTCGATTTCCATCGATTCTGGGTTAACAATCGATTTGGGGTGTTCTTTTGCCATCTTCGTTTGTTTACTTCATTCCGGTTGAGGTTCCTTAATTTCGTGTGAAGCAGGAGTCACGTGGTTTGACTTCATTCTTCCTGGCCAAAGTTTGCATGTTGGCCATCAATGGAGGCATAACTGTGTTAGACAGAGGCATCAGTTTTTTGTGAGCAGCTATTGTACTGTATGTCCGAGCATTTCCACTGCCAGAGGTTTGGATAGTTGCCAACTTAGGACAGTTCACCTTCAGATGTCCTTCTTCCTTACAATGAAAACAGCGGTTCTCCAATCCATCGTAACAAATTCGTACTCGAAAATGTCCAATGAATAGATTCGCTGGGATCTCTTTTGCAATTTCCATATGGACAACACGGACACCGCTTATCCCATTCAGATTGCACTCAACTGGGTAGCGTTCTCTTACATGTTGCCTGATTGTTCCGAATTGTCCCAAGACTGAAGCAATGGCCTTATCATCGATCTCGGGTGGCAGATTGAATATTCGTACGTATTGAAAAATGCGACTGGCCATAGCCAGACTAATCGGTGTCGTTGAAGTGTCGTTGTACTTGAATGTGTAGATCTCTTCGACGTGGTTACAGAGTTCATTGAACTTACCTTCATCATGAAACTTGATGAAGAATAAGCCATCATTTTCGTCTTTGTAGACTGAATGCACCTCCGCTGCGATGAGGTTCAAGTTACCGGTAACGAATCTGAGGACTTCTAGATGCGAGGGCACTTTAGCATCGCATTCAAAACACAGTTTCAACGTGTTCTTTCTTACACTCGATTCCATATTATCTATTTTTCAATAGATTCCGCTAACACGCACACACAATGAAGACTTTGTAGCAATGGGTAAGAATTTTACGAGAGCTTTTGGTATAATCGACTGATCGGTCCAACGTCTCATCCGAGGTGTTAGCCCTCCAAAATCGATATTTTATTGTGCTGAAAGATACAGAATAATCGACTATTCGCAAATGGCTCGAGAATGGTTTTACATGAAATTCGTGCAAGGTTTATAATTCATCATTCGTTTCATTTATAATTATATCATGTATAAACCAATTACAACCTCACATAAATGTGTTTAAAAAGTTTCATTATTTACAGAGTTAAACATCTGTGAAACATAGCTTACGTCAATTTTTCCAAAGATTGTTTCCTATTCCAGGCCGGTGCGTTCCCGGTTGCATCACCGGTCCCGCTCGCACGAGGAAATGATGTGATGATGAACAAGATCGCGAACATGAAAGCCTCACAACCGTAAGGCTAAGGCGGGGTGGTTGGAAATGAAGACACATACGCTGGGTCCGATGCAATGCGGCGGCTGTGTGATCGGATGGACGCGAGAAAAATGTGCCACACAGCCCACAGACGCGCGCACACGGTGAGGTGAGCTAGTCAGTCAGTCAGTCGCGAGGGTTTTGTGCTGTCCACCGGTGAATCCGTGGCTGGCTGGCGGATGACGGATGAGGGGGTCAGGGTTACAGGAAAAACTTGAACCTGGAACCTGGTATCGATGCTCATAACACTGTCCCTGGGCCGATGAGGTGGTTGTAGTTACCTTAAAGTGGTCAGAGGCGAGACAGGAGAACAGTTAAATGCAACCATGGCCGTGAAATTGTTTTAATCTTTATGCTGTTAACGATGAACTTGGCAATTTCATGTGTAGTTTCAGCAAGTTTTTTTCTCCTCTTGGATTTCGCTTTGTTTCATACTTCTCTTGCTTATGCATTGTTTTTATCTGGCGCACACAGATTTGGCTCTCCCCTTTTCTGTCACACGAAGGGCCATCTTTGTGAGAGAAGAAGGTTCGAAAATATTTTCCTCGACTTACAGCCATTTCACAACTCTGTGGCCGTATCATAGCAGCTAGCTTGTTATGTAATTGAAATAATATTGCTGTTTATATTTGAATTATATATAATTGCAAGTTTCGTGCTGCTTACTCACTCAATCCCGCGAACTTTCCCAATAGGTTCGGTTCGGTTCTGTGCGATCGCGATATGGGGTGAAGAGTTTTGTACACAGTTTGATCCCAGTACCGCTGCAAGACCCCGCCGATGATGACTTCAATGATGATGATGGTCGACCCTTGTGTAACACTCACGTACGATGCGCCCTGATGCTTCGTGGAACGTTTTCCCGATCGTATTTTCCCTAGCAACGCGTCTGCCAGAATTGCAACGCCAAGAAGAAGGCTCAGATGGTTCCGATAGAGGAGAGGGCTTCGCGCGCAAGGATTATTGCGTTCCGCGCTGAGATTTTCGCACATATTGCGAAGGGTTCTCAACGATCTCGGTGGATCGGGGGTAGGGTCTGATGTGGAACGAATGGAATTTCACGCTCGTTAACAAGGTCTTTACGGTGCTGGCGAACGTTCGAGAGCTCGAAGTTTCCCAGCTGTTTTCGAAATGGCGCAAAAGTTATCATCGCTCGGTGATGTGTGCGGTCGAATGAGTTCATTTCGATGCTGAACTTGTAGAATAGTTCGTTTTCCAGAATAGTCGTTCTCCTTTAATATCGTGCGTTGTTCGGGGCGAGTCAATGGGCTAAAAATGATTGGATTGATCCTTCATTGCATGTGAATATCCTAGAACACCCAAGTTGTACCTAGCTTTTGAAAATAAATCGTAAGGATTCACGGTCAAACCGTTTAAAGAAATAGATCGTATGATTCTGTAAGATGCCCCTATAGAACATTGAATGAATTATGTCTACATAATAAAACTATTCACGAGTTTCACATAGCTTCCAGAAGGTTAACTGTTCAAGTGAACTCTACCGTTGAGTTTCATCGAATATCTGCAACAACTACAAAGCTATTTGTGTCGTGTCTATTGGCGTCGTAAATGGTTTCAATGCTTCTAAAACGGCGATTTTGAAGTCAAGTTCTGTAATATTAAGGGAACGTAGACGTAGACGTGATAGAAAATTATGTTATGCTGTTCTTTTCTTATTTTTAAGAGAAACCGTCGATGAATGTTAATCTGCGACTCCTGCAATATAGCAATTTCACACCAAACTATCTGGCTACTGTTGAGATTTTCACCTTGAATTATAGTTAACCACTATAATTAATACACAAGAGTAAATTGGTGGACTACATGTTGGTGTAGTGATACGTTATTGCCTAGGTAGTGCGGACTGAATCAAAACGGCTGTCAAAAAAGATCCAATTGAAATGTCAAAAGAGATCCAACGATCAGGAGTGTTATTTTTCTAATGATAATCAACACTATAAAAGAGGTATTGTTGTCAGGGGCAAAAATAATTCAAACAATAAAATGAACGAACTACATTTTTCCGTCAATTGTTTAATTAACCATTGCATCTCTGAAAGAGCATCTCAGCCTTTAACTGAGCTACGCCTTTTTAATGTCCTCTCTTTGACATAACGTTTCTTCCGAACGAAATAAAAACAAACGAAGTCAGAGTCACGTAAATGTTTACTCCTGCGATTTGAAAATATTCGATAAAAAGTGGTAGGAAGAGATGCCAGATGATTTTTAAAAAAAAAGTCTGTAAAAACATGTGAATGTCTGTTAAAAATGTGGAAAAGTCTGTAAAAGTGTGCAGATCTATAGAAATGTCTTTTAACGTTAATTTTCACATATTCATTAATACTTTGTACATCGTGATGCACGTAAGATTGTATTTTGTATATATATACAGCCAGTCCATGCCAAACCAATATAGTGGTTCTCAGATCTTCGCTAAACATTAGACTCGTATTTTTTTATTTTTCCATTGGGGTGCCCATTTCCATTTTAGGGTTACCCAAAAAATCATTTTTTTCCACTTTTTCCCAAAATGACTTTTTTCAAAAAATTTTAACTTTCGAACCACTTAACCGATTTAGATGATCGACATATCAAATTGAAGCCAATGAGCTTTGATTGAGAAATATTGAACTTGCAGATAATATGGATCCTATTTTCGTAATTATTGATTGTAGTCGTTTTTTAATGTTTTCATGGCTTTGGACTAGGGGGCGCTATAATTTTTTATATTTTTTCTTGAAAGGTGAGAATTTTTTACATAAAATATCTCGATATCAGAGATGCTATTTTTTCCGTTTTTGAAATATGATTTTTCAAAACTAATCGATGGTTCGAAAAACAAATTTTCCCTATTTTTCCCACTACAAAAGCATAACTCTAGAACTATTGGACCGACTCATATCATCGACATATCAAATTGAAGCTTACGAACTATTTTTCTTTGAAAAAATGTTACTTTTGCGAAAAAATTGAATTCTTGTTTTGGTAATTATTGATTGAGTTATTTTTTCATAGTTTTCTCGTTTAAAGATAAGAGCGCTATATTTTTTTATATTTTTTACGGAAGGCTGAGGATTATTTACCTAACATATATCGATATCAGAGATGTTATAATTATCGTTTTAAAGTTATAAATTTGTAAATTTAACATGTTTTAAGTCTTCGATCAATATTCATATGTGACTAAACTAGAACAATGCTACTAGAATCCTTCCCGCAAGTGTGATATTTTTTCAAATTTTGCTTATTGGCTTCAATTTAATACATCGATCATCAAAACCGGTTCAGTAGTTCAAATGTTATGATTTTTTGCAGAAAGTTATTTTTGGACAAAGGGAGAAAAATGATTTTTCGAACCACCGGATTACTTTGAAACATCATATCTAAAAAACAAAAAAATAGCATCTCTGATATCGAGATATGTTATGTAAAAAATCCTCTGCTTTCAAGAAAAAATATAAAAATATAGCGCCCTCTTGTCCAAAGTCATAAAAAAAATAAAAAATTACTACGATCAATAATTACTAAAATATAATTATTTTTTTCGCAAGTTAAATATTTTTTAATAAAAGGCAAAGTCATTAGTTTCAATTCTATATGTCGATCATCTAAATCGATTCAGTGATTCAAAAGTTATTAATTTTCATTTGTCATTTTTGGGAAAAAGTGGAAAAAATTGATTTTTTGGACCACTTAATAACTTATGTGTTGCAAGTGTGTTTAAATGTTTCAACGATCTACACATACATACATACACATACATACGCGTTGTTTTTTTTTATAAAAATCAGTATTTCATCGTTGATATATTGGACATCCACCAAGGCTTGCGGTCTTGTCGTTGGTGAAATTTATAAGAAAATACAGTGTATATTTTCCATCCGCCATGCAAGGCTATACAAGCTGTAAATTTACAAACATATTTGTATATCTGGCATCTCTGGTGGTCTAAGAATTTATTGCAAGAAATCGCTTGAAAACATGCATGAATTTGCTTGAAAATGAAGTGGATTGAGTCGGCACCACTTAGGTTATTACTAATCATACTAATAGTTTACAATAGATTACAATTATATGTTCTGGCCGCACTGCCAATACGATATAGAACTATACAACTGTTCAGGTATTTCCCCTAAGGTTAGCCTCAAACCGTGGTTTAAAAGTCTGGACTTGAGTCGGGACTTTATTCGCACCTTCTCCCGACTCATGTCCAATCACTGTTCGTTAGATGCGCTACTCTTTCGTTTCAATCTTGCCAGTAGCAATCTCAGTGTTTGTGGCCAAGGTTACCACAACATCGAGCACGTTGTTTGGTCGTGCAAGGTGTATCTTGTTGCCAGATCGAATTTAGAAAACTCCCTTCGGACCCGAGGTAGACAGCCCAATGTACCGGTGAGATATGTGTTGGCTCGGTTAGACCTCGATTACATGTCCCTAATATATGTTTTCCTTAAAACTATCGATCTTCGTGTGTGATTGTCCGTACACCCTTATCCTCTCCTTTTTTTTCCTTCGCGAGCGACTGTTTCCCTTCTGACTAACTATAGAATAAGCTGAAATGTATATACATAATAGGTATAATAATAGATTTAAGAATTGAGTATGATGAGCGTGAGTGTGAATGCGAGTGTGAACATTGTACAATATCCTTATATCCCCTCCTTTTCCAAAAGAAACATGCAAGAAATCCTACTTCAACTATGTGGTCATGATATAAACCTTCATTGTTTTTATCACAAAAACATAAAAACGATAAAAATTTTACGCGGTTTTTTCTACGCGGCACGTTTTAACCGCGTAAAAATTTAATGTATTAATTGATGTGACTTTTCACCAGATAAGTTTGTATTGTATCACTGATTAGTAGCTGAGAAATGAAAAGAGAAACAGATATCATGCTTGTAGCATGCAAAAAATGAAGTTAATCAATTGTTAGAATATGGGTTGCATTTTAAACTAATAATTCACTGTTTGTAAAATTTTTAAACGGATTTCGAAATTTACTTTGGAAATTTACGCCGTTTTCTTTTATGTGGTTTTTGTTTTCGCGCCACGCCCCCGCGTAAAAAGCGATTCCAGTGTAATGAAAATATTAACGTAAAAATCAGACATCTGCCAAGGTCGGAATCGAAGGTTTTTCGTATAAAATTATTTTAAAAGTACTAAAATCGTCTTCATCCTAGTAGACAAGTTCATAGAATTTCGAACAGAGAAAGAAAATTAACCCCTTCGCTTACCTTCGTGCACCAGTGACCGAAAGGTTAGCGTCTCACATTATCATGCCGGGTGTTCGGGTTCGATTCCCGTTCTGGCCGGGGGATTTTTCGTCAAAGAAATTTCTTTCGACTTGCACTGTGGTCACGCGTATTTAAGAGCTTGCCTCTCGGAATACATTCAAGGCGTGTTATTTGGCTTAAGAAATCTCAACGAAGTATTAATAAATGACGTTATTTAATGCATACGTTGAGACGACAAAAGTTCCACAGGGAACGTTAACGCCATTCGAGAAGAAGCTTACCATTTAATTTTCGAAAGAGCGAACCAAATACGAACCCTTCGATGGGTCACGAATCGAATAATTTCACTTCACTGCTGAGCGTCTCAGCGCCTTGTGATATTCAAGCGCACAACGAGAGAGACTCAGTGTTGTACGTTTTGGCACAATCATTTCACATCGAGTGAAACTCAATGTTGTACGTGAAAGGGTTAATGCTCACATCTGTTGGGATTGGTGTTTTCAAACCATCTAGTGTTTGGCTGAGAGGTTTTGTATAAATTCCAACACTAACTACTTCTTCAATGCAGCAATTCCTATCGTTACACTTCATGCAAAAAGTACTGGGATGTTCTCACGTTACGAGCAAACCATTCGGCTGAATATCCTACAAACTCCGCTTCATCAGTTTGGCAATTTGCGGGCTTAATATATTTGGCTTTAACGTGATATCCATCGATCGCTAAATTACTCAACACATCAGCTAACGATTCTCCTGCATACTCGAAATGTTTCGCTTCCATTTTCGGACACCTTGCTTTGAGTTTAAAAAAAATATTGGTGCCAAATGTCTTAAAGTTACATAACACGTAGAGATTTACAGTTATCTAAAAAAATGTACCCTATGTAAAATATTACCACATTTGGACTGTATTTACTAGTGTCGTAGACTCTAGTATTAGTGTTTTTTCAAAAACGAAAAATTACTGGAAATCGGGGTTTTCAATTTGTTTTTTTTTCATGTCAAATGTCTTATAATTCCACGAAACGTCGAAACGTCTTGAAAAATAGTTTTTGTTAAGGAAAAAAACACAACCACTAATAAAATTTTTATTTTCCTAACAAAAAAAATTTTCCGAGATAACAGTAAACATCGACAAAATTGAGAAAAAAAAATTTGTTAAAAATCGACTTGATTTTTTTTTTGAAAATCAATTATCAAAAATCGACTTGATTTATGACAAATTTTATGGTGGTCCGAAAAAATCTTTTTTTTCTATTTCTCCCAAAAAAAATTTTTTTTCAAAAATTCATAAACCACTGAACCGATTCCGATGATCGACTTCAAAGTTAACAAAGTTAAGATGGTTCGAAAAAACAATTTTTCCTTCTTTTTCCACCTCAAAAAATCATAACACTACTGAACCGATTCAGATGATCGACATATAAAATTGTAGCTAATGAGTTGAGTTTTCCTTCAATAAATATTACTTTTACGAAAAATTTGGATTTCAGTTTTTGTAATTAATGATTGAGTTGGTTTTTCATAGTTCCCTCGATTAAAGTTAGAGGGCGCTATATTTTTTAATATTTTTCTGGAAGCTGAGTTTTTTTCCTTAATACATGAGAAAATCAGAGAGTTGTATTTTTTTGTTGTTTTTGAGTTATCATTTTGCAAATTCAACATGTTTTATGTTTTCGTTCAATATTCCTATGCAGCGGCGTAGTGAGGATAGACAGCGCCCCCGGCAAACGATGAAAATGGCGCCCCAAAAAGTACCACTTTTTCCGATTTTTTCACTAGTTTTGAAATTGTGATATTTTGTATAAATACGAGGAAAACTACTCACTTATACCAATGTTCACTTTGAGCAGTTTATTCGTATTTAGAGAGCTAGAAATATCAATACCAGCCTCGCTTATTCTCTAGCTAAATCTTTGCCTTGCGTGCTTTATCTGAGGCAAAATGGTCTAAAATTGCATCAAAATCAAAGTTTTAGCGATTCTTCCTAGTTCGAATAAATTTCCAAGTCATTGAGTCGGCCTTGGGTTATTTTAGAACGCAAATAATTTTCAAGAAATTTCAGCTTGTTGAAACTGCGTTCGCACGATGCCACTGTGAAATTCGTAGCGCCGTCTCGATGATAGGATAAAATGCATTGAGAGAATATCTGAGAATAATGTTCAAGATGCCTTAAGTCATCGAAGAGTTCCGGTCAGGGAATAGGTTCTTCGTCTGCGTCTTTCACTTCCACCTCTGATACAAGTTATTCTGTTTAAACATCTAATCCATGATCCTGATCCAATTGATTCATGATCCATGAAAAATCTGATGCTATATCCGCTATAGCCGGGGTGGCCAAACTTCTCACCACCCCTTCCTACAATATGTTTTTTAAGTCACCGTTAATAAGCAGTAGTTTGATTGTAAAATGTTGTGATTGTATTATTGATTGTATTCATAGTAGAAAATATTGTTTTCGGCATAAGTATATCTGAAAAAAGTTATCAACAACACATTTCCTCGCAAAGTAAATTCCAATAAGTACAGTAAATATATTTTTGAAATCAAGAGCTCAATCTCTCTTGATTTCAAAAATATATCGCCATGAGAATTGAAGATTTCAGTTTCAATCAATGCTTTTTAAATTCATTGACATTTCTTCTATGTTGATTCCATCATTGAATGGAAATGACATGAATTATATTATGAATTATATTATTTTTGATGTTTCAAATTTAATTCATTTTGATTCGCTATGATGATACAATGAAAAACGAGATGATGCACCCACTTATTGAGGATATGATTTATTAACAGTGCCATTAATTATTTTTCAAAAAAAAAAAACTTGGTACCTAGAGTTGTAATAATAATTCTCCGATATTTGATCCACAATTCTCTTGCCCTAAATTTGCGTTTCTGCAAACTGCTTTTTATACGTAGTTAACTATTTTAACTAACTATATACTATTTTGAGTGCCAAATTCCTCACATCATCGGATTTCAATATTTTTGCGCACAGTAATTGCTGATGGATACAATGGTATTTGATAAAATTTGGAATATTATCATAAATTTAGCAATGATTCATAAATCCATTATGGCTTCCAACCGAGCTCCATAGGTCATAATCGATACCAATTTTACATAGCCGTTTTATAATATCAATTTTTAGAGTTTTTTATGAGCTTCTCGACATCGACAAAAGGCTTAGAATCCACCATTCCACCATGTCCCGCGTAGTGGAGATGTTCCGAGAGACGAAGACCATCGAGCGGCGCGCTGGAAGCGGTCGAAAACCGAAAACGGAATACCCAGAGAAGGCGCGGAAGATAAGGCAATACTTTAAGAAGAACCCGAACCTTTCTAACCGAGACGTGACCAACAGGGTCAATTCGTCGAAGTGATTCGTCCAGCAGACAATGAAGCGGGCTGGGCTACGTACGTGTTCTTGAGGTCAGGAAGGCGCCAAACCAGACCGACAAGCAGAACACGGTGGTCAAATGGCGTGCGCGGAAGCTGTACCGTAAGTGGCTGGTCAAGCCAGGCTGTCTCGTCATGAACGACGAGACATACAGCAAGGCGGACACCAAACAAATCCCCGGCCTTGAGTATTTTGTCGGTACGTCCCGCATGGAGGTTCTGGAAAAGTTCCGGAAGAGAAAGACGGACAAATTCGCGAAGAAGTACCTGTTGTGGCAGGCGATCTGCGAGTGCGGGCGGTACAGCAAGCCGTTCGTTACAACCAGCACCATAAATGGGCAGATTTATGAGAGGAATGCTTGCAGAAGCGCTTGCTGCCCTTCCTCCGCTCTCACCGTGGTCCATGCTGTTCTGGCCGGATCTCGCTTCGTGCCATTACGCCAAACCTGTAATGGATTGGTACGAAGCGAAGGGCGTTAATGTGGTCCCGAAGAAGGCGAACCCGCCAAATTCACCAGAACTTCGTCCGATCGAAAAGTATTGGGCGAAAATGAAGAGAAGCTGAAGAGAGGCGGAAAAACCTTCAAAACCAATGAAGCTTTGAAGAAAAACTGGGAGAAATTGTGTGAGGATGATGGGCGAAGCCTCGCCCAAGATCTCATGAGCAATGTCAAGAAAAATGTACGAATATTCAGCTTGGGAGAGGAAATTCAATAAATAAATCATGCCAAAACATAGCTAATATATAGTTATTTAAACCTTGGAAATTTGAGAAGTATCCGATTTGAACTGAATTTTTGGTGATCATTTATGTGTCTCATTTGTTCGAGTCCAATCTTTAGTCGCACATTAAACAATTACCAAAATACCCGAATCACTTTATTCCTAACGTTCGGAAAAAAATCACGAAAATTCATTATTTTTAGACCTTCCAGAAAGGGACCCGCCCTTAAGCAATAACTGTAAAACAACGCATAGAATGGAGGGCCGCCCAGGCATACGTAGCAAAAAATTAAAAGGGTATTGATATAATGTGATGTGATGTTTCAATTTTGCGAAAATCAAAGAGAGGTTATTAGTTCTACGAACAGAAGTAACTACTCATGATGGATGTTTTTTCACTCAATTGAAGGATGAAATATAATAAGGGGAAAAAATTGCAATTGAAAATTCTTGGATTTTGGCACCCCAAAGGGCCAGCGCCCCCGGCAAATGCCGGGTTTACCGCCCGCACACTACGCTACTAGTCACATAGGAACACTAGACCTATGCAACTGGAATTCCATCTTCCCGCAAGTGTCATTTTTTTTTCAATTTTTTTTAGCTTTTTGGATTCAATTGAATATGTCGATCATCTAAATTAGTTCAGTAATTCAAATGTTATGAATTTCTGCAAAAAATATTTGTTTTTGATAAAAGGGGAAAAATGATTTCTCGGACCACCATGTACCAAAAATGAAAGGAAAGGCCTCTCTGATATCGAGATATGTTATGTTAAAAATCCCCCGCTTTCAAGAAAAAAATATAAAAAATATATAGCACCCTCTACTCCAAAGCCATTAAAACAATGAAAAACGACTACAATCAATAATTACGAAAATAAAATCCATTTTTTTGCAAGTTCATTGTTTTAATTTATAAAATATTTTGGAAAATTACATTACATTTTCGATCAAATCTTTTGTTCAAGTTTGAACTGAATTTATTGCAATTTAACAATTTTCTCAATATTTTCAACTGTCTTTACTTACAAAACTGTTAGAAAACGTAATTGCATCATTGCGTCTTGTGATTTAATGTGAACATTCATGTATACCAGAGAATTTTCAATTAATAAAACCTGATTCATTCTTTTCGACCATTTTTACAAAACTACTGGTTTGACTCGATATTATTCAATTTATGCAAAAAAAAAATCGTATATTTTTAGAATCTACGGATTTACACAAAAAAACTGGCAAATGATTTCACAGTGGGAAATACTCATATTTCACTAAAATAATCAATGTTTACAAGTCATCAATCAATGTGAGGAATTCAATGTCAGTTTAGTAATTCATGCCTCCTGCTCTGTTCTCTCAACTTGACAGTTGCTAAGTTGTTGTTTTTGTTTGGCAAAATATCGTTTTTCGTTATCAGTGGATAATCGGGATTCTATTGCTCATTTAAAAAAAATAACATCGGATATGTGCAATTTACCTGCCCAGTATTTAAAAATCTGTCCGATACTATATGACCAGCGGATAGCAAATTTAACAATAATTATATTTACTTTGCTGATCACAATTCGTTGTTATTATCATGTCCCTTGGGAACATAGCGAATGTCTCAAAAGTGAGATTGAAATGAACGATTTATTTACCACTATAACTCTTCCCTTTAAATGCATTCCGCTCTCAATCTCGACCCGAGGATGGCGCAGCTCTATCGGCCTGAATCACGTTCCATAAATCATTGTCCATCTCGCTTGATCTTCCCATACTCGAAAGCCACGCGGTGTACGACGGTGGTATCTTCATCGCGAGTCTCCGCTCCACCGCTCGGAATTGCCGCAATCATTCCATCGGTGGCCGCTGGAAAATCGTTATCAGCACCGGCCATAATTAATACTTTGCTACCGTTTTGCCGACAATTTTTCCGCCGCTTCCCGCGCTGGTTGGTTCAGGCGACCGTAATCACTGTCCCAGCGCCAGCATTCGAACCAACGGACAATTGTCGGCACAGTCGGCCTCAGAGCTGGACGGTGTGCAAAAACGCCCTGTACTTTGTTTCAACTGCAATTTTTCAGCTATTAGTAAGTGATATGCGCAGATAAAAGCCCTTCAAAAATATATCTAGCGCAAATATATCATCGAAGGCAGCGGCAGCGGAAAGCAGGAGACTCAGCAGACCATTAACTTGGCCATCGGTCATAACGTGGACCCTTCCGCGCCGCCCCGAAGAGAGCACCGGGACGGATAATAATCTTGCCCCTCTCTTGGTAGAGACCTTCAGCGATTGGGTCGATAGGTCTTCTTCTGTGTGCGAAAACTGGGAAAAGTGCGATGATAAGAAGACCCGAGCAGCTGAAAGCCGGGAAAGAAACACATTACTACCGGTCGCTGCGACTGCGGAAATCATACGGTGTGGGATTGGATTTCCTACCGACTACTCGCCAGCAGGTCGGTACTGTCATCTTTGGAGTCAGTTTCCCGCCGACGGCACACCATGTTCGGCGTGGTCTACGATCCCGGGGGAACACAATTATATCATAAATTTTACTGATACTTGCTGGCAACTCTCTCCTTTCCGAACAAATTCGCCCCATTTGGGCGATGGGAAGAGATGGCGAAAAATAATAACTATTCATCATAGCAGTGCTATTTAATAATCTGTCACAGGAAAACAAATTTTCAGCACCCTTCACGTGGCGGGGAATAAATCGGAACGAGGAAATGGAGGAAGTAGGTGCGCACATATGATTTGTTGTTATTGCATATGGTTATTGTTACAAGCGCAGTGCAGTGGTTTTAACATGCTATTATTTTCGGTAACGTTTAATCCAAAGATAACATATGTGTTTTCATGGGTAACTGAAATGCGATTTTTTGATAGGCGCTTCAAAGTAAACGCACAATCTTTTACAAAAAAGCACCTTCTCCGGCGGATGCGCACAGGTAAAAGAACAGCCATGGCTTTCAATTAATTTAGCGCTGTGGCTCGATGAGAACCGAGTAGACCGAGGTGAAACATGCGCGTGGAATATATCTCGAATGAAATAAAGAAGTGATACATTGATACATTGGTTGGCGAGAGTCTGACTTCAGCGACAAATCGAACACATTGTTTCATCCAAAAACTGAAGCGCTGCTCATATTATTAAGTCCGATTTAGCCGTCGGGTAGCGGGTCAGTGAACGTTATTCAAATTCTGCGACCTGTTGGTAGAGGTGGAGCTGTATCCTAAATTGCTAGTGGTAAATCCGTGTGCGACGGAAAAGATACAATATCGCTACTATGAATATTATTACCATCACAAACTCAACCTGTATTTAAAATAACTCCAGCTGTATGCTTGCTGAACGAGGCCAATAAGTTAGACTTTTTTTTAAAAAATACTGCACTTGCAAAAAACATTGAATTTTGTTTTGGTAACTATTGATTGTATTCGTTTTTTTATAGTTTACGTGGTCTCGGGACCAAGAGCGCTATATTTTTTTATATTTTTTCTTGAAAGCTGAGAAATTTTTTTTCATAACACAGCAATTGAATTCGTTATTTTGTTATTCTGAAAATTGTACTGCAACATTGTAAACAGCTACTCAAAATTGACGTGTTTTATAACAACTGGAAACTTAAATATCATGCAATCAAAAGTTTCTTTAGAAAGCATGTAAAAAAATGTATTTGCTAAGTTTTAATCGTGGCCGTTCAAGATGGTTTTCGTGAAGGCGGTTCCAAAAATTGCAGCACCAAAAACTAAAACTGGACTTGGATGATTGATGGCAATCAAATAACATAAAGTTATTATTAACCATCAAAACAATTTATAGTTCTATTCGACTTTTCCATCCATACTCAAAGCTGAAATAAAACGAATAAAACGAATAAAACGAATAAAACGAATAAAACGAATAAAACGAATAAAACGAATAAAACGAATAAAACGAATAAAACGAATAAAACGAATAAAACGAATAAAACGAATAAAACGAATAAAACGAATAAAACGAATAAAACGAATAAAACGAATAAAACGAATAAAACGAATAAAACGAATAAAACGAATAAAACGAATAAAACGAATAAAACGAATAAAACGAATAAAACGAATAAAACGAATAAAACGAATAAAACGAATAAAACGAATAAAACGAATAAAACGAATAAAACGAATAAAACGAATAAAACGAATAAAACGAATAAAACGAATAAAACGAATAAAACGAATAAAACGAATAAAACGAATAAAACGAATAAAACGAATAAAACGAATAAAACGAATAAAACGAATAAAACGAATAAAACGAATAAAACGAATAAAACGAATAAAACGAATAAAACGAATAAAACGAATAAAACGAATAAAACGAATAAAACGAATAAAACGAATAAAACGAATAAAACGAATAAAACGAATAAAACGAATAAAACGAATAAAACGAATAAAACGAATAAAACGAATAAAACGAATAAAACGAATAAAACGAATAAAACGAATAAAACGAATAAATCGAATAAATCGAACAAAAAGAATTAAACTAATGAAACGAATAAAACGAATAAAACGAATAAAACGAATAAAACGAATAAAACGAATAAAACGAATAAAACGAATAAAACGAATAAAACGAATAAAACGAATAAAACGAATAAAACGAATAAAACGAATAAAACGAATAAAACGAATAAAACGAATAAAACGAATAAAACGAATAAAACGAATAAAACGAATAAAACGAATAAAACGAATAAAACGAATAAAACGAATAAAACGAATAAAACGAATAAAACGAATAAAACGAATAAAACGAATAAAACGAATAAAACGAATAAAACGAATAAAACGAATAAAACGAATAAAACGAATAAAACGAATAAAACGAATAAAACGAATAAAACGAATAAAACGAATAAAACGAATAAAACGAATAAAACGAATAAAACGAATAAAACGAATAAAACGAATAAAACGAATAAAACGAATAAAACGAATAAAACGAATAAAACGAATAAAACGAATAAAACGAATAAAACGAATAAAACGAATAAATCGAATAAATCGAACAAAAAGAATTAAACTAATGAAACGAATAAAACGAATAAAACGAATAAAACGAATAAAACGAATAAAACGAATAAAACGAATAAAACGAATAAAACGAATAAAACGAATAAAACGAATAAAACGAATAAAACGAATAAAACGAATAAAACGAATAAAACGAATAAAACGAATAAAACGAATAAAACGAATAAAACGAATAAAACGAATAAAACGAATAAAACGAATAAAACGAATAAAACGAATAAAACGAATAAAACGAATAAAACGAATAAAACGAATAAAACGAATAAAACGAATAAAACGAATAAAACGAATAAAACGAATAAAACGAATAAAACGAATAAAACGAATAAAACGAATAAAACGAATAAAACGAATAAAACGAATAAATCGAACAAAAAGAATTAAACTAATGAAACGAAAAAATCTAAAACTCTACTATCTGTAATAACAGATTCCTGGTCTCAACGAAACGAAAACCATACGAACTTCAGAAAATCATGCTGCGAACCGATATTTTTGAATCTCGTTTTTGTCGATTTTTAATTTTGTCGATGAATAGGCGGCAGTAATTGAAAAAAAAGGTAAGGAAGCTTTTGGAATGATACATGTTTTCTGCGGTAGGTAATTCTTTAATTTGAGTTTTTTACGGCTTTCATACTAAGTCGAAGACCTTCTTTTCTGTGAAACAAATTTACATTTAAACCCCTCAAGAAGTTAAAAAAAATAAATTCTGAAATCTTTAAATACAAATTTTTGGTTTAGAATTGATTGAATTTGAGAAATGAATTCGAAAAATCTGTAGAACTTCCGAATATCTGGTTGATTTGGACACTCTGTTGGGAATCCGGTACAGTGGCTCGGTAAAGGCATATTCAACAAAGTACAGTCAGGGGACTATGAAGAAATTCGCCTTCGTATTCAATTGGAAACGAGTTTTTGTTGCTTCCAACAATTGCTCCGTCAACGAGACTCAACATTCATTCGGGCCTTTAGTTGCTATCTCACTCTACGACTCGACTATCGCATTTCAATCTTCGTTTTTATCTAGCTTGACCCGTAACTTTGTGACTTTGTAGCTTTGTATGTAGCGCTGTACCACATTAATAGAAATTTCACCCTCTTCCTGCTGACCGATTGATCTGAAATTTGGAACACATCTTAATTTCTGGTGTCATTATAAAACTACGTATTCCATGATCTTGAAAATCCAAGATGGCGGCCGCTACAAAATGGCGTATTACATATTTTCTCAGAACCCCATCAAAATGGATATCAAATGAAAGGGATTGATTAGTAGAATACAGTTATTTATGAATGATTCAAATCCAAATGGCGCCATATAAATATTTTTTCAAAACCTCATCAATATGGGTATCAAATGAAAGTGCTCGTCTAGTAGAACATAGCAGATCATGAAAAATCCTATTCCAAGATGGCCACAGTCCCCAAAAAAATAATTACTTTTTAAATGATTTTATTCAGTTTGACCTGTGTGTATGTATGTTTGAATGTTTGTTGGGTTGTCCACATTAATAGCAAATTGACCCCGTTCTTGGTGACTGATTGATCTGAAATTTGCGAGACACCTTTAATTCTACATTATTATAATACAACGTATTCCATGACATTGGAAAAATCTATTGAACCGTCGCTAAAAAATGGCTGAATGAGTTGACTTGGAGAACACAAAACATAATAAACAATTGGAGGGATTACCAAAAATACACAGTCGACCATTTTTTGGCGGCGATCTATTCGAATTTATGTTGTTCATAATGCAGTGTAACGGGTGTTAAATAAAAAAATGAGATTTTTTTCAATACCTTTCAGTAACTCAAATAAAGAGCGTAAAATTTTCTTTCTCCAAGAAAATTGCTCTTTGGGCTCACTAGAAACAGTAGGCGTGTTTGGCTTTGCTAGATTGAATTTAGTCAAAACAAAGATGGCGTCGAAACAGAACGTGCTCCCCGAACGCATTGTACGGTTCTACGAAACGCATTTCCAGCAAGGAAAAAAGTTCACGGTGGCACATTTTAATGAAGAAAATGTACCTGTCAGTACGGTATATCGTATCCTGGGTTCCCTGAACGTAGAGCAGAAATTCGGAAGTGGTCGTCCGGTGACGATAATGACGAAGCAGAGGAAGACATCGTTAAAGAAGCTGTTTGACAACAACGACGCAACCAGCCTGCGTGACGCCGGTCGCAAATATGGCTGCTCCCACGTATTGATCCATCGGACCCTCAAGATGGAAGGAATCGTCTGCAGGAAGAAGACGAGGTCGACGGAGTACACGGAGGAGCAGATTGAGACGGTTAAATCACAGTGTCGGTGGATGACCAAACAATACCGCGGGACGTCTTTTGTTCTGGACGACGAAAGCTATTTTCCGCTGTTCAAATCGCATATTCCAGGAAATGATAATCACTACTCCAGCGACAAGTCATCCACACCGCCTGAAGTGAAACACAAGTTCAAGCACAAGTTTGAAAAAAAGGTTATGTTGTACATCGCCATTTCCGACCGGGGCATTTCAAAGCCTTGGTTTGAGCTGAACGGTCTGGCAATCAACCAACAAATCTATCGAGAAGAGTGCCTCGATAAAATCCTGCTGCCGTTCCTGAACGAGCATCACGCGGATGGGAAGTACGTCTTCTGGCCGGACAAGGCGTCTTCCCATTACGCCAAGAAGACGCTGGCGTATCTTGAGAAGAAAAAGATACCGTTCGTGCCGAAAGATCGTAACCCAACAAACTTGCCCCAGTGCCGCCCAATAGAGGATTTCTTTGGCTCACTCAGTGCCCGAAGCAACTGACTACAAGAATTCGGAATTGTATCCGGAAAACGGACGTAAGTGCCGTACAACGTTCTTGTGAGAGCATCGCGACAAACTTGCGTCGAACAGCAGACCACGGCCCTTACTCAAACATTCACTGAGATTTTTTTTGATGAAAATACATTTTTTTTTTTTTTCCCAAAATATATTTTTTATTAAGGCACATGTGGCGTTAGCCTGACGGGGCCGGGAGTCCAATATTTTGACATATTTTGTCTTACAACTATGTTAGTAATATGTAACCGATTACTTGCGGTTGGCTCGAGGTTAGTATTACAAGTGTTCTCATAATTGGTATGTTGCAGTCTTCGATGCTCTATACGTGTGCCCGACACGGGCTACTTCCTATTGGGATGCAGCTGACCATTAATCAGCAACGCTCCCTAGTCTGTACCCCATATCTAGCGTGGTGCGTCTTTCTCGACTCGAGGAATCCAGGATAGAATGGTCACTAGCCGGCGCAATCATCAGTTCGTGTAGAGTTGTCATGAGCGGTACAACCTTTGGCTCTTGTTGAATGATCAGTGGACTGCACAACCTTTGGCCCGTGCATCTGTAAAGAGTGTGTGTATGTATTGCTGCGACTAAGTAAAAATTTATCGATCGCTAGGAGGGCTATGAAACGGGGACACAACGAAGGAAACATCATTAAACGTTGACATCGGCGTTTCTGAGGAACAGGTATAGATGAAGCAGAAGATCAGGATCCCGGCTACTTAAGATATCCCGGACGGGGATATCCGATTGTCTGCCTTTTGCTCTCAGTGCTCTAGAGAGCTGAGAGCGAGCAGCATGGAACCGGATACACGACCAGACAACATGCTCGATGTCGTGGTAGCCATCGCCACAATCACAAAGATTGTTTGCTGCGAGCCCAATGCGATAGAGATGCGCGTTTAGGTTGTAGTGATTGGACATAAGCCGAGATATCACGCGAATGAAATCACGACCTACATTCAATCCCTTAAACCATGCACTCGTCGAGACCTTAGGGATAATCGTGTGTAACCAACGACCGAAATCATCTTCACTCCACATGCGCTGCCAACTAACGAGTGTGTCCTGACGAGGAATGTGAAAAAATTCATTATAGGCAATTTGCCTTTCAAAAAGTGTGCCTTCTGAAGCGCCCACCTTAGCTAGCGAGTCCGCTTTCTCATTCCCCGGAATCGAGCAATGAGAGGGAACCCATGCTAAGGTAATCTTGAATAATTTTTCGACCAAAACACTCAATAGATGTCTTATTCTTGTTAGGAAATAAGATGAGCGTTTATCAACTTTCATTGAGCGGATTGCCTCTATTGAGCTGAGACTGTCTGAAAAAATAAAATAATGGTCGATGGGCAGTGTTTCAATGATCCCTAGAGCATAGTATATCGCACCCATTTCTGCGACATACACGGAACAAGGATCTTTGAGTTTGAAAGAGGCACTGGAATTTTCATTGAAGATGCCGAAGCCAGTGGACCCGTTTATGTATGAACCGTCAGTAAAGAACATTTTATCAGATCCAACTTTCCCATATTTTTCCGAAAATATCGACGGAATAACATTGGAGCGTAGGTGATCTGGTATTCCATGGATTTTTTGTCGCATGGACAGATCAAAAATGACAGAGGAATTGCAAAAGTATGGGAAGCAAACTTGGTTGGAGATGCCTGGTGAAGGGTGCACGTCGTGGGTAAGGTACTCATGGTATAAAGACAT
Source organism: Toxorhynchites rutilus septentrionalis (assembly GCF_029784135.1). Lineage (NCBI taxonomy): Eukaryota > Metazoa > Arthropoda > Insecta > Diptera > Culicidae > Toxorhynchites > Toxorhynchites rutilus. The sequence continues at coordinate 15,146,777 of NC_073745.1, read as the reverse complement.
AAAACTTGACTGAGGAGTCAGCTGGAGTAGATTTTCGAAGTTATCAATCACCAATGGATTCATGATCTTGCAACGGATGATAAATCTGTAGGATAATTCTGTGAACCGAAGAGTGAGCGGGGGTACTCCTGCCAAAACTTCGAGACTCATCGTATGTGTCGAATGCAAACACCCCATGGCTATACGCAAGCAACGATATTGTATTCTCTCCAGCTTGAGAATATGAATCCTGGCAGCTGATCGGAAGCAAAAACTGCCATATTCTAACACTGACAATATCGTTGTTTTGTACAACTGAATGAGGTCTCCTGGATGGGCACCCCACCATGTTCCGGTAATTGTTTGGAGAAAATTGATTCTTTGCTGGCATTTCTGTAAATACATTATGTTATTAATAAAAAAAACTGAAATCGATTAAAAAAATTTTTTTTTATATGTGATTGAAAAAATTCTCATTTTTTATTTCACACCCGTTATTCTCCAAGTCAAACCAATCAGCTATTTTTTAGCGGCGGCCAAATTGAATTTTTCAAGATCATGGAATATGCAGTTTTATAATGACAGTAGAATTAAAGATGTGTTCCAAATTTCAGATCAATCAGTTATCAGGAACGAGGTCAAATTTCAATTAATGTGGGACAACCCTACAAACACTCAAACATACATACAGGGCAAAATGGATGCAAAATGAATGAAACCATGAAAAAGTAATTGTTCATTTGGGAACTGCGGTCATCTTGGATTCGGATTTTTCATGTTCTACTGTGTTCTACCAGCCAAGCCCTTTCATTTGATACCCATATTGATGAGGTTCTGAGAAAATATGTAAACCGCCATTTTGTAGGGGCCGCCACCTTGGATTTGCATTTCTCATAAATAACTGTGTTCTACTAGTCAAGCCCTTTCATTTGATACCAATATTGACTATTATACAAAGTATTCAAATTTCCTGATCTAAAAATAAGAAAAATCAAAAATAAAATATTCCGGATAATCGAGTCTAAAATTCCGGAGAATCGACTCCCGGGTAATCGAGTCCGACCTGAACTACGGGTGAGTTAGATTTTTTTTTGTTTCGTACACGAAAGTTACTCACACATATAAAATAGCGTGCAATGTTGTGTTCAGAAACACTGACGAATTTGTGAATTTTGTTAATATAAACTTGTTTTTCTGTATGCTTTTTTACAAAATTGAACTCGGAGACAAAGTGAACTAGAATTTTGTTTAGAATTCCTCCCAAACTGCAAGTTTTTTTGCGCGCTATTTACCCTTAGAAAAATCCTCGGTCGAAAACTACTAAACACATTTGGTAATGCAAAATTAGTAGAATGTACAAATTTTTTGTACATATTGTCAACAAACCCGCATCCCTACCAGAGATTAGTATATTTTACTCGATAACATTAGTAATCTTGGATATTGTCATATCTGAAAACTGGTGAGAAAAACGCGTATTAACCATTTTCATTGTTCCCATAAGGCAATACGGAGGTATAATAAGGATATAATTCTGATACGTGCATTTTCGGCGAGAAAATGTAGCCGATATTGGGCTTCCGAATCATGGCATATGTGTTTATTAGTACGGTCGAAAACGACTATAGATTGGTAGTATTTACCAAAAAAATCGTTATATTTACTAATTATTTCTCTCAGTGTAGTAATATTAACAGGAGGACTTTTATAGCATACCTGATAACTGTCTAAATTCGTTGGTTTCGGTTCACAGTGTAGCCGTCCATTAATGGTGTAACTACTTTTTTGCATCAGCAATCAAGTTTTCATTAAAAAAAATGAGTGGGTTATATCTATGATATAACCGCAAGGTTGACGTGGGACTACCTTAGCTTGGCAATTATTTGTTTGTATTGATTAAATTCTTGTTTGAATGAAACAATTTCCGAATTCAATTGAATTCAATATATTTGCTTTGTGAGTAAAAAGATTGAACAAATGCCATGTGAGGGCAATTCATGCATTGCGATAGATTATGTTCTTCGTTAAAAGTAAATTTAATGACAGTCCTTTTACGTTTGGTATGATCCCTAGGACAAAATATGTGAACGGAAGGATTATCAAACGATTATTTTATTTTGCATTTCCCTCTGAAATCAGCATCTCTCAAGTGTACGTACTTCTCGAAGCTAATTTGATTGAAACTTGAAAGTTCATTCGCATCTAGCGTGTGCACGATTTTTCAGGTCCCTAAGTTTAGAAGATCGTGTTAGGGTAACATATTCTAGTCTACACAAAGGCAAGCGAGTAAAAAAGTACTCGGAGTTTGCATTCATTTGCAAAGTCCATTTCCCCAGAAACCTTGGTTTTCAAGTCTGTGTTGGGAAAACACATTTCAGTGGGAACAAAAATGCCCCCGACTTGCATGAATTTGCAATGCCAATTTTCCCACGCTACATGGATTTGGAGTCTGTGTTAGGAAAACACATTTCAGTCGGAGCAAAAATACCCCCGGCTTGCATGAATTTGCAATGACGATTCCCTCCAGGCACCTTGATTTTGAAATCTCTGTTAGGGAACACATTTCGGTGGGAACAAATGCTCCCCCTACTTTCATGTGTATGCAATGCCGATTTGTCCAACGCAGCATGGTTTTGAAGTCTGTGTTAGGGAACATTTTTCGGTGAGAACAAAAGTCTCCCTACTTCCGTGTATTTGCAATGCCGATTTGCCCGAGGCTGCTTGGTTTTGATGGCTGTGTTGGGGAAACCGTGAATCGGGCCAATCGAAACGAGGCAGTTAGGGCGCTTAGATAACGCTTAACATTTTACAGTTATTCAATTGTTTATCTAATGAAAAAACAGCATTTTATTAATTGCGATATATGCGTGGAAATATTCCCTATCAATTGATGCAAACATCCTTTCGATCCAGTAAGAAATGGGCGAGTTATAAGCATTCGAAATCTTTCATTTTTTCCTCCATGTTCTGTGTTTAGGTTTTCATTTTCATATATTCCGGTTAGACGTAGTCCCACGTCAATAAGTTAACTTTAAATAACTTCAAAATAGATTAAAATAAGATTGTGTACGCGGGTAACTAGATTCGTGTCAGGGGGATTGAAGAGGCAGATTTTTGTTCATTAGTCACGTCGATTAGAATAACGATTTGCTGGATAGTTCATCAGTCATCCTCGCTAGTCAATTCATGTTCTAGTCCATAATAATAATTCCATATAATGTTGACGGTGAATGCCGAAGTAGTCCTAATCTAAACGAAGTCGATTTCCATTAATCTTCGAATATTTAGGGCCCTGATCCTCAGTTTAGGTATGAAACTCATGCGCTGGTGTATCATTTTAGTGAAAATGCCATCATTGTCTGTTGCATCCGTCTATATTTGATGACGCATTTTGGCTAACATTTAAAAGTGTCAATGCGAAGAACTCAGTTTTCCTCAGTTTAATAGCTCGTAGTTAAATAATTAGGGGTATTTGTAGCAGGTAAATCAATTCAACTCACCCTTCAGCCACAGGAAATTGAACTATTTTGAAACAAAACCTCCAAAACTATATATTTTTTTAGTTCCATTTCTACCAAATCAACGACACAATTAGCTTCTCTCTAAAATGATCGTTCGTCTGGGACCGAGCCGAAGAACTTTTTATCGTTTTATTGATTTATGATCCCAGAATGCATCGCGCACTGTTCTGCTGATAGCGCTTTGGTTGCATCGGCCGGACATGTCGGAACTACAATGTTTCGTATAATTTGAAGAAATTAATATCTCAAAATTTATTGTCTACCTCTACGCGCCGCGCCAATCATTCTCCTTCCAGACAGTGTTTATTTTTATGGCGCTGGAGAAAATGAGTGATTCATTAGGAGCTGTTTATCGCATGGTCGATCTGGCGTCTCGTAAAACAGTGTCTCATCACACATTCCCAGCGTCTTGGGTTTGAGCATCGACAGCCGGCGGTGTTTAGATGATAAGGAAACATCTCCGGCGCAGTATTCATATTTAAAATAAATAAAAACTCTTTCAAATTTATTGTTGTCAAAAAACAATATGTTGTTTAAAGCATTAATGGGATTATACAAAACTAAGGAATGCCTTTTTGTGCGTCACTAGCAACACTGCGTGTAGAGGGCGATAATGCGCCCAAAAGTTATTGCTAATAATGAGTTTCTGTTTCATATAATAAAATATATGGATCCAACCACCAACCGAAAATTATCATATGAACAACATCTTAAAATAACATATCACAATGTTTTGAACGTAGCTTCTCAGTTTTACGATCATCCATCGTTGATGCGACACCCCCCAAGAAAGTCGTAAAATCCAGATCGAAAGAGTGCCGTGAAGCGGAGATATATTGGTTCCCAGCGATAGGCCTCGTTTCTTTGTTTCACTGATTTGGCATCCGCACACACAAACATACCTTCAAGCACACGTACATAGTCCAATGTTACAGATCCGGCTGCTGGATGCCAAGGTGCACCTCACGTCTGCTGGATAACTATCACTCGATAATGATGATAGGTGCGATCATCGGCTCGGAATTATTATGATTATCGGTACAACTTCCTTTCACGCATCACGATTTTGTTCCTCATTCTGAGGCGCGCAGAGATTGTCCCTGACAAATCGGCGCTTGTGGAATCTATGTTTCAACGCTGCCTTGCATAAGCCTTCCACAATGTTAATGTGAGCTTAATTATCAAGTATTACGTCGAATGACTTCCCAAAAACCCGGCTTCGCTGGGCCAGAATTGTTGTTGTTGTGCTCGAGCTTGCAGCATTTCGGTAGCGGTGCGAACACAAGGAGTGGTATAATGGCGGTCAGAACCCTGCTGATTCGAACATTGATACTCACTTCGGCTCACCTTTTTCCGCTTCATTTTGGCTCATTTTTGTTTCTCCACGATGACGATGATCGTCGGGATGATTTTCATTATTTTATTAATGAGCACGAACAACACAGAGCCCCAGTGCAAACGAACCAACGGCTTGGTTAGGACACTCGAATTCGTCTGGGCGTTGCTCCGAAGAAAGCTGATAAGGCAGAAAGACTGGGGGAGCCAAAGAAAGCGTCCGCAAGCGGCATGATTAAATATCAACCAGAACTTAAACACACGGCGTAACTACCCTCCTCCTGCGAAAATCGATTGTAATTGTGGTAACTGCACATATATGCATGACTAACGCGTTCCCTTGTCGGACGAGGTAACCGTTATTTTGATGGTTAATGATATCATATTATTCCACTACGATAACTTGATAATTGAAGTATAGGTAAACTTCGATGTAATTTATCCCCGATATAGTGGCACTTGATATAACATTCCCATTTTTAAGTCTCACCAACTCAGAATTTGTATAGAGATTTTCATATTTTAATTGAAATCGGTACGATATTAATTCGTATATTTATATATGCGAAAAGTTTGGAAAGTTTGTCAATACTCGCGGATAAACAAGGCTCTTCTGTATTTGCGTCAGTGGCTTTCAAATTTCAAACTTGTACAAAAGTGAACTGATTTTTATTGACGTTGGACTACGTCTAACCGGAAGATATAGGGGGTGAAATGGAAATCTAGGCACTGAACAAGTAGGAAAAAATGCAAGATTTGGAACGCTTATAACTCGAGCATTTCTCAATAGATCGCAATGATTTTGGCATCAATTGATAGGAAATATATCTACGCATCTATCATAATGAACAACATTTCATTTTTCTTGAGATAAATAATTGAATAATTGTGAAATATCAAGCATTGTCCAAATGCACTATGTGCCCATTTTTGATTGGTCAATTTTGTGCTCCTCAAATCGTACCGACCAAAACGGGCAACCAGAGCAGCAGCGAAATAGAATGAAGCACCATTGGAAAGGAAAACGAAAAAAATGAACGAAACATTGGTCACTGTCTCACACATGCGTAATTCTCGAGCCAGCCAGTCAGCTTAAAAATCCCCGCTCCGCTGCCGTAACGATCATTCTCATTCAAACCGTACACCACATCGGTTCGCATCAAAACACTTCAACAAACCAACACAAGCAGCCATGTCTGGACATGGTAAAGGAGGAAAAGTGAAGGGAAAGGCAAAATCCCGCTCGAACCGTGTTGATCTGGAGTTCCCCGCAAGGGTAGCTAGGCCGAGCGCGTTAGTACCAGTGCACCAGTCCACCTAGCCGGCGTTATATAGTTTCGGCCGTCGAAGTGATCGAGTTGGCTGGTAAAGCTGCTCGCGACGATAAGAAAACCCGCATTCAGAACAGAACACATTCGGTTCGGTGGACATCAAGACAACAACAGGCAGTTGCAGCGAGTGGCAAACGCAATCGCAAAACGGCAGCTGGTAGCAGAAGAAAAAAGTTTGTTCTTTATACAATCTGCTTTGGTGGCAAATCCAGAATAAGGCGGCATCGAGGGCGTTCGAAATGGTTTTTTTTCAAAACCACGAGTACTAAGTTTTCAAAAATTCCATAAAACACGGCGCTTATCAGGGCCATTAAACCTTTCAAAAAAGAGTTTACGAAATACAGTTCAATGCTTTCTAAAATAATATCCAAAATAATAATAAAACACAAATTGATTTTTTCATAATTTGTTTGCCAGTATATGATGAGTATGTGAATTTGGCAGTTGTTCTGAGCTTATTTATGGTTGGGGACTTTTCCGATTATTCAATATTCATTAATTTTTAAATTGCTTCTAGATTGAAAGTACAGTAATTTACATTCAGCTCGACATTCAGCTAATTGGACGGACCTGTAATGCGACATATTTAGTTGGACATTTTCGTAAACATAAAGTTCGAGGTCCAAATTATGACCCCACATCGAAAGTCGACACTGTACCACTGTCATCGCAAATGTTCAATTACAGGTTAAAATCGCCTCCAATGCGACACTGAGTGGTGTTTCGGCACGTCGCATTAAATGTAATTTACTGTACAACATGTCACAAGCTGGATGGGAAGAAATTTTCCAACTGTGAAAGCTGTGGCGAGTGGCAAACGCAATCGCTAAACAGGAAGGTTTAGCCGAATAAGATGGGGATATCGAGTGATAACAAAACAATAAACTCTTTAGATTAAAGATAATTTTGTGATCCTGAAAAGGACCCTTTTTAGCCTGCATGTGAATCCAACGAGCGAACAAATCGTAATGAATGTATTTTTTTGCCATCGCTGCCTTTTAACGCTCTTTCGTTCGTCTCGTTGGACTCGCCCCTTTGGCTTAGTCTGCTGATTTGTCTCTATCCTGTGAGTGTGTACCGCTAGAGTACAAAAGACGCGGATCCGCTGAAAAATATATCATTCTCTTTCAAACCGTAAATCAGTGTGGTTGTGTGGCATCGTTTCACATCGCATCGCATCAACGGATTGGTGCCGGAGCACCAGTATACCTAATAGCGGTTATAGAATTTCGGCCGCCGGAGTGCTCGAGTTGGCTTGCAAAGCTGCTCACAACAATAAAAAAACCCGCAAAACCGAACAGAACAGAGCACATTCGGTTCGGTGGCAACAACTAGTTTCAGCGAGTGGCAAACGCAATCATTTACTGTTGGTTTTTCAGAACGCTTATAGCTCGTTTATTTCTCGACAGATCGTAGAGTTGGAGCCGATCTGGCGTAGTGGTAACATCCATACCTCTCACGCTGAAGATCACGAGTTCAATTCTCACTCCCAACATTCTTCCAAAATTGGAAGTAAAAAGTGACGAACCAGCCAAAAGTGTTGAAAGTCACTATAATACAGATATAAAAAAAAAAAAAGATCGTAGAGTTCGTCTCCAAAACCTCAGTTCTTTTTCATTTTTATTTACTTTGTTTGCGGAAACTACAAATCTTACAATTCATTCGTCTCCGAAACACGGAAACAGTTAAGGTACGGTAATGTGCTCAATAGTGAAATATATGATAGTGAATGAGCTGATGACCACCTATGCATCCCCTATCACAGCCATCATTTTGATTGTACGATATGTGCATACGCCGAAAGATGCCCGGCGTTGAACATTTAATATGTACAAAGCCTTCGGAAAAAAAATCAAGAATTAACTATAAGACAGCGAGAAAAAATTGAGAAAGTTTGTAAAAAAACGCAAAAACATTACACCAAAGGTTCTTTTCAGAACCCCCAACATGTTCATGAAGAGTAAACAGTAAACTAATCCATTTTTCAGGTAGATAGGTAGGTATTCACGTAGCAGAACAAAATAAAACAATATATTTAAAATATATATTTAGCAAAAGCTGTCCCCTTTGTATAGTCCTACGTCACTCCGGTTATGTCCCCGACATTACCCACCCGTCTTTTTTTAAAAAACGAAAATAAAACTTATTTTAGGACATTTTCGATGTAACCACCACTTTTTTTCGATAACGCGTTCTAAACAACACAAAATTCTTTATGCACAACTCTAACATTACCACTTCGATGCTGTTGAAAATCCGAGTTATTCCTTCTTTAATTTCCTCCAAATTTTTAATTAATTAAATTTTTAACATAGGACGTGAAATATTCACTTTCAGCTCTTAAATAATTAAATAGCTATCAAAACATAGTTGATGACTTTTTTCTAGCCTCCGGCGACAGTTGGATTAAATATTCGAAATAAATTTATTGCAATCATCATACATATCGAGGTTCATCTTTATTTGCATTTGTGTTTCGTTCGTTGGAACAGAACACATTGCACGGGTTTATAGTTACGACAATTCCAAATGAAATTTATTTCTATCCTATATATGGGGACTGGTAAAATTTAATAGGTGACATCAGCCACTTTACCTCGATTTCAGTTTATTTCCGCCGTTACATTCCACCCAATAAAACATATCGAGCTATGGCGAGTTACCATTCCGTGAACGTTTTTTTTTTTTTTTTTGAATTCATCATTCCAAATTCTCCGAGGAGATTTATGAATTTATATCTTGATAATAATACTGACAAAATTCCAACCCATCTGAGCTCGAGCGCTTCGGTTAATTGTTTCCAACCAATTGACTTCCCCTCCAGCACACCCCCACAGGTTTGCCACGGGCTTCCCTAACATGACGGCTATTGTATTTTTGACAGTCCTCGGCTGAAGCCCGGGCCATAACTGATCCAGATCGAGATAAGCAGTCGATAGGCAAAACGGTGCCTCATCCATCCTGTATCATTCAGTTTCCCTCTACCCCTGCTTGAGTCAGAAGCAGTGAATGAATCAACATCATAAATAACGCTCACAACGGCAATTGTTCCGAGCTACGACGAGGGTGGATAGATGGCAACTGCTGCTGCTGGGACCGTTCAAAAGTGGTGATACAGCATGTAAATTACACACTCGGAACATTCGGATGGTGGAAGAAATGGGTTTCGCTCCATAGCTCAGTGCCGCTGATCTTGGCGTGATAAGTGAACTCCGAAAAATGGTTACAAATTACAATGGAGCGATGCACGCTTCTCGGGCGGTTTCAAATAGAACCCCGAGTTTGGGTACGATTTTCGAGAGCAGGAGACTCTCGCAGCGGCCCAACGTGCAATGATAATAAATTATATTGCATTCTAATTATACATTTCCGCTTGACCGCGAGGTTTAAAAGTTATCCCTGGATGCTAGGGCTAGGGTTTTTGGGAGCATTGGACTGACGAAACTGAACGGGACAAATATTTAAATCGGGACTTGGATGTTTTCATACGCTTTCATGTTTTATATCTCGGACAGTTATATGGAACATTCTGGATGCCAAGAGCTTCAGTTCAGATTGAAAGGGATTTTCTTTGGTTCAAATAGTAACAATCGTTTCGCTTTTGTAACAAATGCGATCGAAAAAGACTATACAGGCAAACTTTTTTTTGCGCTTTTTTTGTGGTATATTCGGTATATGAGAAGAAGTATATTAGACGAAGTTATCGTCCATTTAGTTTTTTTCGATGTTTTATATGCATTTCAGTGCGAAGAAAGCATATTTGCGTCTAAATTATCCACTTCCTAAATCATTCCCACCCCATGAGAAGGATTATTAGGTGGAGCAGATGGCAGAATTTGCGAACATAGTGTGTGTGATAGCATGCGCTGCCATAGCTACTTTTCACATTGTGACGTTGATATTTGTGTTTATGTTCAATTGCCTTCCACATCCATATGAAAACGATTCATTTCGGCAAGTTTTGACGTGGGACTACGTCTAACCGGAATATATATGGGGTAGAATGAAACATAAACACTGAACATGCAGGAAAAAATGCAAGATTTCGAATGCTTATAACTCGAACATTTTCTACTGGATCGGAAAGATGTTTGCATCAATTGATAGGGAATATTTCTACGCATCTATCGCAATTAATAAAATGTCATTTTTCATGAGATAAATAATTGAATAACTGTAAAATGTTAAGCGTTATCTAAACGCCCTAACTGCCTCGTTTTGATTGACCCGATTTACGGTTTCCCCAACACAGACTTCAAAAGCAGCGTTGGCGAAACCGACATTGCAAATACATGAAAGTAGGGGCAGCTTTTGTTCCCACCGAAATGCGTTTCTCTAACACAGACTTCAAGTCCAAGGAGCGTGGGGAAGTTGGCATTGCAAATACATGCAATTCGGGGGCATTTTTGTTCCGACTAAAATGTGTTTCCCTAGCACAGACTTCAAATCCATGGAGCGAGGGAAAATTGGCATTGCTAATACATGCAAGTCGAGGGCAATTTGTTCCGACTAAAATATGTTTCCGCAACACAGGCTTCAGAAACAAGGTGTCTAGGGAAATTGGGATTGCAAATTCATGCACTTTTATACTCGCTTGCCTTTGTGCAGACTAGAATGCGTTTCCCTAACACGGTCTCCTAAATTTAGGTATCTGGTAAGATCGTGCAGACACTAGAGACATAGCATTTGTTCAAACTTTTTACTCACAACGCGAATATATTGAATTCAATTGAATTCGGAAATTGTTTCATTCAGTAAAAAATTCAATCAATACATACAAATGATTACTAAGCTAAGGTAGTCCCACGTCAACCTTGCGGTTATATCATAAATATAACCCACCCATTTTTTATCAATTAAAAACAGATCTTTTCGTGGAGTTCCCACTGATTATGCATATAATGTGACAGTGTGCAGTGGATATTCGTGAAATGATGTCGGAAAAGATAATAAAAGTTATATTTTTGTGTGTCATTTTCACTCTCTCACCTTCATAGAAACAAACAAATTTTCGTTATTTTCGCGGTGATGTGATGATATTTTGAAGGCTCCCAGTACATGTGTATGTGATTTGAGGAAAATAGTTCACAATTAAGCAACATTTCATTGAAAATTATGCTATTTCCAAGGACTGAGAATAATACTGTTCTCTGGGCGTTTTTGCTCCTTAAATGATGGAAGTAAGTCACAATACAATTATCATCTATTAAAAACAATCAGTTACAAGATTTCATGAGCCTTTTTTCTCATGACATCATCAAATTGTGAGTTATTTAAATATTGTTTTGCCTCTTCCATATACATTCCATATTGAATGCAAATAATGACAACACCGTATTTTGTTTACCAATACAAATATACTCTGCCTACTGCTCCACCTCATATGTACCTCATTGATTCCCACCCTTCCAATCAAATGCTCTAAGTTGCGCATGACATGATTTCTCAGCAACAAGTTTCGACATGCAACTAAAAACACAACACAGCCACGCGCAACCGAAAAGGCAAACTTTCCCATCGCAAAGCAGGGAAACAAAAGGAAATCAAACGGTGAACGGAGTGGATTTGAGTTATGTTCTTGGAGAATCTTTTTTATGCAGTCCCTATCTACCGCACAAAAAATGTTTTTCTTATTACGTACCGAACACGATTTTTCAAAGCTACCGGTGAAGTTGTGTACTTGTTTTTGTGCGGTCCCTACCCTCCTTATTTTTGCGATTCCTCATTTGTGCGACACTTTTTGTGCGATTTTAGTATGTGAGCGATTGGTTTGTGTGATTCAAGTTCTGATTTGATAATAAAATCGTACCAAAAGGATCGCATAAACAATAGAACAGAATAGAACAAAAAGGACCACACAAAAACTGGTTTACCTCTAGTTTTTATTTTCTTATCTTTTTTCCATTATTTGAGTGAAATAGTAAATCCGTATGGGTTTCATCTGTATGTGAATTTTAACCCTTTTGCGGTCGGAATTGATTTCCCTTGAAAATGATCCTCTTATCTTTCCACGCAAATAATATTTTGTTCATACCGAGTACCGTTACCTATTATTCATATAAAATCCGTATATATTCGTGAAAAAATTCACTAGATATTCGTCTAGAAGAAAAATGTAAACTATTACATCGTTGAAAAAAGAATTTAATATGATTCTTTGCTGTGATGGCTGAGAGCAGATATACGACCGCAAAGGGTTGAAGGCGAAATTATCATACCAGTATTAAGTTTGGTATGATGATATAATGAATCAAAAGATTTTATTATCATTGATTAACGTTTCATGAATTGGGGAGTTAAAAATTCACTAGAATTGGCAAAGAGTATAAAATCTCTTACACTTCTACTGAACAACTAAACATTTTTGTTGTTCAGTGGTTCATTGATTCGTGAACATTTCTTCCTTAAATCTATTATTAATTTTGGGGAGCCAATTATCCGTGCCCTACTTGGGATCAGTGACACTTCACATTACACACTAACACGCACGCTCTCACTAACGCACATATTCGATCTTCCGAACACTCATCTCAAACATAGAGGTATGGGAAGGACAAAAGAACTAATACTCCTTAATGTTAAATCATATTGCTTGAGTCTTAAACTTTTCTATTACAATTTGTTAGAAAAAATTCGAATAATTACCAAAACGTTTTTAAAATATACTATATCTTTCATAATTCCATAGTTCCATTAATATATTTTTCATTGTTCAAGTTTTGGCTTATTGTGACACCGAGAACATTAAATTTATTTACTATTTCCCTTGATTAGTATATTACGCAGACTTCTTAAATTCTGAACACATGACTGATCTGATATGCAAGCAGTTTGACCTTGTCCAGCTATTTTGTTCAACATTGACTGTAATCGGTTCCACAATATTTTAGCTTATAATTCGAATTCATGCTAATCGTGCTAATCGGTCTGAAATTGTTCTAGTCGTGAGGGTCGTGAGGGAGTAAGGATGATAACTCCAGCACAAAATGGAGTGAGAGAATCTTCTTTTCTTAACACATATAAATTTAATAGATTAATCAAATCGTCTTTTGTTATATCTAAATAAACAGAATAAAATCCATAGCCAATGCCATCTGATCTAGGGGAGCTCTTCTTTGAAGCACACTTTAATGCTGCTTACAATTCATCAGTAGAAATTGTGTTTAGGAGCTATCGTTGATCATTCATTGTCAGTGTATTTCTACGTATTTCAATACATTCTCGTAATTAGTATCGATATCAGGTGATTTTCCAAATATATCTTTAAAATTATTGCTGTAAATTTGCTGTAAAGCATTGTCGTTAATTATCAATTCCCCATTGATTCTAAGCTTGAGCATATTTATTCCAGAATTTCGGTTTAATGCTCTTGTGATTTGATATAAACCCAACTTCTCCGATAATAGTACTTTTGATTTGGATTTCTATAAGATTGCATTGATTCTGGTGTATTATAATTCCATTAATTTCGATTTAACAAGGCTCATTTCAGAACAAACGTCTTCTCCGTTATGTTTGTCAAGTAACTCAAGTAAACAACGACACTGTAGTTTTCAGCGTCTATTTTTCAGAGTCTTTTAACACTGTTTTTAAAATCAATGATCCACCAATAATTGAGATTCATAGTTGAATTTCCCAATTTTAAATTATTATGAACGGTAACAAATTGGTTTTTAATTTCCTCGTTTACTAGCAAATTGAAAAATTCTTGATAATTTGTTCTGTATTGTAAACATACACTGTGGTGATCCGAAAAAAAATAAAGGGACGATTTTTATGTGCGTTACCATTTCTATTAAAGTAGATCTATCTTAGATCTATATATATAAAAATGGATTTCTGTTTGTCTGTTTGTCTGTCTGATTCTTATGGACTCGGAAACTACTGAACCGATCAACATGAAAATTGGTATGTAGGAGTTTTTGGAGCCGGGGAATGTTTTCGTGATAGTTTGAGACCCCTCCCCCCTCTCTAAGGGGGGGCTGCCATACAAATGAAACATAAATTTCTGAATTACTCGAGAATTAATCAAGCAAACGAAACAAAATTTGGAATGTGGAGGTTTTAGGATGTAATAAGTATTTCTATGGTGGTTAGACACTCCTTCCGCTCTCTAAGAGTGGGCTGTCATACAAATGAAACACAATTTTCTGCATAACTCGAAAACTAATCAAGCAAATGGAGCCAAATTTGGCATGTGAAGGTTTTACGGGGCATGAAACGTTTCTATGGTGAATACACTCCTCTCCCCTTCTCTAAGGGGGGCTACCAGACAAACGAAACACAAACTTCTACATAACTCGAGGTTTTTGGGTATGAGAAATGTTTCTATAATGATATGACACCCCTCTCTCCTCTGGAATGAAGACCCCCTCATAAAAATATTACAATACACATATTTCAACCAAAAATATTCCAACCAAACATGACAATTGAAAATTTTCGGAAAACTTCGAAGGAAAAAGGGAAAATGAGGTGACTGTTATGTGACCCGTCGCATGTGTCGTCAATTTCGACCAATCAGGAGTGGGTATTTCCGTCAGGATAGGGGTTGAGATTTTCCAATTGTTCGATAGTTAGTTTCATGACATATATTATTTTCTTCAACATACAAAATTGTTATGGAGTGCCGAAATCGATTGACGCAAAAATTTCATCAATCTATCATGAAATGACCGAGCAATAAGCGTTTGAAATTGGACAATTTTCACGATGTGCTCGATTTTCGATTTTCAATTTGTACCTCAATATGTTTCCGAAAGACGTAATCCTACGTCAAAACACATTTCAATTTCTATCAGTTATGTTTGTTTTATGATAGGGCATAATTTTCATTAACGGCATTGTCCGGTAAACTCTCAGCACCAACTCCCGTTGCTCAGTGCTCGATGTTCTCAGACGATAAGCAGATCGGATCGATCGACCGACAGGACCACTGATTGCTGATCGGATTGAACCTACGATTCATCCATTGCACCCCATGCTGTTCTGACGTTCCGGAACGCTATCACTCTCACCATCCAAGAGCCAGTTGGCAGTTTGAACCTTGGAATTCAGCGGAGCCCCGAAACGAAACGATTCTCCTAAATCAATCCAGATTAGCATCAATATGATCGGCTACAATCGCCAAATGAGTGATCGCGAGGACGCGAGATGAATGGGAGTGAAATTAGATTCATCTCGTCCCGGCGTAGATAGACTGAGAACTTGGAAACACGTGAATCATTTATCAATAATAAATTATTCCCTGCGATCAGTCTCCTCCACAAGAAGTAGTTGAAATTTTGGAAAATGGAAATAGAGAGAAATGACCGAAAGTGATTCGCCTAATTACCAATCAAAACAACTCGGCTCGAGTAGAGAGCTGAATAAAGGTTGAACAGAGATTGAATCACCTACTTATCTTTTATTTCCAACTAACAAACTAATTAAATTGGGAAGAATTCGAACGGCTAAGTATCCCCTTAATTTGTTAACTGACAGTGACATCTTACTCCTGTCGATAGCAAACTATGAGAAAATGATGCGTGTCCAAAGGGGCCAACAGGTTGTTATGATAAAAGTCCAATATTCCGTCAACTTCGAACGGTCATCGCATAACTGGACCCGGACCCGTTAATGACATCGGCTTGGCTAGGGAGCTAACGAGACCGGGCTAAGCTAAGCTCGGGCTCGAGGGTCGGCATGTCACCCAAAGCACTATAATCCGGGCTTTTACCTCAGCTTACACACATCGGTCGCTTCACCATCGTTTGATTATTTAAATCACATTAGGAAAAACGCATTTCTGGACAGTAACAAACGGGGGCTCGCCACAATTACCCCGTTCGGATGAATGGGGGGGGGAATGAGAAACGAGAGCGAACCCATCAAAACAGCTTAATAATCCCGCTCGAGTGTCCTACCCTAGGGTCCGCTACTTGATTGAGCGAATGGGAGAAAAAAAAATTAATTAACATATCACCGTATGTCATCTTGAGCACTGCCGTCGTCATCAGTATGTAAGAGCCCCGATCGTAAACTATCGCAGCGCGGATGGAATTCACAGACTCCCTTGGTCATCAAAAAAAAAAACAAGATTCCGAGTCCGAGTTGCTCAGACAGATAGCGCACGTTGCGATTGCTTTCGTGAAAAGATGAATGAAAATTTCCTGTTTTTGCAGCAAGGAGCTGGGGCAAACGGACGCGATCAGCCTTCTGGCTTCAGTTTGGAACCAGATAAGCTTGTTCTCCCCTTCCACGATCCAATCGTTATATCAAGTCTCATGTCTTCTGACATTGGCAATGATTGGTTGTGGGAGATATTCGAATAATTTGTGAACACCGGGAAAAAGGTGGTCGACTCGTGCAGCCCAGTTGCCAGTTGAACAATGCATTCCGGTATTCCGATCTTATCATCGTTGAAATGCGGAGACTTTTTACCGTGTGTATCCACCGGTCGCAATCAATTCTTAAAATCATTTCCAAAGCCTAATCTGTCCATTGCAACAGCGACAGCGCCATCGCCAGGGGAGGCAGTGAGAGAAAGGTTGGCGGAGAGATACGACACACACGCGAGCGCCTGCCAACATATCTCACACCGGATTAGAATCCGTTCGCGGAGAGCGGAGTAATCGCAAGATGTTCGTCGGATGTGAGGCAGCAGTCGAACGCGTTTGAATTTCAATTTCAAAAAGCCCGTGCGCAGTGATCTCAACTTGCCCGATCGTGTCTATATCAGTGTCAGTCATTTTGTCAGCGTGGGATCAGTTTCGAAAAGACGAAGGCATTCCATCCGACTCATGATTGGTCGGCAGATTTGGATTCCCACTCCGACGTCATGGGTGGATTATGAAAACAAGTCCCAGCGGCGGCAGCGGTCACTCCACAGGCAGCACCACGTATGTGTGTTCAACCGAGAACCCAACGGCAAAACACTCCGTGAACTTTTGGCCTGACCGCCAAATTTGGACAACAGCTGGGTAGCAAGGGTGCCTCTTGCCTTGTTGACATTTTGTGTGTGGCGGCCTTCCGTGTGAACACACGTTTTTTTTGTTTGCTTACGAGTATTGGCGCCTGTTGAGAATAGACAGATCATATCCGATAACTCGGAGTCGATTTTAAACGGCCGATGATATTTTGAAGCAATTGCCTAGGCCCTTGTTCTCTCAACAAGATCTCTCTTTGCATACAGGGAAGTGAATACTGGATGAAATATTCATCTAAATTTTCATAAAAAAATCCGTTTATCCTACTGAAATAACGTCAATGTAACGAAATAATGAAAGATTTCAAAGGTTCATGTCGGGATCATTTCTTGATACATAGATTGCATAGATGTTTGCATCGGTCGAATGGGAATATTTTTACACATCTATCACAATAAAGCTATGATTTTGTTGAGAAAAACTATTGAATAAATTAAAAATGACAAGTATTGTCTAAAAGAATACACACCGTGTTCTGATTGGTCCAATATGTGCTTCTTAAACTATCCCGACCAAAATGAGCACCTAATGTGGCGACGAGGCACAATTTCAATGTATCCATACCATTGCGAAAACTACAATAGTTAGAAAAAAAATCCAGCACAACATACAGTCTATCGCAAAACTGAGTGTATAAATGCTACTTGACGATACTTTCCCTTTATTTGATATAAAATATTTTGAATGCATTGATTCTTTTGATGCATATTTATAACTCACATATTTCACTAGCTGTGAAATCAAATCCCGAGAAAAGTTTTCTGCTAATTGTTTCTCCCTAAAAATTTAAAACAATCTCTATTCTAGGCATCGCAAAGTTGAGTGTACACCTTAACTTTCTCCGAACAAATTAGTCTTGTAAGTAAGTTTGTTTGCGAATTAGCGTACTTTTTTCATCAGTGATTGGTGTCAACACTTAACCATTGCTTGGGCATTGTTGGTTTTTGTTTTTTATTGATGTTAGATTTTTTTGACGCAGGATTACGTCTTTCGGGAACTTATTGGGGTACAAATTGAAAATCCAAAATCGAGCACATCGTGAGAATTGTCCAATTTCAAACGCTTATTGCTCAGTCATTTATTGATGAATTGATGAATTTTTTGCGTCTATCGATTTCGGTACTCCCTAACAATTTTTTATATTGAAGAAAATAATATATGTCATGAAACTAACTATCGAACAATTGAAAAATATCAACCCCTATCCTAACGGAAATACCCACTACTGATTGGTCGAAATTTACGACACATGCAGCGGGTCCCTAACAGGGACATCAAAACCAAGCTGCCTGGGGGAAATCGACATTGCAAATACATTAAGGTAGGGGGAGCTTTTTCTCCTACCGAAATGTGTTCCCTAACATAGACATCAAAACCAAGGTGCCTAGGGGAAATCGGCATTGCAAATATATGCAAGTCGGGGGCATCTTATATTGCAAGTAAGGTGAGTGATACAATTAATTCTCGCAAATGAAATTTAAATTTGGAACTTTAATGTTGGTTGCTTCGTAAAATTTCATATCAATGATCAATCGTGTATTGTGTGTTGTATATGTGAATTGTATATGACTTGATAAAGGAAACGATTTATTTAAATTTTCATAAATAAAAACCAACATGTGTTCCCGCTCGAGAACGTGTCGTTTGGTTTAAGCTGTCTATTTTGTTGTGTTTATTTTCACCCAAGGAAAGTTTATACGGCGAGAAAAAATGGAAAACTAGAGAAATATTAGAAAAAGTGATTTCCCATTTGATCTACATATAGTATTATGTGCTGTTAGTCCAATTAAAATTCGCATTGTGTTGAATAAACACTCAGAAAGTAAAAGTTATAAAAGAAAATTACTTTTTCCATTTCAAATATGTTTTCTCTATATTAAAGTAACATGTTTCTACTGATGAGAAAAATTGATAATTGTGTTCGGAATTGGTAATTATCTTATATGTACATCATTGATGAGTTTTTTTTTCTTTATTTCATCCATATATAACAAAGGATGCATCTCGTCTAGGATCACAGAGGGGGGTTTTCATCGTATCTCGTTCCATTTCGGCATCTTTTATCTGATTCGCATCATCCAACGACTGTTTATCATTTTTCTGTCATCATCACTCATCAAACACTGGTGGAGTGAACAAACAATATCCAACAACCGAACAAAACGGCCCTTTTCAGGGTCACCAAATCCATATCAAAGAGTTTAACTATGTAATTCTTCAAACATATCCAAAATCAACAGATAGCCTAACGGAATCCTACGTCAACTAGGTGGTCGTGTCTCGGACACAACCCTCCTGTGACGTTTTTTATCAAAATGGCAAGTTAGAGGGAAGAAATAGATATTCACCCATTCCATGGCAAACCGATATAGTGGTTCTCAGATTTTCGTGAAAAATGGTTGATTTGTTCTTTGTCGCAAAACATTAGACCCGTATTTTTTAATTTTTTTTTTTTGTAAGGGTGCCCATTTTCATTTTAGGCTGAAATATCGACTATTTCCCAAAAATGACATTTTTCAAAGACTCATAACTTGTGAACTACTCAACCGATTTAGACGGTCGACATATCAAACTAAAGCTAATTAGCTAGTTATTCTTGGAAAAATGCTACGCTTGTAAAAAATCCAGGTTTTGTTTTTTTCATTATTGATTGTATTTGTTTTTTTAAAGTTTTCATGGGCTCGGGACCAGGGGCGCTATATATTTTTTATATTTTTTATGGAAAGCTGAGGATTTTTCACATAACATATCTCGAAACCAGGCAGGCATTTTATTTTTGTTTTTGAGTTATGATTTTTCAAAATTCACCGATGGTCCAAAAAATCATTTTTTCCCATTTTTTCCACTACAAAAAATCATAACTTTCGATATACTAAACCGATTCAGATGGTCGACGTATCAAATTAAAGCCAATGAGATAATCTTGTTTGAAAAAATATTACCCTGTGAATAAAAATGGATTTTGCTTTCGTGATTATTGATTATATTTGCTTTTAATAGCTTACATCGTTTCGGGACCAAGGGCGCCATATTTTTTATATTTTTTCCTGAAAGCTGAGGGCTTTTCACATAATATACCCGAATACCAGAGAGGTGTTGTTTTTCGTTTTTGAGTTATTATTTTTCAAAAGTTCACATGTTCTCAGTTTTCGTTCAATATTTCTATGCGACTAGACTGGATGTATGTGACTATAATCCAATTAATTGGCAAGTGTGTTATTTTTTGAAAACAGGCTAGCTAGTAGGCTTTAATTTGATATGTCGATCATCTGAATCGGTCCAGTAGTTCAAAAGTAATAAATTTTTGACAAGTCATTTTTGTGAAAAAAAGGGAAAAATGATTTTTTGGATCATCGGTTAACTTTGAAAAAGCATAACTTTTTACGAAAAAAAAACACCTCCCTGATTTCGAGATATGTTATGTGAAAAATCCTCAGCTTTCCATAAAAACTATACCGTATACACTATACCGTTCATGGTACCGAGACCATGAAAACTTTAAAAAACGAATACAATCGATAATGAATAGCAAGAATAACTAGCTAATTAGCTTTAGTTTGACATGTCGACCGTCGAAATCGGTTGAGTAGTTCACAAGTTATGAGTTTTTGAAAAATGTCATTTTTGGAAAAAAGTGGAAAAAGTCGATATTTCGGATCAGCCTAAAATGAAAATGGGCACCCTGACAAAAAAATAAAAAAATACGGGTCTAATGTTTTGCGATACAGAACAAAACTACCATTTTTCACGAAAATCTGAGAACCACTATATCGGTTTGCCATGGAATGGTTGTACTGTTACACGTACGATGATAATGAGCATGAATTGTCGTGGAAAGACATTGCAGGAAATAGCAGCTGCTGTCGGAAGATCCCACTCTACAGTAAAGAAAATCATGAACAAGTCGACATACGAAGGAACCATGGGAAATCTCCCGGTAGAGAACGCAAACGGATCCTATCTTCTGATGATGAACGGGTAATTGTTCGAAGATTGCGAAAGAACCCTAAAGCAAACATTCCCAAGTAGCCGGCATCATTGGAAAACCTGTCTGCACAGACACTGTCCGGAGAGCAGCATATAGGAACAATCTGAGAGGTCGTGTTGGCCGTGAAAAGTATTACATCTCAATGGTGAATATGAAAAAAAGAACGACTACAGTTTGCTAAGGCATATGTAAACAGACCTAAGGAGTTCTGGAACAAGGTCTTTTATAAGGATGAGCCGAAAACCAATATCTTTGAATCGAATGGAAGACATATGGCGTGGAGGAAACCAGGATCGGTGCTTAAGATTCAGCATTTGGTTGTCACAATAAAACACTGCGGTGGTAATCAGATGATACGTGGTACATTGGCGGCATCTGAAACTGGAACCATGGTGTTGGCAACACTTGCCTCAACGCACCTTCATTTTTATCACGTCTTGGTCAACACATTCAGACAGCGACAAGTAGATCGACATGTCACTGAGTGACTATAATGAAAAGAGCAATACCACATAAAACCATGGAAATTTAATTAATTGTTATCTACTTATATTTTATTGTACGTAAAACTAAAACTTAAATTTAATAGTCAAAAGCATCCAGTATTGGACTAGGACTTATTAAATATTTACGACTACGGCTACGACTATGGACTACAACTATCTAGACTAGAACTAGGACTTATAACTGTCTAAACTAGGATTTACAACTAGATATACCGACGACACTACGCTTAGAATATCATACACTAGAAAAATGGAAACTAAACGAAATTATATTAAGTTGAAAATAAATTTCAACGGGAAGTTTCCAAAATTATGATTCTCGCTACAACCGGATTACACGATTCGGCGATGGACAAGATGGCTTAATTGATCTTCCTGAAACGTAACATGCAGTCTCCCGTTCAGAAATTCGGTCTCCCTTGTGATTACTACTTTCAACAGAGAATAATGACACGAAGCAAACTGATTTCGTGGTGCTGGAATGCCTGCTCTATTATGTCTCAATCAACTCAAAACAGCCCCGAAATCACCGAACGTGAGCACTATTGATTATATATGGTGGGAAATCAAGAACCATCCACATCCATCAAAATCCAGTGAACGAAGCGGAACTCAAAACGACGATTACGGAGATCTGGGAGGTGCTTCCGTCTACAGTGACCAGAAATCTCGCCTCGATGCTTGCAGGAAGTGCTGGAAGCCAAAGGGGGCCATACCCAATACTAGGGGATTGTTTTTTGTAATCTATTAACATTTCTGAACTGATCTCAATTTTCGTTTTAAGAAAAACTTGAGCTGTACACTCAATTTTGCAACGTCATAATTGGAGATTTTTTGTTTATATTTCAAACATGAAGTAGAAATGTGTCCATTTTATTTTTTTCTTATCACTACATGAGAGTAAAATGGATCGACTATACGATGAATATAAGCCGCATTTAATTATTTATTTTTAAACCCCGAAAAACTCAACAATAACGAACCAGCACGAGTTGTATACTCAATTTTGCGATTGACTGTGTAGCAATTGATTTCGAGCCTAACCGTTCCGTGCTGGATGAACGTGCAATGCTTTTTCAGAATATGCACAAAGCAAGCTCAGTACAGAGCTGGCTCTGGTGCGCAAATACAAAACAGAAGAGGAAAATTAACCCCTCCCCGTGTTATTTAATACGTCACACATCAAGTAATTCCACATTCAGCTCGCGCAGTCCGAAGACATCGGTCGCAAATTTGTTCGCGATTATTATAAAGTGGAGATTATACCGTTATCAGTTCGTGGCTGGTGAAGTTATTTCGCCCTAACGGGGTTCTCTTTATTGCGCGAGTGAGGAGAGCAGCAATCACTACCAGCGTGAGGAAGAAGTCCTCCACGGCGGACGCGGTGCGTGTGCCGTATCATCGCTGTGTGTGCTTTAGCATCGTCATCGATTCCATCATCGTGTTGTGGTGCGATATACCGTTGCATCTGTGCCGAGCGATTGCCACGCGGTTCGATTGAGACACCGCTTCATTTCATTCGCATTGGTGTGCGATTTAGGTATAATATATATTAGGTTTAGAAATACAAAAAAAATAAGAATTATAGTATTTTATATCTGCCGTAATGGCAGAAGGTCATGTTAACATGGAGATTGAAACTACTGTTTCCTCCTCACTAGCTACAACGGGGGCTGGGAAGTCGCTTAAACGCGTTCCCCCCTCAGAAGATGCCTCTTCAGAGAAAGAGATAATCTACCTTAACAAGCCCCCCTCAAGAAAATTGGCAAACTTTTCCTCTTCGCCCCCTCAATCTCCCGCTCCCGCTTCCGCTCTACTACCGAACTTGCCTCCCAGCCCTACTGATACCGCTCCCGTTCAACAATCGACCTCGTCCTCCCCCTCAGTTGTTTCCTCTCCTCGTGTCAAGGTCTATCCAGACGATGCACTTGGAGCTGGTCCATGGGTTGTTTTTTTCCGGCCTAAACCAAAAGGAAAGGCAATTAATGTCATTCAGGTTTCGAAAGATCTGGCAAGATTATATTCCTCCGTGGTCGAAATCTCTAAGGTTAGACCGAACAAACTGCGTGTTGTCGTGAGTGATCGGAAACACGCGAATGCAATTGTGATCGACGAGAGATTCTCCCTAGAGTATCGCGTCTACGTGCCCTCCCATGACGTAGAAATCTCGGGGGTGGTAACTGAAACTGGTCTGACGTGCGAAATGATAAAAGAAGGAGTTGGTAAATTTAAAAGACTCCCGTTGGTGGGTGTTAAAATTTTGGACAGCCGCCAACTAGGAAAAGTATCCCAAGAAGAGGGAAAAACTAAATTCACGCCGTCAGACTCGTTTCGAGTAACTTTTGCTGGTTCCGCTCTACCTGACTACGTCATGGTGGGCAAATTGAGATTGCCTGTGCGACTCTTCGTGCCAAAGCCCATGACTTGCCAAAAATGCAAGTCAGTTGGTCACACTTCAGATTATTGTGCCAACAAGGAGCGCTGTGCCACTTGCGGAGAGCAACATGAGGGGAAATCCTGCAGTGCGACTGAGCATAAATGTCCATATTGCGGGGGATCCCCACACGAGCTCTCAGTTTGTGAAACCTACAAGAGTCGCTGGGAGAAACAGAAGCGCTCTTTGAAGGAACGCTCGAAACGCACTTTTGCGGATATTTTAAAGGGCGCTTCGCCACTGGCCCAACAACAACAACCAATCAACACACAAAATGTCTTCGCCACGTTGCCCGTTGACGAAATAGAAGCGGACACAGCTAACGGGGACACACCGTTCATTTTCCAAGGGAATCCCCGGCGCAAAAATGTGACCACTCCCAAAGTTCAAGGACAAGCCCCTCCGGTGATACCCCCTGTTAGCATGCCTAAAATATCGAGTGCAGCGGACAAGCAAAATCAGGTTCCTCCTGGTTTCCGTGGGAATAATTCACCTTCGAATGGCCCAGCACTCGAGGGGACATCAAAAACCCCAACTGTCCCTGTTTTTCCGTCCAGTTCAACTTCCCAATCGGGATTTATAAAGTTGACTGACCTTGTGGATCAAATCTTCACGTGTTTTAACGTTTCCGACTCCATCAGAACCATTGTCATCTCAATGCTTCCAGTGTTAAAGACAATTTTGCAGCAATTGATGCAAACATGGCCCCTCCTTGCAATGATTATCTCTCTTGATGTCTAATTTCAATAGAGAGGTCGGAGATATCACTGTTTTACAGTGGAATTGTCGTAGTCTTATCCCTAAATTGGATACTTTCAAATTTCTAATTCATAAATTCAATTGTGATGTTTTTGCTCTGTCCGAAACCTGGCTCTCTTCTCAAAATGATCTCTCTTTCCACGATTTTAATATAATACGCTTGGACCGCAATGACAGATACGGGGGGTACTATTGGGGATTAATAAGTGCCACCCATTTTTTAGAATTGACCTTCCACCTATTGGAGGGATCGAAGCTGTTGCTTGTCATGCAAACATCAGAGGCAAAGACCTCTGTATTGTCAGTTTGTATTGGCCTCCGAGAGCTGCGGTTAGCCGCAAGCAACTTGTTGACATGTGCTCACTCCTTCCTGAGCCACGATTGATCTTGGGAGACTTCAACTCTCACGGAACTGCCTGGGGGGAACAGTACGACGACAATCGTTCATCGTTGATATATGACCTTTGTAACAGCTTCAATATGACCGTTTTGAACACTGGGGAAACAACACGTGTACCTAAACCTCCTGCTAACCCAAGTGCTCTTGACCTCTCGCTTTGCTCGAATTCACTATCGTTAGATTGCAAGTGGAATGTAATCCAGGACCCCAACGGTAGTGATCACTTGCCAATCAAAATTTCCATCACCATTGGGTCGAATTCTTCTGAATCTATAAACATGGCATATGACCTCACAAGACACATTGACTGGAAAAATTATGCGGACGCGATTGCTCTAGCCATCAATTCCAAAGTTGGTTTGCCTCCATTGGAGGAGTATAACTTCATTTCTCGTTTGATCTATGACAGCGCGGTTCGCGCTCAAACGAAACCCATCCCAGGTTCCACTATTCGTCGAAGGCCTCCCAATCCATGGTGGGATAGCCAATGTTCCAAGCTTTATCAGGATAAATCGAACGCATTTAAAGCTTTTCGAAAACGTGGAACCATTGAGAATTTTCAAACGTATTTGGACCTTGAAAATCAATTTAAAAACTTGATCAAAGGGAAAAAACGTGCTTATTGGCGAACTTTCGTGGGAGGTTTGTCACGAGAAACGTCAATGAAAAAATTATGGAAAGTGGCTCGAAACATGAGAAATCGCTCTTCATCGAATGAAAGCGAAGAATATTCACATCGATGGATTTTTAATTTTGCACGCAAGGTTTGTCCCGATTCCGTTCCTGTGCAAAAAATTGTTCGAGATATACCACAAGATAGGTGCGATCTTGATTCCGAGTTTTCGATGGTAGAATTCTCTCTTGCTCTCCTTTCTTGTAACAATTCTGCTCCGGGATCGGATAGAATTAAGTTCAACTTGCTGAAAAACCTCCCTGATGTGGCGAAACATCGCTTGTTGAATTTATTCAATCGGTTTCTGGAGCATAATATTGTTCCAGATGATTGGAGACAAGTGCGAATTATAGCTATTCAAAAACCCGGAAAACCCGCGTCCGACTTCAATTCGTACCGCCCAATAGCAATGCTGTCTTGTATACGGAAATTGTTGGAGAAAATGATCTTGTTTCGCCTTGATCATTGGGTTGAAACGAATGGCTTACTCTCAGATACACAATATGGGTTCCGCAGGGGCAAGGGGACGAATGATTGTCTTGCGTTGCTTTCTTCAGAAATTCAAATGGCTTACGCCGAAAAAAAACAAATGGCTTCAGTATTCTTGGACATAAAGGGGGCCTTTGATTCTGTTTCAATAGAGGTTTTGTCAGACAAATTACACTCTCGGGGTCTGCCGCCTCTGTTGAATAATATGTTATATAACTTGCTTTGTGAGAAACAGTTGAATTTTTCTCACGGGGATTCGACAGTAAATCGGGTCTCCTACATGGGCCTCCCCCAGGGCTCATGTTTAAGCCCCCTTTTGTACAACTTCTATGTAAGCGACATCGACAATTGTCTTACACAAAATTGCAGCCTAAGACAACTTGCAGATGACGGAGTGGTGTCTGTCGTAGGATCAAACGAATCCGACCTGCAAGGACCCTTACAAGATACTTTGAACAATTTTTCAACCTGGGCCATTGGGCTAGGGATCGAATTCTCCACGGAGAAAACAGAGATGGTGGTTTTTTCTAGGAAGCATAGACCAGCAAAACCAAAGCTTCAACTTTTGGGTAAACCGATCACTCATGCTATGTCATTCAAGTATCTTGGGGTCTGGTTCGACTCCAAATGTACTTGGGGGGCCCATATTAGGTATCTGAGTAAAAAATGCCAACAAAGAATAAACTTTCTCCGTACAATTACCGGCACATGGTGGGGAGCCCATCCCGAAGATCTTATAATGTTGTATCGAACAACTATTCTCTCAGTGATGGAGTATGGCAGTTTCTGTTTTCAATCAGCTGCCAAAACACATCTCATTAAACTCGAGCGAATTCAGTATCTTTGTCTCCGTATTGCGTTGGGATGTATGCCCTCAACGCATACCATGAGTCTCGAGGTTTTGGCAGGCGTACTCCCACTAAAAGATCGCTTCAATTTATTATCTCTTCGGTTCCTCATCCGGTGTAAGGTTATGAACCCATTGGTGATCGGAAATTTTGAGCAGCTTATCGAGCTAAATTTTCATTCTGGATTCATGAGCTCATATCATGAATTCATCTCCATGCAGGTTGATCCTTCTTCGTATACTCCCAACCGTGTTTGTTTTCCTGACTACATCAATTCCTCTGTACATTTTGATCTGTTCATGAAGGAGAAAATCCATGGAATTCCAGATTATCATCGATCGGGGATCATTCCTACGATCTTCAATGCAAAGTATGGGCGTGTCAATTGTGATAATATGTACTTTACTGATGGGTCCTCTATGAATGAGTCCACAGGATTTGAAGTGTTCAACGAAATTTTTAGCACCTCCCACAGTCTTCAGAATCCTTGCTCTGTGTATATTGCTGAATTGGCAGCAATACATTGGGCGCTGGACAGCGTCGCCTCACGACCTGTTGAACACTATTACATTGTAACGGATAGTCTTAGCTCTGTCGAAGCTATCCGTTCAGTGAGGCCGGAAAAGCACTCGCCGTACTTCCTTGAGAGAATACGAGAAATTTTGAGTGCTTTAACCAGACGCTGTTATGTCATTACCTTTGTCTGGGTCCCTTCACATTGCTCAATTCCGGGTAACGAGAGGGCTGACTCATTGGCAAAGGTAGGTGCAATTGAAGGCGATATTTATCAGCGTCAAATCGCTTTCAATGAATTTTATTCTTTAGTCCGTAAAAATACCATCGCTAACTGGCAACGTAAATGGAACGAAGATGAATTGGGCCGGTGGTTTCACTCGATTATCCCTAAGGTTAGCCTCAAACCATGGTTCAAAAGTCTGGACTTAAGTCGGGACTTTATTCGCACCTTCTCTCGACTCATGTCCAATCACTGTTCGTTAGACGCGCTACTCTTTCGTTTTAATCTTGCCGATGGCAATATCTGTGCTTGTGGCCAAGGTTACCACGACATCGAACACGTTGTTTGGTCGTGCGAGGAGTATCTTGTTGCCAGATCGAATTTAGAAAACTCTCTTCGGGCTAGAGGAAGGCAGCCCAATGTGCCGGTGAGAGATGTGTTAGCTGGTTTAGACCTTGATTACATGTCCCAAATATATGTCTTCCTAAAAGCTATCAATCTTCGTGTGTGATTGTCCTTATATCCTTATATTCTCCTTTTCCTTTCCCTTCGCGAGAAATCAAATCCCTTCATACTAACAATAGAATAAGGTGAAATGTAAATACATGTTAGATATAAGATAGGCTTAAGAATTGAGTATGATGAATGTGAGTGCGAATGTGAGTGTGAACATTGTCAACATATCCTTATATCCCATCCTTTTCCTGAAACAAAATGTCACCCTTCTAAACTCGAGCAAGCCGCGAGTAATCGGTTCTCTACTTCATTAACATTAGAATTAATAAAAAATGTTTATATATACTTGTAACTATACAAATAGGAGTTTGGCTCCTTTAAACTTATGTAACTGAGCCTGTAAAAATAAACGATTTAATAAAAAAAAAAAAAAAGTAATTCCACTAGCCTGCTTAGCGTTCTAGCGCCCTATGTTATTCAAGTACCTACGAGTGAGACTCTTAGGGAAAGGGTTAACTTAGACGTTGCCCTTGCTCCGAACGCAAGTATAGGATAAATTTCATTTGTGACCTTCATTCTGGTCCCGCTGACCAGAATGGCTGCTCACGAGCTCACGAGTCTCGTTTTTTTTTAAAATCATGAAGGAGTGGACCATGATTTTGTGATCGATGCCCTCTTTTCGGCGAGTTGAATTGTTCCACTTTTCAAATGAAGTCCCAATTCTGTTTTATTAACAAATTTCGAAATGATTAAGCTGGATTTCGATCTAGATAGAAATAATTGTAATCACGCTGGTTACATATTCCGTATCTCATGCCACCACTTAGTAGCACTGAGAAATAATTAGCATTTTTTCCATTCTTCCATGATTGTTAATCACTAACAACCAAACAAATAAAAAAGATCCATTGAAAGCAGCAAAGATTGAGTAACCGTCTGCTCGTCAAAGGGCAGGAGACTGCATAGTTTCGCTGCTCGTTGCGGACCTGTCAATCGGAGGCACCCCTAGCGAGCAGGCTAATTTCTCGGCAACGGATAAATATTGATTTACGCATCAGCCAGTCGGCAGAAAGCACTGCGTCTTCCGGCAGGCTTGCCGTTGTTACTTCTTCTTTTCCTCCTTATATCCATGCTGAACCTTTCACTTGGAAATGCCCTATACCTCGGCAAGTCTCGGAGGAAAGCCTGCCAAGGCAACGGCAAGGGCAACAGTTTTCCCGCTGCTCCGGTCTGATAAAAACATAAATCATGATGCACTTTTCGTTCCCATATTCATACACATGTGGTTTGTATACCCTTCACCAATGCGAAGGAGTTGATTATTTTGTTTCTCCTCAGGAGAGCTCTCTCACGGAACCGGCAGATTATGATTTATGACACGTAAAGCATATTTTTAGATGAGAAATTGGCGCTAGTCGTAGAGACCTTTCCGCAAAAATGTTGCCCCAGCTCCAGTCCATATGTTCTGACACACTTAATTGCAACCTTTGACTCACCGTGGCACTCCGGTTCAGTTATCATCAGTTGGCTATCTTGCAACAAGAACGAAGATAAGCGGGAAGCATTCCATTTGTAGCAGCGTTTGCGCCCCTGCTGCCTGCCCTGTCCTGCCACCTCCAAGCCGTCCGATGGCCCGGCGGTGTGGTGTAAAAATTCCAACATCTGCCAAAAAGCAATAAAAATAAATAAATAATTTCTTTTTCTCTTACTACCCCACCTCTTTTTTTTCGGTGCCCCACGCGCCACCATTTTACGCAAGGAAGGCTTCTCGCTAGAAACGCCAGTCATTCAGTGGAAAGATAACCGACAGAAGTACATCTAATCCCATTAACAGTGAATTAATTCCGATATATCATTAGAAACAGGCAAATAAATAGACTAACAATTCCCCCCTCAACGGTCACACCGCAACCGCCGACACGGTCTTGAGAAAGTGGTGAAGAATTTCTCAAAAGCTTATGGTCAAGATCAAAGCGGAAGACCGACCAGAAAGTATGCGGATGGGTGCGAGTGTTGATATAGGAGGAAATAATTCGACATTTTCATAAAAGCGAAATAAATAAATTCTCGCATTTTCCGCCTGTTGCGGTGGTGGCATTTGTTTTAGTTTTGTTAGGACCCCTCTCTTTCTTTTTTTGGGAAGTGTTATTAGCAGCAGCGGTCCACAGGGAGAAAATTACAACAACACGACATTGAAATGAGAACCACATCTTGAAGGAAAAGTAAACACACGATCCATCGTTTGGATGGACCTTTCGGCGAATGGGCAACTCGCGGTCTCGGGGAATTTATGCAACAAAAGTTCTATTTAATTAGAATAAAATATGAGCACGATGCGGGTCACCACCACTTGCCGGCTGGCGCTGTTTGAAATTGAAATAGAATGTGCCAAGATTGTAAATTAGCTCTCGTCTGGTGCGTTGATAACGGACAGAGCAGCAGCAGTGGCGGCGGCGGCCAGCTGGGAGTTATTTATTTGTTTTACTTAGACGATTGTTCAACGAGGATTAACGCGTTTCGAATTAAAAATGTATTTTATGAGTTCAGCATGACTAACCGACCGACCGACCGTTGGCAGGTATTTCTCGAGGCACCCTAATATGGAACTAATTTCCTACGAGACTCGGGATCAAATTTATTGATTGTTTCGCTTTCGGTGCCTCTCTCCTCAGCTTTGTTTTGAGATTTGGTATGCAATATTTTGTTGAATGTCGTCATTTGAAAAACTAATTGGAGCACGTCGCTAATTTGGAAAGATCCACAGTCAATTAAATCACAGTTACAGGAATGAGCAAGTAGCCGCCTCTTAATTAAAAAGAATCCGCTCGACCATGATTTATTCGCCAAACTGCTGTTTGACTTTTCTTTTACTCTAACCCACAATAGACAATTCCCCATAATAATACAGTTTTAATATCGAAACCAAAGAGAACGATTCGAGAAGCTTTTAGGCAATGGTCGGTAAAACTACTGAACACCACTCGGCTTCCACTCGTTGGTGGAGCAATTGTTGGAAATGGATTAAAAATGTAATTCAAAATTAATTCAATTACATACTTTTGGTCCATTCATTCGGATTTTTGCCCCTTGCCGCTCTTTGTTCGATGCCGCCCAGTGGCTCTCGGTTTCCGAGCCGGACACTGGCAGCAATTCAGAAAAGACTAAACAAACATCTACTCGTGGTTTGTGTGCACCGCGGAAAAATGCCGCACGAAGAAGATCCAAATCACTTTTCATAAAATCATTAATTATTCATTCACTATACTTAACGTTTCGTCCCGTAGCACACTCTGGCTTCATTCAAAGAAACATTTTTCGGACTCTGCAACTTTGCACGTCTCCGCGCTCTGACAGAGTGGTGTGTGGCACCCCTAATCCTTAATTTCCCCCTCCCTCTCCACCCCCTCGAAACTAACTGACAGTTGTTAGATGGTCTGTACTTTAGCTTCCCTTACAGGGCATTTGGCTTTTTTGTCTGTTTCATTCACTTTGTGGACCCCAACCAAACGGCGAAAACTGAAGCATAAAGAACTTTAGCATTCCATTACCACACTTGGAAGAATTTCAACACTCACTTCAATCGACCATTTTTCGAGTTCGTCCCCTTCCCCTTGGAATAGTAGAACCCATAAAGAAACGAACCCGGCAATTGACCACTGCCACGAATAATGATGCGGTGTGCACTCTTCAAACGGATAAAACAAACACCAATTTTAATTTATGCATCCAAACACACGCACCTTCCTCCCGTAGAGAGACTCAACTTTGGTCTTCCTCTCGGTTGGATCGCTTTCATTTCACGGGTTTGTTCCCGGCTCTGGGTTTGCAAGATCTTCCCGCCCTAAGTGTGTGTATTAAACAGATCACTTTGTTCTGGGCCGGATCGCTCCAGGCCGTAACGTGCGAACGGGAGATTACTTCTGCGATTAAATTTCGACGCGTTTCGCGGGAGTGCCAACTTTGAAGATAGTATCGGGCGAGCTGAAGGAGTTGACAGATCCGGAGTTGATTACACGTTGAAGTCGGTTATCGTGGGACTGTTCGATGTACTTGAGGAAGTACGATTAAACGAATGAATTAATCCTTATAGCTCGTAAAGTTCTACAGCAAACCCTATCCACAATAATCCGAGCTCATCACTGATGACCCTAGATCTATTTTATCTCTTTGTGGTCGTAAGTCTGCTCTCAACCACCACAGAACGGAATCATACTAAATACCTTATTCAACCACTTTATAGTTTACACTTTCACTGAAAGAACTTTAATGTCTAGGGAACTTGTTCACGAAGTAACCCTTTGCAGTCGTTTGTCTGCTCTCAGTCACCAAGGAGCAAGAAATTTATTCAATGATTTAATAGTTTTCATTTTTTCTAAACGAGTTTGTGACAAGTCACCTGTTGGGTTTTCGTTGTTGGTTTGGGAATCACTCCACCCAAGGTATTTCTTAAAATTATTGTTAAAGAAAAAGAGAAAACACTACAGGAAAATTTAAAAACAGCTAGATAGGGTCTTTCGCATAAAATTTAAAAAAAAATCTTTATTATTCCAATAAATAAAAACCTAATAAAAATAAAATGACAGATTCAAAAAAATATAGATATCTAGGGTTAAAAGGACGGCACATAGTCATGCACAACACGAATCAAGGTTTGTAAACAGCACAATCAACATTACACGACACATTAAAAACATCGCACAGGTTGGCACGGCTGAAGGCGGTAAAAGGAACCCGGACGAAGTGAGACGCGGAGTGGTGAGACGTGGTGGATCATCGATCGAGCCGAGAACCAGAGCTGAGATCCCGAGGACGAGAACGGCTGAAGACAACTCAGTGACGAACCGGATCTAAAACTCCGCCGGAGAGACGAGGCAACGCGAACAACCAAGAATGGATCAACGGTGGGCTCTGACACTAACACTCGACACTTGTGAGTACCCTGTAAAGAGTGAGGAGCTAGGGAAATAGGGCAGGAAATAATTTTTAATAAAAAGTTCGTCTTGTTAGGAGACCTAAGAACGTGGTGTTTTCCCTTTTCATAACCTGGCAAGACCATAGACGACCCTGGGAGGTTATAAGAGAGTCCATGCGGACAGCTAGGGCCAAACAGGCCTTAGTTTCAAGTTTTAATGTCTAGAGAACTTCTTCACGAATGTATATGGAGTTTCTAGGAATAATAGCTTACGGTACTGGGAATAAACAAAATATTATTAGCGTGGAAAGATAAGAGAATCTCTTTGAAGGGAACCTAATTACGACCAGTACGACACCCAGATACTCACATACAGATTGTTGCTTCATGCTGATGTAACTTTTAACAACGCGCCACGTATTTTTTCGACTCGCAACTTTGAAGTTTAGAAGTTCGATGGTTTGAGTAGAATTCTCTCAAAGTGAACTGATGCAGAATTCATTTCCAGTAACACGAGGGAACAATCCGAATCACATCGACGTACCATTTGCTGCTTTTTTTCGCACCAAAACCACCGTAACGATTCGTTACTCCAACAGGCTCCAGTTTATGAAAAGCCGTGGTCAATTTATCAGATCGTACCCCAATTGGGGATTGATTGTATGAAAAGTATTCGCAGATAATAATAAAGTCTAAGAGCTTAGACAAACAGTTTTATTTATGTAGAATTTTATATATGTTCAACAAACAAGCTTTTCAACTTGCCGAAGCTTGATTGAAAAGACTTCAGATAGGTTGAACTAATGATTATTAATTTGATGCAATTCATCAGGCAATACACTGCGTTTCACGACTATAGAATCACTCATTTTTTCTGAGTTTCCAGAAATATGTAAGAAGTCGGTTGAATTGAAGTATATAGTGTAGGATATAACAACTATCTTCATTTGAAAGACTGGCCATTTGAATTTCTGGAATTTTGTTCAGCCGCGAAACATTAAAAAACTGAAATTCCAGTGTTTCATAACTATAGAACCAGATGGAAAAACTCTCACTCCTTTACAAAATTAACGTCAATTTCACATGAATTACAATAAATTGCTAATTCGTAGGTCATCTTTAGTTTTTCATCACTTAAAATAACCCATTCGGGGTTGTTTTGACCAAGCTGCGCCATGTTGTAGTGTGTATCTCGTTCTATGCAGAGAAGCTCGTTTAAGCTCTTCATATCACTCATACTGCTTGTAAGCTGCATCTACTATCCGTACGATCACTCCTCATAAGTTATTGAAAGTTGATCGGGTAATCAAGCTGACCAGTTCAGAACCTGAAGCCCCTGTTCAATAAACCATGCCTTGACTTTCCGGATTTTATGAATTGATGCCAAATTACCCAATTATCCCATTTTTTTTTTTTATTATTAAATCGTTTATTTTTACAGGCTCAGTTACATAAGTTTAAAGGAGCCAAACTCCTATCTGTATAGTTACAAGTATATATAAACATTTTTTATTAATGCTAATGTTAATGAAGTAGAGAACCGATTACTCGCGGCTTGCTCGAGTTTAGAAGGGTGACATTTTGTTTCAGGAAAAGGATGGGATATAAGGATATGTTGACAATGTTCACACTCACATTCGCACTCACATTCATCATACTCAATTCTTAAGCCTATCTTATATCTAACATGTATTTACATTTCACCTTATTCTATTGTTAGTAAGAAGGGATTTGATTTCTCGCGAAGGAAAAGGAAAAGGAGAATATAAGGATATAAGGACAATCACACACGAAGATCGATAGCTTTTAGGAAGACATATATTTGGGACATGTAATCAAGGTCTAACCGAGCCAACACATCTCTCACCGGCACATTGGGCTGCCTTCCTCTAGCCCGAAGAGAGTTTTCTAAATTCGATCTGGCAACAAGATACTCCTCGCACGACCAAACAACGTGTTCGATGTCGTGGTAACCTTGGCCACAAGCACAGATATTGCCATCGGCAAGATTAAAACGAAAGAGTAGCGCGTCTAACGAACAGTGATTGGACATGAGTCGGGAGAAGGTGCGAATAAAGTCCCGACTCAAGTCCAGACTTTTGAACCATGGTTTGAGGCTAACCTTAGGGATAATCGAGTGAAACCACCGGCCCAATTCATCTTCGTTCCATTTACGTTGCCAGTTAGCGATGGTATTTTTACGGACTAAAGAATAAAATTCATTGAAAGCGATTTGACGCTGATAAATATCGCCTTCAATTGCACCTACCTTTGCCAATGAGTCAGCCCTCTCGTTACCCGGAATTGAGCAATGTGAAGGGACCCAGAC
Organism: Toxorhynchites rutilus septentrionalis; assembly: GCF_029784135.1. Lineage (NCBI taxonomy): Eukaryota > Metazoa > Arthropoda > Insecta > Diptera > Culicidae > Toxorhynchites > Toxorhynchites rutilus. The sequence continues at coordinate 15,111,114 of NC_073745.1, read as the reverse complement.
AAAGGTAATGACATAACAGCGTCTGGTTAAAGCACTCAAATTTTCTCGTATTCTCTCAAGGAAGTACGGCGAGTGCTTTTCCGGCCTCACTGAACGGATAGCTTCGACAGAGCTAAGACTATCCGTTACAATGTAATAGTGTTCAACAGGTCGTGAGGCGACGCTGTCCAGCGCCCAGTGTATCGCTGCCAATTCAGCAATATACACAGAGCAAGGATTCTGAAGACTGTGGGAGGTGCTAAAAATTTCGTTGAACACTCCAAATCCTGTGGACTCATTCATAGAGGACCCATCAGTAAAGTACATATTATCACAATTGACACGCCCATACTTTGCTTCGAAAATCGTAGGAACGATCCCCGATCGATGATAATCTGGAATTCCATGGATATCCTGCTTCATGGACAGATCAAAATGTACAGAGGAATTGATGTAGTCAGGAAAACAAACACGGTTGGGAGTATACGAAGAAGGATCAACCTGCATGGAGATGAATTCATGATATGAGCTCATGAATCCTGAATGAAAATTTAGCTCGGTAAGCTGCTCAAAATTTCCGATCACCAATGGGTTCATAACCTTACACCGGATGAGGAACCGAAGAGATAATAAATTGAAGCGATCTTTTAGTGGGAGTAGGCCTGCCAAAACCTCGAGACTCATGGTATGCGTTGAGGGCATACATCCCAACGCAATACGGAGACAAAGATACTGAATTCGCTCGAGTTTAATGAGGTGTGTTTTGGCAGCTGATTGAAAGCAGAAACTGCCATACTCCATCACTGAGAGAATAGTTGTTCGATACAACATTATAAGATCTTCGGGATGGGCTCCCCACCAGGTGCCGGTAATTGTACGGAGAAAGTTTATTCTTTGTTGGCATTTTTTACTCAGATACCTAATATGAGCCCCCCAAGTACATTTGGAGTCGAACCAGACCCCAAGATACTTGAATGACATAGCATGAGTGATCGGTTTACCCAAAAGTTGAAGCTTTGGTTTTGCTGGTCTATGCTTCCTAGAAAAAACCACCATCTCTGTTTTCTCCGTGGAGAATTCGATCCCTAGCCCAATGGCCCAGGTTGAAAAATTGTTCAAAGTATCTTGTAAGGGACCTTGCAGGTCGGATTCGTTTGATCCTACGACAGACACCACTCCATCATCTGCCAGTTGTCTTAGGCTGCAATTTTGTGTAAGACAATTGTCGATGTCGTTTACATAGAAGTTGTACAAAAGGGGGCTTAAACATGAGCCCTGGGGGAGGCCCATGTAGGAGACCCGATTTACTGTCGAATCCCCGTGAGAAAAATTCAACTGTTTCTCACAAAGCAAGTTATATAACATATTATTCAACAGAGGCGGCAGACCCCGAGAGTGTAATTTGTCTGACAAAACCTCTATTGAAACTGAATCAAAGGCCCCCTTTATGTCCAAGAATACTGAAGCCATTTGTTTTTTTCGGCGTAAGCCATTTGAATTTCTGAAGAAAGCAACGCAAGACAATCATTCGTCCCCTTGCCCCTGCGGAACCCATATTGTGTATCTGAGAGTAGGCCATTCGTTTCAACCCATCGATCAAGGCGAAACAAGATAATTTTCTCCAACAATTTCCGTATACAAGACAGCATTGCTATTGGGCGGTACGAATTGAAGTCGGACGCGGGTTTTCCGGGTTTTTGAATAGCTATAATTCGCACTTGTCTCCAATCATCTGGAACAATATTATGCTCCAGAAACCGATTGAATAAATTCAACAAGCGATGTTTCGCCACATCAGGGAGGTTTTTTAATAAGTTGAACTTAATTCTATCCGTTCCTGGAGCAGAATTGTTACAAGAAAGGAGAGCAAGAGAGAATTCTACCATCGAAAACTCGGAATCAAGATCGCACCTATCTTGTGGTATATCTCGAACAATTTTTTGCACAGGAGCGGAATCAGGACAAACCTTCCGTGCAAAATTAAAAATCCATCGATGTGAATATTCTTCGCTTTCATTCGATGAAGAGCGATTTCTCATGTTTCGAGCCACTTTCCATAATTTTTTCATTGACGTTTCTCGTGACAAACCTCCCACGAAATTTCGCCAATAAGCACGTTTTTTCCCTTTGATCAAGTTTTTAAATTGATTTTCAAGGTCCAAATACGTTTGAAAATTCTCAATGGTTCCACGTTTCCGAAAAGCTTTAAATGCGTTCGATTTATCCTGATAAAGCTTGGAACATTGGCTATCCCACCATGGATTGGGAGGCCTTCGACGAATAGTGGAACCTGGGATGGGTTTCGTTTGAGCGCGAACCGCGCTGTCATATATCAAACGAGAAAGGAAGTTATACTCCTCCAATGGAGGTAAACCATCTCTGGAATTGATGGCTAGAGTAATCGTGTCCGCATATTTTTTCCAGTCAATGTGTCTTGTGAGGTCATATGCCAAATTTATAGATTCAGAAGAATTCGACCCAGTGGTGATGGAAATTTTGATTGGCAAGTGATCACTACCGTTGGGGTCCTGGATTACATTCCACTTGCAATCTAACGATAGTGAATTCGAGCAAAGCGAGAGGTCAAGAGCACTTGGGTTAGCAGGAGGTTTAGGTACACGTGTTGTTTCCCCAGTGTTCAAAACGGTCATATTGAAGCTGTTACAAAGGTCATATATCAACAATGAACGATTGTCGTCGTACTGTTCCGCCCAGGCAGTTCCGTGAGAGTTGAAGTCTCCCAAGATCAATCGTGGCTCAGGAAGGAGTGAGCACATGTCAACAAGTTGATTGCGGCTAACCGCAGCTCTCGGAGGCCAATACAAGCTGACAATACAGAGGTCTTTGCCTCTGATGTTTGCATGACAAGCAACAGCTTCGATCCCTCCAATAGGTGGAAGGTCAATTCGAAAAAATGAGTGGCACTTATTGATACCCAATAGCACCCCTCCGTATCTGTCATCACGGTCCAAGCGTATAATATTAAAATCGTGGAAAGAGAGATCATCTCGCGAAGAAAGCCAAGTTTCGGACAGAGCAAAAACATCACAATTGAAGTTATGAATTAAAAATTTGAATGTATCCAATTTAGGGATAAGACTACGACAATTCCACTGTAAAACAGTGATGTCTCCGACCTCTCTATTTAAATTAGACATCAAGAGAGATAATCATTGCAAGGAGGGGCCATGTTTGCATCAATTGCTGCAAAATTGTCTTTAGTACTGGAAGCATTGCGGTGACAATGGTTCTGATGGAGTCGGAAACATTAAAACACTTGAAGATTTGGTCCAAAAGGTCAGACAACTTTATAAATCCCGATTGGGAAGTTGAACTGGACGGAAAAACAGGGACAGTTGGGGTTTTTGATGTCCCCTCGAGTGCTGGGCCATTCGAAGGTGAATTATTCCCACGGAATCCAGGAGGAACCTGATTTTGCTTGTCCGCTGCACTCGATTTTTTAGGCATGCTAACAGGGGGTATCACCGGAGGGGCTTGTCCTTGAACTTTGGGAGTGGTCACATTTTTGCGCCGGGGATTCCCTTGGAAAATGAACGGTGTGCCCCCGTTAGCTGTGTCCGCTTCTATTTCGTCAACGGGCAACGTGGCGAAGACATTTTGTGTGTTGATTGGTTGTTGTTGTTGGGCCCGTGGAGAAGCGCCCTTTAAAATATCCGCAAAAGTGCGTTTCGAGCGTTCCTTCAAAGAGCGCTTCTGTTTCTCCCAGCGACTCTTGTAAGTTTCACACACTGAGAGCTCGTGTGGGGATCCCCCGCAATATGGACATTTATGCTCAGTCGCACTGCAGGATTTCCCCTCATGTTGCTCTCCGCAAGTGGCACAGCGCTCCTTGTTGGCACAATAATCTGAAGTGTGACCAACTGACTTGCATTTTTGGCAAGTCATGGGCTTTGGCACGAAGAGTCGCACAGGCAATCTCAATTTGCCCACCATGACTTAGTCAGGTAGAGCGGAACCAGCAAAAGTTACTCGAAACGAGTCTGACGGTGTGAATTTAGTTTTTCCCTCTTCCTGGGATACTTTTCCTAGTTGGCGGCTGTCCAAAATTTTAACACCCACCAACGGGAGTCTTTTAAATTTACCAACTCCTTCTTTTATCATTTCGCACGTCAGACCAGTTTCAGTTACCACCCCCGAGATTTCTACGTCATGGGAGGGCACGTAGACGCGATACTCTAGGGAGAATCTCTCGTCGATCACAATTGCATTCGCGTGTTTCCGATCACTCACGACAACACGCAGTTTGTTCGGTCTAACCTTAGAGATTTCGACCACGGAGGAATATAATCTTGCCAGATCTTTCGAAACCTGAATGACATTAATTGACTTTCCTTTTGGTTTAGGCCGGAAAAAAACAACCCATGGACCAGCTCCAAGTGCATCGTCTGGATAGACCTTGACACGAGGAGAGGAAACAACTGAGGGGGAGGACGAGGTCGATTGTTGAACGGGAGCGGGATCAGTAGGGCTGGGAGGCAAGTTCGGTAGTAGAGCGGAAGCGGGAGCGGGAGATTGAGGGGGCGAGGAGGAAAAGTTTGCCAATTTTCTTGAGGGGGGCTTGTTAAGGTAGATTACCTCTTTCTCTGAAGAGACATCTTCTGAGGGGGGAACGCGTTTAAGCGACTTCCCAGCCCCCGTTGTAGCTAGTGAGGAGGAAACAGTAGTTTCAATCTCCATGTCAACATGACATTCTGCCATTACGGCAGTTATAAAATAATATAATTTTTATTTTTTTTGTATTTCTAAACCTAATATATATTATACCTAAATCGCACACCAATGCGAATGAATTGAAACGGTGTCCCAATCGAACCGCGTGGCAATCGCTCGGCACAGATGCAACGGTATATCGCACCACAACACGATGATGGAATCGATGACGATGCTAAAGCACACACAGCGATGATACGGCACACGCACCGCGTCCGCCGTGGAGGACTTCTTCCTCACGCTGGTAGTGATTGCTGCTCTCCTCACTCGCGCAATAAAGAGAACCCCGTTAGGGCGAAATAACTTCACCAGCCACGAACTGATAACGGTATAATCTCCACTCTATAATAGACGCGAACAAATTTGCGACCGATGTCTTCGGACTGCGCGAGCTGAATGCAATTATCCCATTGTTTGTTATGTAAAAACAGCAGTAAATGATTCTGAGGTACTTCGTTGCACTTCTGACTGTTCATTCGTTCAAACGAGGATGGCTCAATTGAACCACAGGTATTGATTCGTAATTGAAAGAGCAATTGTGGGTATTATTTGGCATCAATTGATTTGGGGACTCCCCAGCAATTTAAATGTGTTTATATACAATATAGATAATCATAAAATGTTAGTCTTCGTAGCCACTTGGTTACGCGTTCGCTTACCAAGCGATCGATCGTGAGTTCAAACTCAGGGCCCTCAATTGACCATCTTTGTGTTGTTATAGAATAACTACGTCCACGCAACCAACATCAGCGATGGAAATCGATCCACGGTGCAACAAAGATCGATTCATCCATACAACAGCTCTGCTCTGCAAGAAACATCGGGCTGCTGTTCTATAAATAACCCAACAATGCTGATCTGCTGAACAATGGAAGAACAGAAAGAATACCCTTACGCCTAAATGGTTACTAATGTGTAATTTACAATTTATAGAAACATAAACATATGTACATGTACACGATTAAAAAACCCGGCTCTTTTACAGCTAAAATGCTAATGAGCCTAATAAATAAATAAATGGGATAAAAAAAAATTCTTCAGTTAGTATTTTGAAATGAAGTCGGCTTATATTTTCCCATATTTCTTTTTTGTAGATCGCTATTCGTTTCCTTGGTAGACGGCGATTGTGGCGTTTCTAGTTCGAAGATCTTAAAAACATGCTACAAAATCGTAACGTAATCCTACGTCAATTATAAAATCATGTCTCGATCACAACTTTTTTCTAAATAACGTTCCGATGTAAGTTAAAAACTAATGTTAATGTTTATCATTTTATTTTTTTCACTTCCCATTCCCAGTTTTCACATTGAGCAATTCCACGCCAAATCAGCCAGCCGCCGACCAGACCCTTTCCGGTTTTTTTTCAACTTTATACGTATGGTGACAGTTACTCAACTTATCACAATTTTCATTATCATGTCACACAACCCTTCGATATTAAAAAAAAAATATTAAAAAATACTTTTAATTTAACACATATTGACATATAGTGGTGCCGTGTCAGAGTCATTAAAATAAAGATATGAATTTTTGAAATTTTTTAAAATTTAATTACTTTACCAGATTTTAACCATTCAAGAAAAAGTAAAATATTATATTTACATATGATTCTACATGAAAAACTATAAATAACATTTTATTTAAGGACTTACCGTTTTCGAGATTTAACCAATTTTACATAACGAAAATAATATTTGAGAAATTAATATAGGATGTCGGAACCTTAGTCGCAATGTCCAGCAGCAGTATGCATTTTGGATTATTTCCCGAACATGATTTTTATTATATTTAATTGGATATATCTAGGAAACATATTGTCCTAGGATGAAATGTTGCATATAGTTTTCCATGTAGAATAATCACACGGGATACCAATTTTTATATTACATTTCTTAAATTATTTCGATTTCATAAAGCATTGAAGTTTCGTAAATTAAAAAAAAACATATCTCCATATCATTTTCTGTCAATGTCAGTTGAATTGAAAGTGTTTTCTTAAATATTTTTAAAAATATAGCAGGAAGATGTTTTGAGATATACCAGAAATTTGTAATTTTAATTGTTTATTTCAAATTTTTTTTTGGTTGGTACTATTGTCAGAGGTCTTAATGTCAATTTTGAGCGCGATCTATTATTTATGGTTCTATTGGTCAAAGAAATTGTGTAAAATTTTGTGTAGCAAACACAATGTATTCTGCCAAAACTTTGAAAATTTTGGAGAATACATTTTACGACTCAACTATGTCGGGCGAAAGAATGCTATAGAGTAATGCGGGGCAAAGGTGCGCATTGGCCATTTTGAAGTAAACGAGCATAAAATTTCAACAACAGTGTAGTCGTTTGATACATTATTACACTAGCAGCTCACACATATAAAAAAAGATACATTTCATGAAAGTGGCAAAAAATTATGAGATAAAAAGAGTTTTGCGATGTTTTGATCTTATTTTTCCAGTTTTGGAGATGACGATTTACTTACCTAAACTAACTGGAATGTTCAAAACTACACTGTCAAGGAAACCTTCATTCTATAGTAGATGATAGTACGTATTCGTTTTTGTGAAAAAGTTCAAGAGATTTTTTTAAAAATTCGATTAGTTCAAATATTGCTTGTGGGGCAGAGGTGCGCAGTGGCTGTGGGGTAAAAGTTCGCACTATCATTTTGCTCTGAAAAAAATTTATTTGATTTGATTTGAAGAAATGCACTCCAGAAATGCTCAAATGGCCCGACAGAGGCTTCGGAAGGGAGTCTCGAAGTGTCGGATTGCGGCAGACCTCGGTATTTCTGAATCAACTCTGAGAAAGAGGCTCATATCAGAAAGTGATTTATGATATGAATCTTCTTTTATTGACATTTCTACTTCTGCAGGGATGTGTCAGCGAGCACCTAGTGCGGTTTAATTAGGTATATACGAGTGAGCAGTCTGAGGATCTGCAGGCAACTGGACAAAGTTTTCTATGGTAAAGGGTGTGTCACATCAAATTGCATCACGGAAAAACGCTGTAGAAATTCGCCCAGTAGACTGCTCCTTTTGAAAATTTTAGACAGTAAAATAAAAACTATTAAACAACTTTTGGCATTATCTTTTTATTCATACTTCGAGCCCAAGCCCGTATGCTCGCACCTTCCTCTTTACCCCGTCCATAAGGTTCTGTACAACGTCAGGTTGTAGTTATTTTTGAACAGAAATCCATTTTCTCTTGAAGTCCGCCTCTGATTTGACAACTTTTGGGTTCTTCCGGAGGGCCTGCTTCATAATCGCCCAATATTTCTCTATTGGGCGAAGCTCCGGCGCGTTGGGCGGGTTCATTTCCTTTGGCACGAAGGTGACCCCGTTGGCTTCGTACCACTCCAACACGTCCTTCGAATAGTGGCACGAAGCGAGATCCGGCCAGAAGATGGTCGGGCCCTCGTGCTGCTTCAATAGTGGTAGTAAGCGCTTCTGTAGGCACTCCTTAAGGTAAACCTGCCCGTTTACCGTGCCGGTCATCACGAAGGGGGCGCTCCGTTTTCCGCAAGAGCAGATCGCTTGCCACACCATGTACTTTTTGGCAAACTTGGATAGTTTCTGCTTGCGAATCTCCTCCGGAACGCTGAATTTGTCCTCTGCGGAGAAGAACAACTGGCCCGGCAGCTGACGAAAGTCCGCTTTGACGTAGGTTTCGTCGTCCATTACCAGGCAATGCGGCTTCGTCAGCATTTCGGTGTGCAGCTTCCGGGCTCGCGTCTTCCCCACCATGTTTTGCCTTTCGTCGCGGATAGGAGCCTTCTGAACCTTGTATGTACGCTGGCCCTCCCGCTGCTTGGTCCGCTGGACGAATGAACTTGACAAATTCGGCTTATTGGCGACATCCCGGACCGAACTTCTCGGATCACGTCTAAACTGCTTAACTACGCGCTTGTGATCTTTTTCACTGACGGAGCATCCATTTTTGCCGTTCTTCACCTTCCGGTCGTTGGTTAGGTTCTCGAAGTATCGTTTTAGTACTCTGCTGACCGTGGATTGGACGATTCCCAGCATCTTACCGATGTCCCGATGTGACAACTCCGGATTCTCGAAATGAGTGCGCAGGATTAATTCACGACGCTCTTTTTCGTTCGACGTCATTTTTCCAAATTTACGAAAAATTTACAGTGAAGCATGGCCAACGTGATCTATACACTCTTATCTGATTATAAGCGAAAGCTGAAGATATAATTCCTAAAAATTAAATTTCTACAGCGTTTTTTTCCGTGATGCAATTTGATGTGACACACCCTTTATGACTCTCAAATATTTACGGCACATGGCGTTCGATTTTTCCGAAACCAACAACCCCCAGCACGAATTCAACAAAGTTGCAAAACTAGCAGGAAGACATTGAGCTTCTATCTTCATGTGGAACCACCGTCTGTCTCTTCGAACCCCGCGCAACGAAGCAACAGCGCCACAAGGCAAAACGTCAGAACCTCAAAACCGAAATCAAAGATGAGGAATAAAAATAAACAATTGCTTAAAAAGAATTCAAAATTAGTTTCAAATGAAAAATGTTTTTATTTTCACCATAATAATAACGGTTATGTTTCGTTTATGTTTATGTTTTCACAATGAACTTCAAATCAATATTGTTTTTTTTCAACAATGGGTTTTAAATAAATCTATTTTTTCCACATTTGGACTGGTGTGGAACAAGTCTGGGTTTCCCTTGCATTATGTGACCGTAAGCTGTACCTTTGTGCCGTCTATATTCCTCCGGACCGTATTCGAGACACAGCCCTGATTGAAGAGCATTCGATTTCCGTATCTTCAGTACTATCGAGCATTTCCACTTGCGACGACATTGTTATCCTCGGCGATTTTAATCTACCTGGAATCAAATGGCGTCCGCTTCGTGATGGTTTTCTGTATGCTGATCCATCACTAACGTCCCATCCCGCCATCATCTCTAATTTGCTTGATACGTATAGCGCAGCCACACTTCGTCAAATCAATAACATCGAAAATGAGAATAGTCGCATGTTGGACCTCTGTTTCGTTTCACAACGTGATCATGCCCCAGTCATATCCGAGGCTCCCGCGCCACTTGTGAAACACGTCCCTCATCATCCTCCTCTGCTGCTATCCCTTAATACGAAGACACTCACTACTTTCGAATCAAATATTGTTCCCGTCAACTATAATTTCTTCAAAGCTGACATCGAAAGCATGTGTGCAGTATTATCGAGTGTTGATTGGAATAGTGTTCTTGACAAGGATGATATTGACCTCGCAGTGCAGACATATTCGCATATTCTCGGTTATGTGATCGACATGTTCCGAAACAGTATTTTCCCGACAGCCTGTTGGCAAATAAAGAAATAAACAAATCAAGTGAAGGTAACTACGTATTTATAAACTTGATCTATAAAAATAAAAATGATTTGGTGTCCGTTCCTCAGATCTAACTCAAGAACGGAGCCACGGATTTAAACAGTCAGTATCAGGATTGATGCGACATAAAAACCTGATGCGTCTGCAAAAATAAATTATATACCGCGAGTATAGATTACGTACATAAAAATAATTTCTGCGGGAACTTGAGTGTTCGAAATGATTTATACCTATATATCAATTGTAAATGGGACGAAGTTCACCGGGTCAACTAGTTTGTTAATAAAAACAAATTCTTTTTCAAATCTTGGACATTTTCGGATATCTTCTATTGTCAGTCCCCTCCCTCCTAAAAATTTCCACGTGGTATGTTCGACCATAACACCCATTTATCTCCCCCCATAAAAAAAACACAGAACACCTCCCTCCTGCCTACTGGACGGTGCCTACACTCTCTAGTAAGGATGCTTCTCGCGCTTCTTATGATAAAGCCTTTATTTTTGGTATAAGTTATCTCAGAAGTTCAATTCAATAAGTGCGCACCTTTGTCCCATAGTGGGGGCAAAGGTGCACATTTGTCTTTTTGTATTAAAATAGGTATTTGTCCAATTACAAACACAACTCGAGAAATGCATGTACTATGTTTCGAAGGTAATATATATATAGTTACAATTTGGTAAGCAAACGGAATTTTATTTGCTTTTATTTCAAGAGTTATTGGACGACATCAGTTAGGTGCGCACCTTTGCCCCGCATTACTCTAAGGCATTCAAAGATGGCCGAGAAGAGATGAACGATTCGCCACGTCAAGGACGACCATTCTCTCTTCAACTGATGAAAACATCGACAAAATAAAAGGAATGGTACTCAAAAATCATCATTTAAGTTTGAGAGAGCTAGTCCGAAAGCGAATTGAATATTTCTCACGAGCACATTCGTCATCTTTTGATTGATGTTTTGGGCATGAGAAACGTCGCAGCACGACTAGTGCTTAAAAAACTGATTTTTCATCAAAAATTTCATCGCTCAAGTGGCTGAAGACATACTTGAACGAACAAATTCTGATCCCACGGTCACCCAACGCATAATTACTGCCGACGAGAGATGGGTGTTCGAGTATGACACGCAAACGAGTCAACAATAATCAGCATAGACCGATGCAAACGAGTCAAAGTCGATTTTGGTAGAGCATTACCTAATCCGTAATATCGAATTAAATAGACATCCAATCATTACGATGGAACATAGACAACTGTGTTCATATTAAATTGGCTGCTGCTTTCGCATGAAAATGCTATTTTCTGTGTTTCTAGAAGCAATAACGACCCACCACCGGCAATGTTCCGAACAAATGAAACACAAATATCTGCATTACTCGAGAATTATTCAAGCATATGAAACCAAATTTGGCATGTGGAGGTTGTAGGATGCAATAAATATTTCTATGGTGGTTAGACACTCTACCCCCCTCTTTAAGAGTGGGCTGTCATACAAATGAAACACAAATTTCTGCATAACTCGAAAGCTAATCAAGCACAATTTGGGATGTGAGGGTTTTTGGGTATGAGAAATGTTTCTACAATGGTATGACATCCCTCCCTCCTCTGGAATGGAGAGGGGGTCCCATGAAATATTACACATATTTCAACCAAAATTATCAAGCCAAACATGACAATTGAAAATTTTCGGAAAACTCTGAAGGAAAATTGGACCCATGAACTTGCTCATAGTAAGAAAACGTGAATGTTTGCAGGTATTGATAACAAAAAAACAAATTTTTGGCGGGACGAAGTTTGCCGGGTCAGCTAGTAAAAGATATAAATGTGATAATTTTTCAAAGAAAACATGAGCAACCGGGTTGATAGCCATACGGAAACCCAACAAGCCGGCTTGCGATCACAACTCGTATAGGCCGATTGCAATGTTATCCTGTATTCGTAAATTGTTAGAGAAAATGATTCTACTTCGTTTGGACAAGTGGGTCGAAACAAACAATTTGCTGTCAAATACGCAGTTTGGCTTCCGCCGAGGTAGAGGGACAAATGATTGTCTCGCGCTGCTATCTTCTGAAATCCAAATCGCATTTGCTCGCAAAGAACAAATGGCTTCCGTTTTTCTCGATATCAAAGGGGCATTTGATTCAGTTTCCATGGAAATTCTCTCAGAGAAGCTTCATAATCGTGGACTTTCACCAATTCTGAATAATTTCCTGTACAATTTACTGTCAGAAAAGCACATGAATTTCTCTCATGGCAACTAAAAATCTTCTCGTTACAATTTTATGGGCCTACCGCAAGGCTCCTGCCTAAGCCCCCTCTTGTACAGTTTTTACGTCAATGATATGGATGATTGTCTAACTAGAGATTGCACGTTGAGACAACTTGCAGACGATGGAGTTATTTCCATCACGGGTGCTAATCCCGTCGCTCTGCAAAAGTCGTTGCAAGATACCATGAACAATCTGTTCACGTGGGCCCTCAAGCTGGGTATCGAATTCTCTACGGAGAAAACTGAAATGGTCGTTTTTTCTAGGAAGCACGAACCCGCCCAATTCCAGCTTTACCTATCCTGCAAAACGATCCAACACTCTATGTTTTTCAAATACCTGGGTGTATATTTTGATTCTAAATGTACCTGGGGGAGACACATTGCGTATTTGAAACAGAAATGCCAGCAAAGAATCAATTTTCTCCAAACAATAACCGGAACATGGTGGGGTGCCCATCCAGGAGACCTCATTCAGTTGTACAAAACAACGATATTGTCAGTGTTAGAATATGGCAGTTTTTGCTTCCGATCAGCTCCCAGGATTCATATTCTCAAGCTGGAGATAATACAATTTCGTTGCCTGCGTATAGCAATGGGGTGTTTGCATTCGACACATACGATGAGTCTCGAAGTCTTGGCAGGAGTACCCCCGCTTTCTCTTCGGTTCACAGAATTATCCTACAGATTTCTCATCCGTTGCAAGATCATGAATCCATTGGTGATTGATAACTTCGAAAATCTACTCCAGCTGACTCCTCAGTTAAGTTTTATGTCTTTATACCATGAGTACCTTACCCACGACGTGCACCCTTCACCAGGCATCTCCAACCAAGTTTGCTTCCCATACTTTTGCAATTCCTCTGTCATTTTTGATCTGTCCATGCGACAAAAAATCCATGGAATACCAGATCACCTACGCTCCAATGTTATTCCGTCGATATTTTCGGAAAAATATGGGAAAGTTGGATCTGATAAAATGTTCTTTACTGACGGTTCATACATAAACGGGACCACTGGCTTCGGCATCTTCAATGAAAATTCCAGTGCCTCTTTCAAACTCAAAGATCCTTGTTCCGTGTATGTCGCAGAAATGGGTGCGATATACTATGCTCTAGGGATCATTGAAACACTGCCCATCGACCATTATTTTATTTTTTCAGACAGTCTCAGCTCAAGGCAATCCGCTCAATGAAAGTTGATAAACGCTCATCTTATTTCCTAACAAGAATAAGACATCTATTGAGTGTTTTGGTCGAAAAATTATTCAAGATTACCTTAGCATGGGTTCCCTCTCATTGCTCGATTCCGGGGAATGAGAAAGCGGACTCGCTAGCTAAGGTGGGCGCTTCAGAAGGCACACTTTTTGAAAGGCAAATTGCCTATAATGAATTTTTTCACATTCCTCGTCAGGACACACTCGTTAGTTGGCAGTGCATGTGGAGTGAAGATGAGTTCGGTCGTTGGTTACACACGATTATCCCTAAGGTCTCGACGAGTGCATGGTTTAAGGGATTGAATGTAGGTCGTGATTTCATTCGCGTGATATCTCGTCTTATGTCCAATCACTACAACCTAAACGCGCATCTCTATCGCATTGGGCTCGCAGCAAACAATCTTTGTGTTTGTGGCGATGGCTACCACGACATCGAGCATATTGTCTGGTCGTGTATCCGGTTCCATGCTGCTCGCTCTCAGCTCTCTAGAGCACTGAGAGCAAAAGGCAGACAATCGGATATCCCCGTCCGGGATATCTTAGGTAGCCGGGATCCTGATCTTCTGCTTCATCTATACCTGTTCCTCAGAAACGCCGATGTCAACGTTTAATGATGTTTCCTTCGTTGTGTCCCCGTTTCATATCCCTCCTAGCGATCGATAAACTTTTACTTAGTCGCAGCAATACATACACACACTCTTTACAGATGCACGGGCCAAAGGTTGTGCAGTCCACTGATCATTCAACAAGAGCCAAAGGTTGTACCGCTCATGACAACTCTACACGAACTGATGATTGCGCCGGCTAGTGACCATTCTATCCTGGATTCCTCGAGTCGAGAAAGACGCACCACGCTAGATATGGGGTACAGACTAGGGAGCGTTGCTGATTAATGGTCAGCTGCATCCCAATAGGAAGTAGCCCGTGTCGGGCACACGTATAGAGCATCGAAGACTGCAACATACCAATTATGAGAACACTTGTAATACTAACCTCGAGCCAACCGCGAGTAATCGGTTACATATTACTAACATAGTTGTAAGACAAAATTTGTCAAAATATTGGACTCCCGGCCCCGTCAGGCTAACGCCACATGTGCCTTAATAAAAAATATATTTTGGGAAAAAAAAAATGAGCAAGTTGTTGTTATAAAAACTCTTTTTCTGTGAAATCTTGAAAAAAAAATTTATAGAAGATATATGTATATTTATATATATTTTGAAAAAAAATCCAAAAGCGTATGTTTGAAAAAAATCCATGAAAATGTTATAAATATACCATACAATAACCAACAAGTGATCCATATATCGCAAAAAGGGCTCCGCTACAGGGAAAGAGTTTTTCTAACAACAACTTTTCATGTTTCCTTTGAAAAAATACTATTAATGTTGTATTTATAAGATTTTTATATGTAAATTCTCGCGGTTTTGCAATTTTTTTTTCTATTCAGACACGTGTCACGAATGAGGAATTTACACTAAAAACTGTTACGAATAAAATATTGGATTTTCAGAAGTCTCCTTTTTTCGAAAAATCGAAATCTAGATGTATGATTTAAATATGACGTATGACAAAGTTATTTGAAAATTTCATGAAATTATTATTAAATATATTCTTTGATACATTTTTTTTAGAAAACTTCTTTAATTCAAAAAAGATTGACGTATTGTGGTGTCGTGTCGGACTCACCAAAATGAAGATATGAATTTTAAAAATGTTACTATAGAGCCGACAAGTTTTCCACAACTATCAGGACTACATTATCTTCGTTCCATTGCAGAAAGAATTGCCGATCGAGAGGGCGTACACTACTTTCACCAAGAGCTCAAGCTGCTCTGTAACATAATCACCATAGTGAAGGTGCGTGCACTTCGTCTCCGAACCCAGATTCCTGGTCCGTTTGATGACCAAGATGTGTACACACACGCTGACCAAGTTGCCCGGCAATCTTTGAAAGCTCATAAATCAAGATTAATTACAAATCATACGAGTGGACGTGCCGCTGCTCGAAGCCACGTTTTCACTTACGACGAGTTTGCGAGGACTGATGTGCGGCGTTATGGGAAACATCCTCTTAGAATCACCCGGCCGCCCCGGCTGGCCTAAAATCGGGTTCGCTCCTAGACGAGCGAGCTGATTAACTCTCCGTCACTCCCGGGAGAAGGCCTTCGCGCCTCACATCCGCGAACATCTCTATTTCGTGCCATGGCTGCTGTTGCTCCGATTCCAAGCCCCAGATTCGGCGAGTGGCGGCGGCGGCGGCTGGAGAAAAAAAAGCAAACTCGCAGCCAGATACAATAATAATCAAGCGTGTCCAAATAAATCCTATCATCAATCATCGAAATTTTTACTGGATGTTTGGCCCTGCACTGACACTCCACTCGCGCGTTGAGGATTGTTGTTTGGAACTGATCAGCTAATGGGCAGGAATGTTTTGCCTGTCGTTCTTTCTCTTGGCTCCAGGGACAAGGCTAGTTTTTGTTGTTGTATTTTTCGTGGGGGAAGGAGATGGGTTTGGTGATGGCTCCCGCATTTTTTGTACATTTGCTGACAACACTACAAGACTTGAACTGTTGGTTTCGGTCAATTGTCACACAGGATTTATTTCATTGGGGTCGTTTGGTGTAATTAAACTGAATGTTAGGAAAATGTTTGAGAGAACTCCATATAAAATTAATTCGTTTCATCAAATCATTAAATAACATGAAAACTTTCCGAAAAATTATGACAGAACCATGAGGCTACACAGTAAAACAAAAAAAGAGACAGGCAAGCTTTATGAAATCTTGTGAACAGAAATAAACAACGAGACAGTAAAGTTTAATTTAAGTTAGTGGATGGTCGTCATCATTTTTCGATTATTTATATTAACTAAAGGAGATGCACCATTATAGAATAAAAGGGGAACATAAATTCACCTAATCTCGTCCCGTTTTTCATGTTAACGTGTGAACAAAATTAGAAATATTTGACCAGAATTTTAGGAAACTCACAATAATGTATCAAACAAATTAGTATAATGAGGAAATTAAAAATGGTTAACGATTTGCAGCATAACACTAAATATATTTTATATTTGTATTTATACAAATCTATTGCGAACACACAGATATAAAATTCCACTATTGTGCCTCAGAAGTTGGGTTCAACAATAAAAACCATTTTTCACGGGATGACCCTAGTTTCCCATCGGAAACTAAAATCACATCGAGACCATGCAAATCAGCGCTTAACTGTCGCATGGTTCCTTAATTCCTAAGCGGATTCCGCGTGCATTCGATCACACCGTCCACCGGAGGATCCCTATCATCTTTACGTTCCGTTCTACGCTATACCGTTGCTTCGTTCCAGTTCGCTTGCTCGTCCACAACTGATAAACCCCTTTATTAATGGTTATTATTTTCATACTTGTTACAGTTTTTTTTATCGTGCTCGTCGTGTTTTTTTTTATCCTCTCTTCGTTTTGTTGCTGCTGCTGATGCTGCTGTCTGCTGACGGTTGGTTCCTCAAGCCACACAACAACCGAAGCCCGGAGTAAGAGCTTCTTTCATAACCGCGTGTAGATTGTGTGAACATATCGACCAAGAGGAAGGACAGAGCGCGGATGAAGAGATGAACCTCTCGATGTTTACGTTCTCATTGGCAGTTTTTGTGCATTCGTTCGGCGGAGACGCGGGACCAAGTGTGTACGTGTTGTACAGTATCGACGAAGAATGTGGTCAACTTTTTCTGGTCCCGGATGAGGGCATGCAGTTGCAGTGAGAGGTGCTCTTCCCTGCCCCCAATCGAAAGCTCAAAGCTATGGCCACATAATTTGCGGTGTAAGAGGACCCTAGATGAGATTATGTTGCGACTTGGCTACTAAACAGATCATTCCAACGTCCATACAAATACAACTGGGTGGCTTTTCACTCTCCCCCTTGACACGGTACGAAAATGGGTGTCCCTAAGAGTTGGAGTCAAGTCCCGAGCAACAAGTTCGCAAAATGTTTCAATAAAGAACGGTACGATTTACACTTTGATTTGGGTAATTTAAGTCACTTTGAACGAAAATATATTTTCACCCGAAGAAATCGAGAAGGGGCCGAATGGGTGATAATGAGAAATTTTTGGCAACAGCTTGGTCGTCCCATCGGGGGGAAGTCTTCGGGAATGTCGTTCGAGCTGGGTTCCGATAAATAGAGTGGGTGTTAATTGAATTGATACCATGGGGCGCAGAGACACACGAACTTTGCGTGCAGCAGATACAAAAAAGCAACAACTAATGAGCTCTTCATCGATTTTTGTAGGACTAATAAAATTTTGGAACGAATGGTCGTTGCTTTCGGTTTCTCAGTTTCGCATCGCCGGAAACCTGTTGTGCACCTGTCATTAAACGAACGCTTAATGAGCCTGGATGGAGATAAATTCCGCCGAGTGCCGATTTAGGTGTTGCGAAGTATGTGCGATTCTTTGTTTTGCCATTTGGATCAGGTGATCTCCGGATTAAAGTCTTCTGAAGATACTCTGCTCAGTGTTGATACCGTTATTCTCAGGGATCGACTCCGACTCCGCTATCGAAACTACCACGAAACACGATTCACGTAATTAGCCCCAGTCTCACGCATCGCGCGAGAACCGATGCTTCTCTCGCTCCCACCCAGTGCCCATAAGTGGTAAAACAAAATTTTACGCTTAATTCATGTTCTAACCCAAATTCCGCGCGGCTTTAATCTTGAACAGCTTCCAAAAAATAACCATCGATAATCGCTAATAAGACATAATAAACGCAACCGATTTCAATCAGAGATGATTTCTCCCGATCATGCACGCGAGTGAGCGATGGCTTCGGCTCGAGTGTGGAAAATTGGGAAGATAGAAAAATGACCCGTGAAATTTCGGACGGACCGCGCCGAAGCGAACTACAACAACACGAATGGAAGCTGTCCATGCCCCTGGCGGCATCTATACTGTTGTTCCGTAATTTACAGTACTAAATAAATAATGTTTCCATGGTGGGCAAGAAAGTCGCTGCTCCAGTTGTTGCTGCCCCCCGGTGATCGAATGGATGCGATGACTCATTACTGAATTCGCGTGTGTCCGGAGCAACAGCTTTCAGCATGAGGAAGGAAAAATGTATTTTTATTGCTGACATGGCATTGCACTGAAACTACTCCAGTTGAAGGCACAACACATGATTAAACTATTACCTAGACTGAGAGGAATCCCTAAACGTGCAGGAATTTTAGTAGAATTCAAATAAAAACATTCAATTCCATGTTGATGTTTAGCAGATTGATTTTGATGTATATGGAAAAGTTGTTAAAAATTATAAGCAAGTTCATAAAGTTTCATGAATATGACGGTATAACATGACAAACATATTAAAAAAAACCTATTTACTATAAAAAAGTCAATAAATTAGAATGGCTGCATTTAGAAGGAGATTGATAAAAACACTTTTTTTGTTTCAAATCACATCATTTGTGGGTAAAAATGATTGTTAAAATACAAAAAATTCGAAGTTTCGAGAATTCATAAAAATTCGATGTTCCACAAAGTTCATCAAAAATAGTTTTACCATCTTGGACTCATTTTTTAAAGTTTCTACATGACTTCTATTTCATCTGAAAAAAAATAAAAAAATCATATTTTAGATATTGGAAACTAAAGTTTTTTTTTGTAAATAAAAAAATACTATTTTTTTCACGTTTTAAGTTTTACTAACACACTATTTCGGTACGACTTATAGTTTTTGAGATATAAATTATCAGAGATTTCTCTTACCAAAATCGATACGCCCTTTTCAAAAAATACACTTTCCTAAAATTGCTGTGCACAATTCATATATTCTCCAACCCAAACGGAATACAAACTTTCATTCGAATCAAAAATACTCATGTTTTTTCATTTGTCGATTTCATTTGAAATTGCTGAATTGCTATACATACACTGCCGTTCTACGCATAGTTGTCCCATGTTCCAAAATCAGCAACTGAGAAAAACGCAATCAAAGTTTTCTCGCATATTTGTCTATCAAAAGGTTTAAGCATTTCGATTTAGCAACACACCGGATTTTTTATAAGCAATATACTATTATTCAATGAAATGTGATGAGATTCACTCACTGAATCAATCATGCTTGATTACGGGTTTAAAAATTTATGGTTATGCCTAGAATATCAACATGGGACAATTGAACTTGATGTTGTTTTTTGATATACCGGTAACAACCAATATTTTTTTTTGTGTTTTTCCGAAAGATTATGCATAGAAACATCGTTGTATGAAGAAATGAGTGATCTGCAACACCTTCGCAGAATATAAATCTCATCGTTATTAGGCATTCGCTAACAAGGTGTACACGTTTTCTGGTAAACTTTTTCTTATTTGTTTGAGAAATAGTTCGTTCTTCCGAACCAGAAATGAGTGCATTAGCCCTGCTGAAAGTGTGACATGAAATTCTTGTACTTGAACCTATTTAATCGATACTAGCTGACCCGGCAAACTTCGTCCCGTCCAACATTTCAGCCCCACCTAGGAGGGGAGGAGTATCTAACCATCATAGAATCATTTATTGCACCCTAAAACCTCCACATGCCAAATTTGGTTTCATTTGCTTGATTAATACTCGAGTAATGCAGAAATTCAAAATGTTTTCTCCCCATAATAATGATCTATGGGCGGAGACGAACACAAAATAAAAACGGCTCAAATCGAGCAATTCCGCTCTCGGGGTTTACGCTTACCAACACATTTGGCGATTCATTTTTATTTCTATGAATTGAAACCATTTACGGACTAGGGAATTGTAATGTATTGGATATCAAAAGAATCTGGTGCAAAAAAGTGCCCACTTCATTTTGACTACAGAAAATTTTAAAAAAAATTGTAAGGGATTGTGTCTAGGAAATGACCGATTTTTTGACGTAGAGCTACGGAATTATGTTATTTAATACGCCTGTTTTTCACATGATAGCCATATCGTATAAATATTTTAAAATTATCGCATAAAATTATCTTTTCCGAGGAAACCCGTACCTTGCTTCACAAAATTGACATTAATGTATTAAGCGTACCGAATCCATCGATTGTGTTGGACCACCAGAAAGACAACTCCTACTTATTTAGCCAATTTATCCATCGATAACCCAGTTTCAGTATGTACCTGGTCATAAACTGCGTTTCACAACTATAGAACCACTCATTTTTTCTGAGCTTCCAGAGATATGTAAGAAGTCGGTTTAATTGAAGTATATAGTGTAGGATAGAATAACTATCTTTATTTAAAAGACTGGCCATTTGAACTTTATTGTTGTGTTCAGGCACGAAACAATAAAAAAAAAACTAAAATTCCAGTGTTTCATAACTATAGAACCAGATGGAAAAACTGTCACTCCTTTACAAAATTAACGTCAATTTCACATAAATTACAATAAGTTTCTAATTCGTAGATCATCTTTAGTTCTCAATCAGATCAAATAACGCATTCGGGGTGGTTTTGATCAAGTTGCGCCATGTTGTAGTGTGTATCTGGTTCTACGCAGAGGATACTGCTCGTTTAAGCTCTTTAAATCATTCATACTGCTTGTAAGCTGCTGCTACTGCTTCTACTATTCCATGTCATGACGTTCCGGATTTTATGAATTAATGCCAAATTACCCAAAAACAGAAGTAAATTGTTCTGAAGTATTTCGTTGCACTTCTAGAAATAAACGGGAAACAATGATTTATCACCATACTTATGAAAAAAAGGACTGAATCGATCCTATATTTCTCCATAACTGTTTTTCGCATAAGTGTCGAAAAAAAATACTGAAACTGTACTTCACAGTAGGGTACACATTAGGGTGGCATGTGGTCATGTCAAATTTCAAAAACCGGCCATGTACATTTAGTTTATTTGCCCATGACATTTTCCGTTTATTTTTAAGCTTATTTAATGTAATAATCCGGGATGACAAAACATGTGTTAAAAATTAATGTTGATATTAATTTTGGTTCTTGCTTCAATTGATTGAAAATAATCCCACATATAAAATCAATATTTTAAACTTTGATTTTAACGAAGATCATTACAGAAAAAAATAATAAAAATTGTTAGGGCAACTGATCGATCCTGGGCAATCTCCTTGCATCCCGAACATTTCATGTGTTGGCAACTTATTATATTGTTGACGTAGAACTATGACATTATTTTATTATATTCGCTTGTTGACCATACATATATTGCTAAGCGCATGTGCGCATTGCACCGAGTATTCATTGCGATCACTATCGCGGTGTTTTTTTTCTGCAGTTGACACACTCTCGGTCACAGGCGATTGAAAAATGTCTTGAATAACTCCAATTGGTAGAACTAAAACAAACTCTCGGCCTTGGGTAAAGCCTTCTTGGTGAATTGCCAAATGAATTGCGAATGATGTTGTTGTGGCTGGAAGCCGCGAATGGTTTAAAACGAAGCATAAGTTGCTAAATTTCCTCTCTCCACATTGTCCGTTAAGGGAACGATGCAATTATATTTCGAGCCAGCGATTTCAAGTAGGGGCAAACGGGTATGGAATAGTATTGAAAATCACACATCATATAGAATGAAATATGCTCTTTCAAATGCCGCTAATAAACTTTTTTTTATGTTTGTCCCAGAAAGAATGACAATAAAATGAAAAGAGCGTGTTATTTGGGAAGAAATATCAATAACTTCGAGTGAAATTGAGATATTGATGAGTTCTGCATCGCAAAATGTTTGTATTAGTATGTTCTAAAAGTCTTCGGAAGACAGTTTGTATGTTGAATTTGAAATGTAAAAGTTAAAGTAATAAAACAATTTTTTTTCATGGTGACCCTAACGTAATTTAGAAAAAAGGCGCCATATCGGTTATTTCAAGAGATAGAAAAAAAACTTTGTTCTACAAAGATGTCTCAAACAACTGGGACTACAACATTGTCGAACTATGTTTACCTCTGTCCATAAAGATGAGAGAGTTAGATTTTTTATTTCATCGACAATTTTGGTTACCCTATTGTCGAAGACTGTTTTTGTCTAGAGAATAACTGTCGAACTATAAATGCTAATTTCCACTTAAATGCACCTTCTGGACCATTGTGCAGTGGTATATAAATATTGTATTCTTTTTCTGCTTTGATATTTGAAAGATTTCAAACTTCAAGTTCTTTCCCGTCTGGGGAAAAGGTCATTTGGAAAAATTGGATTGACAGACAATTGAGGTAGTGTTCAGAATAGTTCAGTAAGTGAGGATGATAATCATAGAATCTGAAATAATTTCCATCTTGGCTCTTTGTGTTTTCATCGTCCTACTTGTGTTCCCCCAAATTCACCCCAAGGTTAACCATGGGAAAATGATCACTCCATTTCATCTTATACTTTTCGCCGTCATTCTGATGACTTCTGCAAAAACTCACCCGCTCCACACTCCGACCATGCTGGTATCCCACCGTAAAACTCACTACAATGAGAGCGAAAAATTAATTTAAAAAACGTGTTGCAGCACTTTTAGGAAAATAAAGTTTCGGAGCGATTATAAACTTTAATGTTTTTGGGAGCACCATAAATTGCACCTCCGAATGGTGAATGGTGAATGTGGGTTTCGCCGGTTGTCTGCCCAAGATGTGTATGAGCAAAAGCGTGTCTGATCTGGTCTGCTTTCCGTTGTCGTATATTTCATGCCCTTTTCATCCCTTCTCTCCCCCTCTTCACACCAACAACCGACGTTGTAAGAGGCAAACAAATTATGCTCCCTCGCGAAGAAACGAGACCTCTCTGGAAGGTATAATAAATATTCGTACTTATTTATCCATAACACATATTTTTGGCCAGTAAACGAACTACTTTCGGACCCGGAGGAACCATTCGACTCAATAACTGCCGACAAGAATAAATCATCGAGCAGAGTGGCCGGGTACACTGATTTTGGGGGTCTCAAGCGGATGTAATTTATGCACGCGGCATTTCCTCTCACAGATTTTTTGGTTTTGGTGTTTTGTTTTATTTCTCGACTTTGGAAAGGTAACGCACCGACCGCATCGTGGCGTTGTTTATTGTTGCGTCTTCTGTTTCGTTACGGAGGAAAGCCGCTTCCGTATTCCAGGCAGCCCGAAATTAGAAATCAATCGGAGAGGAATTTAAATTGGGTAAATTAGAACCACTCGGAAAGGCTCAGTGCGATGGAAGAGGTGTGGTATCGTAGGAAATGCATGACGCTGCAACTGCCTTCGGCACCGATAATCTACCGACAGCCGGTTTTACACCGAAAGATGTTCGGGGGAAAAGTGTGTTATTTACAAACAAATGATCAAGGAGGAAGCTGTACTTCCGTGTTTGGAAATGGTGAATTGGTTATAAACCTTCCAAATCGAGCAAACCCGATCTATTGCGCAGAAATCAACGCCAACTTCAGACTTCCAGAACAGTTTCCGCAGCTTACAAGCAGCTGCTGATTGATTTTGATCTCTAATTCAATTTAATTACGATAATAGTTCTATTGAACGATTTTTCATGCCTGCGTTTTGGGGATGGACCTTGGAGTTATTTCGTGGTTCAATAATCCGAAGATCGTGCGCATACGGCATTCGGTGCCTCACACTGTTTTTCTATGATTTTATATTTCTTTTTTGGTTGAGATAATGGCTGATTTCCAACCTTGATGTTGATATAGGAGAGATGGGAAGGCTTCTTCCATCAAAGATTTGTTTCGGACTGAATGCGTCGATTGAGTGTTGCGATGAAGAACCGAAACGAAATGGGGTACCGTGGAATGACTTCCGCTGCATAGTTGTTCTGACGCACACACTCATGGACAGGAAGCCGGAATGCTGTGTATCGTTAATAAATTAACGCAGATTGCTACGAAATTATTTATTCGAGATGATACAGAGAACCACTAATAATTTTCTCCGGCCCCCAAGTTGTCGCAATTATTCATAAACCCAATTGGTGATGACAACAGACTATCGGCGTTTTTTTTTTTTTTTTGCTTTCCGACTTTCTTCCCCTGGACCAGATTCCCGGGCGCAAGTTAGTTTGCTTATCGCCGCGCCATGCCGCCACCGGCTGGGTCATTCCCGAAGAGAGGCCGGGTTTCTTCGGAGCGGAGATGGCTTTAATCGATTGCGCTGAACCAGTTTCACTTGTTGTGCGCCCGCGCGATCGGTCGCGTTCACCCCGTGGTTAGTGCGAGCCGCGATGATTCTGGTTTCTTTTTTTTTTTGCTTTTGTATACGGAATTTTGATTCGCAGCTTTTGCGGTTGCGGCCTGATGTGGATCCCGGTCGATAGGATAGGTGGGGGACAAGTGAGAGTGGACCGTGGTGGACGCAGTTCAGCCAGATCCGAATAGCTGATTTCGAGAACATAACTGTTAATTACGTTTCTTTCGCCAGGGACCACAAATATTTCTGCTACTATTTTTTTTTTGTTTGGTCGGGTGCTTTAATTTGGACTATTTTGGATCCGCGCTTATAAGCTTCGGCCAGCGATTTATTTTAACTCGTGCGGATGAATGGACTAGTCACCTTTGTGGAGAGAAGATTAATTTTACTTTTGAAATGTAGCTTATTGATGTGATTTTTATGACAAATGTTCGTCATGATCAGAATATTGCGGCAACCTGATGAAAAGACATTCTGCTTTGGAATGTGTAGCAAAAGCAAATCAGTTGAGGAATAATTCTTCGTAACAAATCACTCGGTAGAAACTGTTTAAGTAACTCATTCAGCTTGATTAAGCTATTGATATATGTCTAGTTATTATTCATCTTGTCACCTAAAGTGAGTTGTTCATACACGAAATAAGATGCCATAAATCCGTAGCTAATGAATATTATTCTGGTTAGTAAAAGCAGCTGGAGAATAACTTCTTCATTCGCTCATAGTGAAATTTAGCATACGGTAATCGTACCACAAAATATTGAAAAATGGTATCTCATATTTATTTCAATATGAAACCCTGTTTTACTGTAGATCTTTTCAAGTAGATTTCTCAACTGGAATATACATTTTTACAATTCTCCACACTTCATTTTTTACTTGATTCAGAAACCTAAGGAAATACCTCCATTGGGCTAGATAAAAAAAATTAAGGATCACACTTACTGATCCTAAAATCGCGGAAACTTCATGTGCCTGAAAAAAGGATTTCTGAAGTAACAGATTCGTTATATTACTTCTAATATATCCACCGGAAAATGGAGAGTTTTTTTTTGATTCGACAACAATTCAATTGATTTTTACTAGTTTGTGACGAATTTCTATATTTTATATCTATATAAATAAAAATGATTTGGTGTCCGTTCCTCACGGTTTAACTCAAGAACGGAGCAACGGATTTGATCAGTCAGTATCAGGATTGAAGTGTCTCAGTCTGCGTCAAGTGCATATGTAAAAAAAAGAAATTATATGCTGCGAATATAGATCGAGCACAGAGAAAAAAATTTCGGGGAACGTGAGTGTTCGAAATTATATAAATCAGAAAAGGAATTGTGGGCGGGACGAAGTTTGCCGGGTCAGCTAGTTGCCAATAGTTTTGCACTTTCTCATAATATTCTCCAACTAATTTCCCTTAATTTTCTTTGACCAATCTGTCTTCCGAAAAAAAAACTTCCTAAATTCCTTATAAATCTAAATTCATCCAACAAGAATTTGATACTGTTCCATCTGGTCCAAGCGTTTTGCTTTTCCCACGCTTAAAAATGAAACATAATCTTGTTTATTGTATCAACAACAGTTGATTACTAAAATCAGGAAGTTGATATATCTTGAAGAAGCTGAAATGGGATATTTTGAATGAGCTTTGTAGTAAAATTTGAATTTTCCATTTGGCTCAATTGTTCAGCTTTCATTCTTAGCTTCATTAGCACGCGTTCCTTCTCAGGTCAGCTTGGATATATTTGATGTAAAATTAAACAAAATATTTCAAGAAATTACAATCACACACAATATCCATCAAAAAACACAATTGCGAGAACCGATCATTGATAGATTACACCGGAAAAAAGACCTAAATTTAAGATTACAAAATAAAAAGAGTCTGAATGAAATGTGACAATTTGCAGTGATCGCGAAGGGCATCAAGTTTTCCTCCAACATGAAGGGATCCACTAAAATGCTCAAAATTTTAACAAAACAACTGCCAATATATTGATCTATATTTGTTCGGATATCCTCTAGCAATCCTTTCTGTAGTTAAGGTTCACAATAGTTTTTGTATATCTTATTATCATTATTATTGTTTTTTGACGAAGGACTACGTCTTTTAATAAAGATGTCAAATCAGGCAACAGGTCACGTTTTCATAAAATAATGTTAACGTAACGTAATGTAGTGTAAGGATTAATTCAAAGGAGTTTAGGGGAAGAAAAAGTTACAAAGAGTAATAATAGCCAGGTTGTCAATTGATCTTTGGGACTGGTGGTGAAAATGAACTTTTCAATAATTTATTTTAATATTTGTTAATATTATTATTCAAAATAGCTTAATAGCGAACCAGGCATCTTACTAATTTTGAGTGCACGTGCACGGTAGTCGTAAGACTCAAAAGGAATGTTGTGTGTTCCATTTCAAATTTTTGTTTCAATGGAAGTTTACCAATTATTCTTATTTTATTTTTGTAATCATACGGATGAAAGTTTCATAAACAATCAGAGAGGAGCTAGGAGCGGTAGAATTCCATGCATATACTCTGGAGAGAATTGGTACAAAAATGAATTGGAATTTTGTTTTGATGAAGCAAATATTAGTTTTTAGTTCATTTTTTTTTCATATTCATATTCGTTCTCGTTTAAGTTTATGGTTAATGCCTGCTTCAGTTCACTTAAAGCGTGCGGCCGAATTATGACCACGTTGAGCGTTTTTTTCTCTCTACGCTTTTCATTCAGCCCGCATCAAGGGCATTTGAGTGTCGGTCCCCGATCCCACTAATATTTATTGTATAAAAAAAGTCAGAAATTTGACAAGAAATTTGTCACATATCGTAAAACATCCAGAAACAAGCCATTTTACAAAATATTTCCTTATTTTGTAACTGATAGTCACTGGGACTTCAGCATTTTTCTAACGTCAGTCCCTAGGGACAGATACGGGGCTTAACGGTTAAACTCAAAGTAAAATTATTTTAAATTTCTGTCATTTGCTTCTGTCGTTATTCCTGCTTTACGCTTAATTACGCTTTATTGTATTGTAATATAAAGTAGTTTTGCGATGAATCAGATAAAAAAAAAGTGTAATAGCCTTTACTGAATTTTCCTGACGCTTTTTTCCTTGTGATGTTGGAAAATATTTTTTTTTGTTTTCATTTTTGAAAAAATCTTTTAGACCGAATCAACGCCTGCGATGCACTGCTGAAACGGAATGAACTCGACCCATTTTTGAAGAAGTTGGTGACTGGTGATGAAAAGTGGATCACGTACGACAACCTAAAGCGAAAAGCGCGGTGAGCCGGCCCAAACCATCGCCAAGCCCGGATTGACGGCCAGGAAGGTTTTGCTGTGTGTTTGGTGGGATTGGAAGGGAATCATCCACTATGAGCTGCTCAACTATGACCAGGCACTCAACTCGGTTCTCTACTGTGAGCAGCTTGACCGTTTGAAGCAGGCGATTGATCAGAAGCGGTCAGAAATGATAAATTTCCACCAGGACAACGCTCGACTCCACACATCTTTGATGACCCGCCAGAAGCTACGGGAGCTCGGATGGGATGTCCTATTGCACCCGCCGTATAGTCCGGTCCTGGATCCAAGTGATTATCATCTCTTCCGGCAAAATGCAAAAATGCTCCTGATGATACTAATTTGGCCTCAAAAGAGGCTTGCGAAAACTGGCTGTCTGATTTTTTTTGCAAATAAGGAGGGGGGGGGGTTTATAAGGGGGGGGGGGTATAATGAAGTTGCCTTCTAAATGGCAACAAGTTTGCGAACAAAACGACGCATATTTGACTTAAATTGGATAATTTTAAGCATGTCAATTAAAGCGTCAAATTTCGATCAGAAATACGACATTTCTTTTTCCCCAACCCAATATAATCAATAATACAGAAAAATAGAATATAAAACATTTGAAACATTTCTACACTTTTCCATGTAATTTCCGCCAGCTCTTATGTCCGCTGCCAGTGTTTTATCCCTCAGGAGAGTTCTGCTGAGATCACAACAAATGGTACATAACGATGTAAGGTCCAGGCTATACAGTGGATGCATAAAAACTCCCCAACCAAACTCCCTCAATTTTTGACGTCTCATCGAAGGTGTGTGTGTGTGTGGTCTCGCGTTGTCATGATGGAAGACAGCACGTTTTGTGTTAATGAATTCTGGTTGTTTTCTTAATCACTTCGTGTAATCTATTCAGTTATGAGCAGTAGAGATCTGAATTAATTATTAAGCCGTACCTCATAAACAACTTTTCAATAATACAGCGTCGCCTTATTTGATATCAATATGGGCTTTAAAAATGTTTGTGGTGATAAGTCACGCTTACCTCATGATCTTTTTTGAATGATATTCCTGCATTTTACCCATCTTTATTCTTCTGACAGATTGAATGCCGACCAGTTGCAAAATTTCAGCGATTTTGAGAGTGACGAAGCGAAGTCAATTTTTACGGCTGTCTAGAACTTTGAAAATATTTAAAAAAAAATTATAGGAGGTTGTGCCCAAGACACGACCGCATTGTTGGCGTAGAACTACGATGTAGTTTAATTCAAGCCACTTGTTTATAATTGCGGATATTATTTTATAATACTTGTAGCTCTTGTAATTGTGTAGCTCAGAACCTTAATGCAATGGCGTCAGTTTGATGCAATGATTGTAATGCCAGAGACATCGAAAGATACTGAAAGTTTGCCTTCCTTCCTTGCTTGAGACTCCGTCTCTATTCGTCTCTAATCTTCAAAGAGGCCCTTGGAAATCTTTACTTTATCCATAATATTACTCCTCCACCGCATTGCGTTGAGAAAGGCATTCGAGCCCTCGCCGTCCAGCTCGCCCAACAACAATGTTGTCCTGTCGGTGTCCGGTGTCCTCACGAAGAATGAAAGTTTGCCTCAGCGAGATCCACTGTTTATACTCTAGGCAAATATCCCCCTTCGTTATTCTTCTTTTCCTCTGTTCACGGAGGCGTTGCATCTTATGATTTCCCCTTAGTTGCTCGTCGATAAGTTGCTCGTTATTGACAGCTCTGTTCGGGAAAGCACACAAATGGACAGAAAAAATGTATGAGAAAATGGAAATGCTTCCAATTTTCATCAATTTAAACCATATACCGATTACGGGATTGTGATGTATCAAACAAATCTTAGGGAATTCCCGATTCGTTTGGTATGTAAATCGCCAAAATCCGTTCGCGGCAAAAATAGTTATTAACGTTAACTTTATTTCATAAAAACGTGACCTGTTTTCTGATTTGGCACCCTTAATGAAAGACGTAGTTCTACGTCAAAATTCTTCATATTTCTGAAGTTTAGGCATTCAAGAATATAACCTAGAGAGGAGTTAACGAAAATCCCATTATTCACTGTGTTATGTGGTATATAATCTAGTACGGCCATAAACATTAACTTCAAACGAGTTTCTGCCGAAACTAGATTTTTCCAAACTGACATATAACAAGTTTTACTAAACCGATTTATGTCAAATTTATAAGAATACAATCAGTGTGCCACCATTTTGTCAAAAAACATGTTTATGACATGTCCGAAGTTCAAGCGAAAGAGACTTTTTTTTATTGATTCAGAGTCTGTTCATCAGTTTATGGCGAATGTTTCAAAAACTGGAGACAATCGGAGCACGTAGATCGATTCTGCGTGGAAACGTTAATCATTGAACACATCACATATTATTTGATATATACCTAGTTATTTCATTAGGTTAGTATGAAAAAAACCAAAAGACGGGTGAGTAATGTCGGGGACATAACCGGAGTGACGTAGAACTATACAAAAGGGGCAACTTTTGTTAAATATATTTTGAAATATATTGTTTTATTTTTTACTAGCTAACCCGGCAAACTTCGTCCCGCCCATTTACTTGATTAATTCTCGAGTAATGCAGAAATTTGTGTTTTATTTGTATGGCAGCCACCCCTAAGAGAGGGGGGAGGGGTATCTAACCACCATAACATTCGGGTAATGCAAAAATTTGTGTTTCATTTGTACGGCAGCCCCCTCTAAGAGAGGGGGAAGGAGTATCTTAACACCATAGAAACATTTATTGCATCCTAAAACCTCCACATGCCAAATTTGGTTTCATTTGCTTGATTAATTCTCGAGTAATGCAGAAATTTGTGTTTCATTTATATGGCAGCCCCCCCTTTGAATGGGGGAAGGACTGTCTAACCATCATAGAAACATTTATTGCACCCTCAAACTTTCACATGCCAACTTTGGTTTCGTTTGCTTGGTCAATTTCCGAGTAATGCAGAAATTTGTGTTTCATTTGTATGGCAGCCCCCCCTTAGAGAGGGGGGAGGGGTCTCAAAATATCACGAAAACCTTCCCTGGCCCCAAAAACCCCTACATACCAATTTTCATGTCGATCGGTTCAGTAGTTTCCGAGTCTATAAGAATCAAACAGACAGACAGACATCACTCCATTGTTATATATATAGATAGATAGATAGATATTGTTTTATTTTTTTTTGTACTCTAGCGGCACATGCTCACAGGATAGAGACAAATTGGGAGACTCAGCTAAAGGGGCAGGTCCAGCGAGACGAATGAGCGAAAAACAAAAGGAAGCGACAGCAAAAAATAGTCATCGTATTTTGTAAACAACTTTTAACAACTCTTTTGTGGATAATTCGGTGGTCCTGAAAAGCGCCAATATGTTTTGTATCGTTCTCAATATGTTTTATCGTTCGAAGGCTCTGTCCTTATTTTGCAGAAGCACTTTTCTCGACAGACTGAATGAAATCACAGGCACTGGTGTGCTGGATCGATTCCACGAAAGCGATGGGCTACGGTTGTCCATTTGATGAAAACAAGGTGGTTGTTGCTGCTGATATTCGCGGAACAATGGCCTTGAACTCCCCACAAACTGCAGACGTCCAATAGTTTGATCGGCTTCTTGATCAGTACGGAGAGACGTACAATGCATCGATTTAGTTGGATCGGTGTTTGCACTAGTTCTAACCGCACAAAACTACTGGCCGATAAAATGTCTGCAGTCTGCGGAGGCCCTTAGAATATGAGCGCCACACAATTAACTCTTTGTGGTCGTTTATCTGCTCTCAGCCACCACAGCAAGAAACCATGCTAATCTTATATTTTACTTTATATATAAACTGAAGTTTATAATATTCCTAAACGAAGCTTGATGTCTAGTGAACCTGTTCACGAATCAATACGGTGCTACTATGAGTAATAGATACTAAGTATCAAACAAAATAGTCACCCACACAAGACAAAACACAGTGCGTTGAATGCATGGGAATGAGGGACAAAAAACATAACAGCCGAATTTAGCCATTGTAACACTTTGGCGTGGTGGAAAAGACTGTTCATTAGTGTCAGAACTACTGTTTGCATAAATGTCTCATATTATTTGTATAATCGCATAAATGTCATAAGCGACAAAATCTTTGTTCATATAAAGTTCTTATCTATTCTGATACGTAGAAATCATTATTTGAGTAACTACTGGTTTAAATTATGTTGTAGTAGTTGTTTTTAAAGAGCAAAATAATTGTTTGCATAAGTGTCTTATGTCATCTGAACAATCAAATGTAAAAAAATATTTGTTTGTTGAAAGTGAAAAGTGCTGATCTTTTATGATACACATTGTTGGCATTAATTACACATTTTTTGCATCAATGGCAAAAGTGTCTCATATTCAATGGATAATAAAAATAAAATTTTGTATTGATTATACTTCAAAAAATTTACTCTTGAAGACTTTTTCGAAAGATTTCACACAGAGACGAACTATAAAATGTAATTTTCATATAAAAACATCACATTAAAGTACATTGTCAAATTAATACGTATATATAGTTCACAATAAAAATTAAAAAAAAAATCATTTTTCATAATCTTGCGTGTATCACTGCTTTTTCAAGGAAAAATAATTCCGACCAGTGCGACACCTATACCCAAATTTAATACGACCACAAAGGGTCGTGACCTTAGCACATCCGTTCTGCTCCGCGGTTAGAAAAAGAATTGTGGTTTTGGAAAGTAACAGCCAAATTTATATCATTCGTTTGGGCAATGCTTGACATTTCACAATTAATCAATTGTTTGTCTCAAGAAAAATTAAATGTTATTTATTGTGATAAATGCGTAGAAATATTTTCTATCAATTGATGCAAACACCTTTGCGATCTATTAAGAAGTGCTCGAGATATAAGCGTTCAGAATCTTTTATTTTTTCCTACTTGTTCAGTGCCTAGATTTTCATTTTACCCTCCCATATCTACCGGTTAGACGTAGTCCTCCGTCAAAATAAATTCTGTCAATTTTAAATTTTTTTTCGAGCGCCGTAAAAATAAAACAAAAAATATTTTCAGTATCCATTCCATCATTATTCATTCATCTATCTTTTAACAATAGAACAAAAATTGACCTGAGAAAAAATATTCATGACCAGAATAGTTAAGAGCTGACGAAGTGAGAGGGTTCAAAAAAAGTTGTGCCATGGCGTACAAGATTCCAGCCCTTCTGGTTATCTGAAGCAAAAAAAAAATCGAACAGATTCTGAATCAGTAAAGATGCCGCTATCGCATGAACCTCGGACAAGTCAAAAACATCTTTTTTGACCAAATGGTGGCCGTTTGAAGAGAAGTGTTTAGAAGCGAGTGTTTGCAGCGTGTTTTTTCACGTTTCCCGATTTTTGACAAATATTAAAATTTCAAAAAATATCATTTTACAGATTGTATTCATATCAACTCGACATGAATCGGTTAAGTAGAACTTGAGATATCGTGTACGCCAGTTTGAAAAAACTAGTTTCGAGAAAAACGCGTTTGAAGTTCATTGATAACGCATCACTAAAATGGCTCTAGCTCGGTAAATAATAGGATTTTCGATAAGTCCTTTCTAGGGTATATTCTTGAATGCCTCAACTACAGAAAAATGAAGGAAAAAAATTATTTTTTCAAATTTCTAGACTAGAATACTGCCTTAAGTGACTTGTTCTACGACATTTGTTCAAAGTGTAAACTTACTAATTTGAAACTCAAAACAAATGTAGCAAAAATTTCGTTAAAATAACCTGTTTCTTCTTGAATGGCGTTAACGTTCCCTGTGAAACTTTTGTCGTCTCAACGTATGCATTGATTGGCGTCATTTATTAATACTTAGTTGAGATTTCTTCAGCCAAATAACACGCCTTGAATGTATTCCGAAGGGCAAGCTCTAGAATACGCGTGACCACAGTGCAAGTCGATGGAAATGTCTTTGATGAAAAATCCCCTGGCCAGAACGGGAATCGAACCCGAACACCCGGCATGATAATGTGAGAAATAACCTGTTTAAAAGACGCATTAAGGCGCATTAGATTTCTGCAATGAAGGTTTCTGCACTATTGGGCTCTCATGTACCGAAATGACGGCGTAACTGAAATTCAAGATGATGCCTACACCCAAAGTCAATTTTTAGCACATGCACATGGCATCCCGATTTATTACATTAAATGAGCTGAAAAATAACAGAAAATGTTCTACTAGAACTCATATGCTAGAGCCAATATGAGCGAGCGAAATAGAAGACACATTTAAATGAAAGCATATGAAAGATTTTCGTATAGTTTGCCAAATACACGGCCCAGACAGAGAAAGATATATTCTCGTTCATGTTCTTCTTTATCCTCTTAGAAAACACTTTCCAACTTCATTTTATGATGAAGTGTAATATTATCACATTTCTATATAACAGAACTGGCAGCTATATGGATAGCGTGGTCGTGTGAAATAGCTTTGCATTACAACCGGCCTTGGTTCGATCCCCATTGACGTCGTATGGACTTTTTTTTGGCACAATCCCAAATGAAATGAGAAAAGAAAACTGAAAGAGATGATGTATGTTAAAACCTTTTCTAGGCTTTTAAAACAGCTCATTATTTGCGCATTTGAGCCTCCAGCACACGAAATGGCATCATTTCTGCCAAAAATGAAATGTTTTCAGCCAGCGCTAGTTTGGGTGTAGACGGAACCGCAGCACATGAAGAATATAAATGCAGGATCAATTGAAACAATCGAAGCGATGTTGAACACATTTTTCGTCCGGTATCGAATGAGTGAAGGGTGAATTTTGTTTCAATTGACATATTACTTACACTCCATCGTTGGTGATTGGGTTGGGATAGCAAAATATTACTTCAATAATATCTGCATAAATACACCAGTATTCCAGTGTTCAACGTGAAATCGATCCGTCTTCCAACCATTCCGCACATTGAGTACAACAAAAGCCAAGAAAGTGCCTAAAATTGCAACCCATCGGATTCTCCCCACATTGTGTTCACTCTTCAGCAGCGCACTTCCCTTTTCGCAAGACGCCGAACAGCCTTCTTCTTTGTTGAATTTGCATCTTTTAAATTTTCCACGATGACTTATCAAAAGTCCTCTCGTCGGAAATGCTAGCACAATGATCCGCACCGTTACGAGGCGACTCCTCCTTTTTGCGCTGAAGTCTGCACTTATTGCACTTACCGTTGCATCGCTGCGTCGTGCACTTTGTAGTAGTAGTTCAATTATTATTGTATGCTCCTGTCAAAGTGAGAGGGGACCCCATTCGCATTCACGGAGCCAATCATCAGCCCCTTGCTTTATTCGCCGGAATCTGACCCAGATTGTCCTCTTTTGTACACTCTTTATTTATTTATTTTTCTGTGTGAGGAAAATGATGAAGTGGAAAAAATTATTCGGATTCTTATCAACGTCCATTTGGGAAAGCGGGAATAAAAATCAGTGAAAAAAATCTCAGTGCACGTGTTCATTAATTTATTGGGTTATTAGTTTTCATTATGACTTATATTAATGTTCGGTGAATAAATTTGGAAACTGACTAGATCGATTTTTATTTCAGAGCGCGAGAGTATAAGGGTGTCAATACATCACCTTTTCTCAACCTGAAGAGAATTTTTCTACCTCCAATTTGGGAATTATTCATCTCTTGCCAAGGGGACATCACCGATTATGTAAATCTGTGCCCGTTTTTTTGGTGTTTTCGTTGAAACATAATCATGCCTGGGTAATTTAATATTTCCTATGCTCGTGCGGAACGGAGCGGCAGGGAGCGACGAACAAAATTCCCATAAGTTAGATGCTATCGGGGAGCGTTTAGTGTTTTCAGGGTCTGTTGTGGGTTTTATTTTGGGGAAGCCATCCAAACGCATGGCGAGAGATGTATCGATAAGGTCGGAAATTAATAAAAATCTTTTCTTATTGCGGATGCTTTCGGGAGAGCTTGGCGGTCGGAGCGAAATCAACGCGGAGGGTGGGTAACGCTTTATTTTTGCGTCGCTGTCTTCTGGGTTTCGCACAACAGCTAAAACAAATAGCAGCAAGTTTATTCTGGCCTCTGTTATTGAACCGTATATTACGAATTGATAGAACATCCTACGAGTTATCTCGTTACTTGTGTGATTTTTCATTTGAATAGCTACGATGTTGTGTTTTTAAGCAAAAGGAATCCGAGTTCAAATTGGTTTATAAGTGTGAAAATCAAATTGATGCATCTTCTTCTTCTTCTTCTTCTTCTTCAATGGCACTAACGTTCCTAGAGGAACTTCGCCGTCTCAACGTAGTATTACTTGCGTCATTTTTATTAGTACTTTGTTGAGATTTCTATGCCAAATAACACGCCTTGAATGCATTCTGAGTGGCAAGCTCTAGAATACACGTGATCACAGTGCAAGTCGGAGGAAATTTCTTTGACGAAAAATTCCCCCCACCAGAACGGGAATCGAACCCGAACACCCGGCATGTTAGTTATGACGCTAACCACTCGGCCAAGGGAGCACAATTATACCAGTCCCTTAGCTTAAAGATTATTTTTATAGAATAGTTCAACATTGAGGTTGAAATTGGAAAACCTGGAAGAGCAAGGCCATTGTGGCATTAGGGCTAATACTTTCTACCCCAATTCAGAGAAGCTGCTGTTCCCGAGAACACCCCAAGATGCTAATATTCTCAATCTCAACAGAAGCTTTCGAAAGGCAACATCAATTATCTTCTTTTGAAACACTCAATATTTTACGCCTCATCCAGTAGCAAAGTGGAACTTGGAAAATCATTAATCATCCCACCTCTTGTACTGATTTCGGTATTTTTTTTTGAGTTGTTCTCTTTCGAAGAGTGCATCTGTTCATTTGTGTCGGCTCAAATCTTCGACAAATGACCATAATTGCCGGAGGGCACAACATAAAGCAAGCCAATAAGTTGACCACATTTCGAATGTTCGGTCATTGTATTCAGTCGGTAGCCGTTTCAAAAGGGCCACACAATCGATCGCAAAAAAAATAACCCAATGAATCTGCAACCTGATGATCTTTTCGGGAGTTTTTTTCCTTGTATTTTTTTTCCTTCTTTACCGTTCCGTCCCTTTGATGCCGTCAATAGGCCATGGCACCTGTCGATCAACGCAAACCGCATCAGAAGTGACGCAGCAGTGTCCAGAGAACCTTTGAAGAAATTAATTAAAATCACATTGTGCCACATCGATAACACACAATCATCATTCGTTGCGGTCCTCGATCGGTTTCGGGTCTCAAATTCACACATCCCATGTTTTGCTGGCGGTGCATATCTCTGGGATCTTTGAGATGCCCAAGCGAAGTGAACCTGTCCTTTTGAATACGTGTGTTCCGCTTTCACATGTCTCGTCCTTTGTGCGACATGCGTCACTCCGCCCAAAAAATGGAGCTTTCGTAAACATCAGGTTTGTGTATTCTTTCGGTTATGTTTCTCACCGATGAGGAACCATTCTACTTGATGCACTGTTCAAGCTGACTGCCAGGATGACCACTGTTTTTTTTGTGTGTGCAGTATCTCTTCCCTCTATTTACCCTCTCGTGTTGCTACCTGACTTGGGTCGCCGTCCCTCACGGATCACCCGGGGAAGAACAACGTTCCTCCAGTTTGAGGAGTATTTGAATAACCAGTGTTTGCCTCTGTGCGAACACAACATAAAATGTGTTGGTTTTTGGCGTTTCAAAATAGCTGTGCGCCACTCTCGCCCCATTCCGCGCCAGGTCCCTTCTGTTGCCCGAGGGCCTCGTTTTTGTTCTTTTTTATTACTCGCGGCCAAGTCCCATTTCGTCTACGAGAATCTACATTCCCAGACGACAAAGAACGAAAAAAAAACTCGGACTTGGGCTTGTTCTAAAACAGTTTCCTTTTAATTCTTTGTTTACACATTTTCTCGGATCGGCTCCTCTCCGCAACGTCTGTTCTGGTTCTGGGTTTTTATTACGTATTCCAAGCTGGAAAATCACAAAGTAGTTAGAGGCCTTTTCGCGTAAACGATAGGAAAAATAAACCTCTTCGCTGCTGTTCGGCTGTGCGACCTGCGGCCAGAGAGCGTGTTTGTGTGTATATAAATTTAAGTATCCAATTAATACGAAATTAAACACATTAACATTAATTAAATAAAAAATTAAAGTAAAATTAATTAAGTACCACCTCTCGAACCGGGCGGATGAATTCCGTAGTGAGCAGTATTCCTGAGAGACGGCTTCGGCATAGACGGAGGCGAGCTTTATTGAGATTTAAAGGTTTCCATCATGGATGGGAGAGGTAGTCTTCTTTTTTTGGTATCGAAATGCAAATCGTACTTCTATGGTGGGGTGGAGGTCAGCAAACTCATTACCCATTAATAGCCCATTGCAACTAGGAGGATGAATGTGAATGAAGACTGTGTAGACAAAAGTTTGAAGTATCACGATTCACTTAGGGCATAGGGCTGATAGCATTTTACAGTGATTTTTTTTGCGTAATATACAGGGTGCATAAGCAAACATGCTTTTTAAATGTATGCAAGGGAATGCAAACAAATCAAACATGCAAATAACAAATTTTATCCTTTTGAACTATCAGTCATCGCGTGTTTGTTACGAAATGCCCGTTAACCAATAAAACCATGGGATATTATGAGGTTAAAAATAATAAAACTACTCCTCTAAAAAAATGGCATTTGTTATTTCAAAAACAACCCCTCTGCATAAATTATGAGCCCACTCTCTTAAAACAGCTAACAGATGCTTTTCAGACATTATTTGTTGGTTTATTCAAAATATAAAATCGACCAAAGGGTTTTGCTGAACTTGAACTAACAAACGAGCTGAAATTTAATGTACTATTTAATGTTTTGTTTCAAACTTTAGAAATCATCTGAATTATATTGTTCACTATATTTTGAATATTTATTATAGAATTACCAATTTCAGGCAAGTTGCATCATTGAAATTGAAGTTATCGTAGTTGATGTTATTCATAAAAATGAACAATGGAAATGAAAGAGTCTGTGATAATTTTATTTTATTTTATGTGAATTAAATTATATAGCTCTAAGCAAGCTACATGACGGCCAAAAATATTAATGTATTGAATAATTGAATTTAACATCGGTCCTACTAAGAATTGATAAGTACTCAGTCCTGAGGCAATGATTAACAGAATATCTAAGCTCGGTTTTTAGCTCTAATATTCTTCAGCTTAGTAACTACATAGAAAATTTACTCATTCCGAAAAATGCTACAGTGGCCAGCAGAATTATCCCTCAAAATATACAAATATTCGAGCAATTTTTTAAAAGAGTCGGTAGTTCTGATTTCTGTTTTTAACAACAAAACTGTGTGCCATTTCGCATTGATGATGATGATGATTTTTATTGTAGAAAGCGTTACTCGATATAACTCGTCACATAATGGTAGAGCAAAATTCAACAATGAAATATTTAACACTAAACCTACCACGAGGGTGACCCTTAAGCTAATTTTAAACTTTTAGTCAAAATTTTCTTGCAAATTATATTGTCACAACATACACTACTACACTACTTTTCTTAAAACATACGTCGAATGTAGTTTTTAGTGTTTACCCCTCTCTTGTTATTTTTTTTACTGAGAAAAATGTGTAATCTGCCCTAACTACCGCAACGGGCATTTGACCCGTGCAAACATTCATATGATATCAGAATGATTTGTATTTGTGGTTGCGATACAAAACCATTGCATTACGCATTTTTGCTATTGCTTCATAAATTTTGTTGTATTTGTGAATAAATAGTGAATGATTAGAATTAATTGTATTGCTGACTATCCAGTCGAGCTAACAGTAACCATTCCAAGCTACAGTGGCAATTTTGCGTGTCAAAAATTGTAATTTCATTATTTTGCTAGTTATTGTTATTCTAAAAATGTCAAAATATACAGGAGAAATACGGTATGCCACATTTCTCAACAAAACTACATAAATCGAGTAATTGTTCACTAACTATTCATAAAGGGACACTTGACACTAGAAATAGGTATACATAAAACATCGGTAGGTTTAGTGTTAATCTATTCTCGGCAGATTATAACTTCGTGATAAATTAACCACGGAAATCATTTATATCACAATAGAAAAATAGAAGCTCCCATTTATGAGCTTATGGATGATGCTTATGTATTACCCCCTTGTTTGCGATTATCAATAATTCAATAAATTTAGAAATTTACTTCAAGTCGTGGTTGACCTCTTTCAGCAACAGCCTTGTTGCCATTAACCTCAACCAACCCGTAACGAGCTCTTTTATATATTCTCACTCGGGTACGAGAGCCCCTGCTACTTGCAGGGTTGCCACATTATTTCTAAGAAACTTTCTGAAAAAATCTGTATACCTGTATTTTTAGAAAAAAATAATCTGTATCAAAAAACTAACGAGAAAAATGAACAAAAAAGTTTTATTTTCATTTTGAATTTGTTGTTCTTGTCGTATCAATACGGATTCGGTAACTATCCGGTATCCGGCCTATTCGACCAATATTTGCTATCCGGCCGTATACCGGATATTTGAAAAAAACAAGAAGTGGGTTATATCTGTGATATAACCGCGAGGTAGACGTAGGACTCTCATTGGCTCGGTAATCATTTATTTGAAATTGAGTCTGAATCAATTCTTAATGCATGAATGAACGAATATTTTGAAAGATTGCTGAAAGTTTTTATTGTTAGTGTGTGATCACATGATCACTCCATACGCAGAATAGAAACTTCCACGGTGAAAACGAAATAAAGTCTGTATAACCTCGCATAAAATGCATTTCGTGGCAATTTTTCATGACTGTTCCATGCATAAGCAGAACAGAAACTGATGCTATTGGATTGCATTACGGGAACACCAAGCCGAATGAGTAAATGGGTGCGAATATTCCATCGCTCGGATGCATTCACACGCAAACAATTTTTCATGACTGTTCCATGCGAAAGCAGAACAGAAACTGATGCGAGTGGAAGTACTCACGCCTCGCGTGTGATGTTTCCCAAACACTAATGCAAGCGAGCAAAACAAATCACAGCTTGCATGCATCCACTATGACGGTTTCTCCAGGTGCCTAGATTTTGTGTCCGTGTTCGGGAACACATTGCTATCACCAATCATCATCAATGAGCTAGATTGTTATGATTTCAATAGCTTGCTTTCAAAGCAATTTTTAAGCTATTGAAACGATTTTTTGGATCAATAAGTGACAATCATATAATTCCACTCCATTCAGCCGGTAAAGATGTATTAACGTTCAAAACCTTGCAGTCCAGCGTCACTCTCTCGTTTTCGAAACTTTGAACACCCCGGTACAGAAATGAAAGACGTAGTCCTACGTCAAAAAATCTTATTACAATAGATACATTACGCATGATTGATAAATAAGGTGTGATTATTAACATTTCAAAAATATATCATATCAACTCAAGTTTTATTCAGCTTCATCGCAATGAGCTGTTATTCTCAAAAGATTCATCTCAAGATATTTTTGTATGGTGATTTTGATTTTGATGATTTTTGTCTGTCTTACGTTTCGAGATCTCCTAAATGATTTTACCCCATTGGTTACGATATCACCATGCAAAATATTCAGCTTATTTATTAGAATACTAGCTGACCCGGCAAACTTCGTCTCGCCCAAAATTTATTTTTCGTTATTACATCCACGTTTTATTATTAAGCGCACGCTAATGGGTCCAACTAAAACTGTTCATTGATTGATCTTTTAATCTACCCTCTAAAATTACCTTTTGCTATAAAAATCCTAGTGCTTCTACCAAAACTCGTCATTTTTTATCAGATTATTTTCAGACACACAATTCTCGTTCAAGATTTTTCAACCATTTTTCTTTTTTGACGTAGAAATACGTCTTTCAAAAAGGCTGCCAAATCAGAAATCAGGTCACATTTTTATGAAATAAAGTTAACGTTAATAACTATTTTCACTGTGAACGAATTCTCATGATTTGCATACCAATCGAATCGGAAATTCTCTAAGATTTGTTTGATATGCTATACATTGCAATTCGCTAATCTCTAAACGGTTTTTATTCATGAAAACTGGAAGAGCTTCTTTTCATTCCCTTACATTCGTTCTGCCGATTTGTGTGCTAACCCTATCCGTATTTCGAAAGCTTATAACTCGAACATTTCTTAACTGATCGGAAAGATGTTTGCATCAATTGATAGGAAATATTTCTACGCGTCTATCACAATTAATAAAATATTATTTTCCATGAGATGAACAATTGAATAACTGTAAGATGTAAAGCGTTATTTAAACGCTCTAACTGCCAAGTTTTGATTGGCCCGATTTACGATTTCCCCAACACAGACTTCTAAATCGATGCACCTGAGGAAATCCGCTCTGCAAATATACATGCAAGTCGGGGGTATTTTTGTTCCCAGCAAGCTGTGTTTTTGCTCTGCTCTGCAAGACACAACGGGCTGCTGTTCTATAAATAACTCAACAATGATCAATCAACTGTCTCCGCTGTCCGGTGGTCCAACTGGATAACGGAAGAACAGAAAAAATACACTTACGCCTAAATGGCTACTGTGTAAACGTACCATTTGCAATGGTATAGAAGGAATACTGGCAAATGGCAACTGTGTATTGTGCTAATTATAGATATGATAACCATGTGACATGTACACGATTAAAATTCGGCTCTGTTACAGCTAAAATGCTAATGAGCCTAGAATAAATAAATGGGATGAAAAAAAAGCTGCAAATACATGCAAGTCGGGGGTATTTTCTAGTGTTGAGTACTTTTGTACTCGCTAGCCGTTGTGTAGACCGGAATATGTTTCCCTAAAACGTACTTTTAAACTGAGAAGCATCTATCTGTCTG
Organism: Toxorhynchites rutilus septentrionalis; assembly: GCF_029784135.1. NCBI lineage: Eukaryota > Metazoa > Arthropoda > Insecta > Diptera > Culicidae > Toxorhynchites > Toxorhynchites rutilus. The sequence goes on along the minus strand of NC_073745.1, from coordinate 15,068,268 downwards.
TACAAATGTATGCGAATCATATTGTCTAGCTCGAGTATAAAAAAACATCAGTATCCTGTAACAGTTTGTGCCCTTTTTGAGCAATAAACGCCTAAAATTGGACGATATTCAGACTCTCAATTTTCACCTCCTATATGTTCCGGAAAGACTTAATCATTCGTAGAAATATTTTCAATATTTTAAATAATTTAAGAAAAGTATCGAATATATTTTTTTTTGGAAATCTACTATAATTTTGGCGAATGGTCCGGAACGTTCTGAAAAATTAAACTGAATAGTCAGACTAATGGAATTCGTTATTGATTTAACATGTTCGTCGCCCAGCGCGATTCGTTTGTGTTTCTTGTGGAGCCCATTTAGAGAAATAAACGAGCTCCTGTGGCGGAGTGGTTAGCGTCACACCTAATAAGCCGGGGGGTTGGGTTCGATTCCCGTTCTGGTCGGAGAAATTTTTCGCCAAATAAATTCACCGACTTGCACTGTGGTCACGCGTATTCTAGAGCTTACCACTCAGAATGCAGTCAAGGCTTGTTATTCGGCATAGGAATCTCAACTAAGTACTGATCAAAATGACGCAAGTAACACTATGTTGAGACAGCGAAGGTTCTCTAGGAATGTTTTTCACTATACTCATGAAAAAAATAGTACTGAATCGGTCCTCTATTCCTTAATGAGCGATTCCGGCCTACCGTTTGCATAAGTATAGTGAAAAAATCTGAAAATTATGTTGGCCTATCCGAAGGCGTTCGCATTTAACTTGCGGATAAATTATTAAGTGAAGGACACACATTGTTTGTAGACAACTTTACACGATCTATTTTTATGGTTTTTATTTTTTTTTAATTTTTGACGCACTTCGTTGGAATTGATAATAAAAAATAACATTCCAAAACAATGCCACATCATTTGAAGATTCGTAAGATCATCCGAAATATAATTTAATAAAAAGTGTAGTATGAGATTATATTTTTGACGTAGGACTAGGTCTTCGATTTCTATATAGGGAGGTCACTCTACGAAAAGTGTAACAAAAAAATTAAGAGACTTCAAATGCATATTACGCAAAATCGTTATTGCGTCATATTTTATACTATATACCATTAGATAGGAAATTTATTCAGCAACAACAGTGAAAATAGTAAAAGAAGTAAACAGTTTAGCGAATAAGGTAGGTTTGTTTTGACGTAGGATTACGTCTTTCGGCTTGATATGAAAACAGAATACTTCACTAGTGATTTCAAGTAATAGCCCTGAGTAAAATAAAAGTTTTAAATTACATAATCAAAAAATATCTGTACCTCTTTGTACTTAATACCTTTTATATGTCTGTACCTGCAGAAACTACACATTAGAAACACTAAAAATCTATACCTACCCATATAAATCTGAACATGTGGCACCACTGCCCTTAAGCCGCCAAATGTCACTTTTGATCATAATTTTGGTCACCCGAATTCTTCAAATTTTTTTTCAAATCTCTTTGATGTTTCCAATTAACTTTTCCGTTTTATCTTGAACTTTCGATTTATTATTACACAAAACTTCTCTATTGGGAGAAATTGAGTACACCTGAGAGAATCCACTGGCTTCCATGATTTGTCACACTATTCGACTATTTTCAGTTGGGATTCGCGTTTTGTCCGTAAATCAATGAAATTAACATTTCACCACAAGATCATCGAATTTTTCAAATGCAGATACAAAAAACCTGCAATTGCCTCGTCTTAATCTTGCCCTTCAGTATTCAAAAAAGAAGTTTGAATCCATTTGAGAATGAAATCATCAGCAAGCAAATAAACAATTGATCCCCGCATTTAACATCGTTCCTACGTTAAGATAACATCACCGCAATGTTTCACACCGTCGGGACAACTTGGCAGATGGAGTATTGACTTATCTTCAAAAATTTAAATTTCGTTGTAACCACAAGTAACGGGTGAGCTGCTCCTCGAAACATGCGACTGGCGACGACGAACCACCCAGAAGAAGGACCTCTCGTGAAAAAAACCAAAAAAAAATGGAACTGTTTACTCCGGAGATTATCTTGCAGTTACTTACCTGTCAATTCACCCATTCTTAACTCGTTTCTGTATTTGCATTTTCGTAATTCCTTGAATCAACATCAACTTGGGCCAAGTGCAATCAAAACAATGGTCTCCGGCTTATCAGGACACTTTTATCGAAACAACAATATATTTGCAGCCATAAATCGAGGTGGATCTTGAAACATTCAGCAATTTGACGACTAAACCGAGTTGAACGGGGTGTAAACAAACTCAGATGAATAATCCCACACCCGAAGAGATGGTCAGTCATCATTATAAGTAATCTGTTTTCTGTCTGCGAAAGGCAGCAGTGGAATGGTAAACAACTCCAAACGAAAGCACGGAGATGAATAATTCTTTCTAAAAAACACGCTTTTCATCGTTATTTGTTTATTCATTTATTTACTTTTAAAATTGTTTCCACTAATCATTGTGGTTATTTCACAGTGATTGTCATTGTTGTTTTAATCAGTTCACTTCGTACATTTTTTTTTCGCTACAATTTGCACAGTTTTGCTTTCGGACACTTCGCATTTCACTCCGCTTCTAACTGTTTTCGAAGGTGGGACTAAAGTTTTTTTCACGCAGTCATTACAGAATTAGCGAATGGGAGAATAAGATGTGTTTATTGCCTGAAAGAAACTTCTCTAACCATAGGTGTTAATCTTAACTGCAACATGTTATTGTAAACCTCTCACATTGGTCGCGTTTAATAGTACTGATCGAATTATTTCATTGTATCTTCTGATTGCGATCATTCAAGTCGTCTGTTATTATTTGCTTCATCCTCATTTACAATCATTACTCAGTAAGGAATGCATTATGTGACTCGTCTTAGCCCTACAGAACAACACTTCACTGTTTATTTACAGAATATTTTTCACTTATCGGAATGAAGATTATTTTGGAACTTTTCTTTTCTTCCCTTTTATCAAACTATCCCCAATTTCGAATCACTGCCTGTTGCGCACTTCAACACCCCCCCCCCCCCCTAATCGCAATGATCGTTTTCCTATTCTTGATTTCTGATAACTTTTCTTTCCTCTTGATCTGTCTACCTGTTTGTTGTCGATCGGCAGTGGTTTTGCTTCTTTTTTCCTTTTTCTTCTCCTCTTCTAGCCACCATTACCACTGGAGGAGCGCTTTTTTATTATTCCTATAATTATAGCCCTTCAACTTGTTCAAATACTGAACAACACATGGATTCACCTTGCGTCGTTTCTTTTTCTTTTTTTTTTGCTTCTCTACGGTGTGTTCGTGTGATATCATTATTATTCTCCTCAGCTTCAATCTCGGTACTTGGCTGGGTTACCCCCGTCGATATTTGTTCGGTAATTAATTGAGAATCATAAGTGCTTCGACCTAGGGAAGGGTAGAAATGCAACAACGCAATAAGTGTTGAGCGGAAGGAACGCGTACCTGTTGGCTGTTGGTTATGTGTGTGAAGTCTAATTTCGAGCAGTACGATTCTGACACGGGTCGATTTGTATAGTTGGTCAGTGATTCGATGTTCTGTTTGTTCGGCTCTTATTTGTTAGTTGTGAGATGTAAAGTATAAAGATAAAACAGAAGAAAATGCCTGGTATCGTAATGCTTCGAAATCCGGACACTAAATCGCTTACGATGATATCTTGAACTACTAAAAATATTGACATGTAATAGCATGAAAAATTACCGTTCCTATAGAATTAGAAGGCTTTCATGTAAGTTATGAATCACAGAATTCCACATAATCATGTTACATTTGTTCAAACTTTGTAAATTTCTTAATTGTGCCGTGATTTAAATTCGGACACATTTTGTCAGCAGCACTTATTTGAAAGAATTTAGAAATTGAAAGATTTTTTTTACCTTTGGAAAGCTTATTAGTTCATTGTTATTCTATTATAATCTTAAAGCAAACATCAAAAATGAACAAAACAAGGCATTTATTTTATGATTATTATCTTATAAACATACTCTTTTGAACAAACATACATAATTGCTCAATTATTTGTTTAGATGCAAATTCATCTTCTGAATGTGCATGGACATTGGTTTGCGAAACACAAGTATTTGTTTTGATTTTTACCATTTTTTGAGAATAGCTAGGTACAATGCATTAATTTTATATAATAGTAACTATCAGTCACATTATTCCAACATGCAAAAGATGTCATGGATTTGGCATAATATCAAATATAATGGAAACGTTTCGGATTTAAAAACCGTCCGGATTCAAAAGTATTACTGTATAGTTCCTGTTGATACTTTTTCTCACAGGAGCGATTCCATTTGAATACGAAGGTCGATTTTTAGTATTTTTTTATTTTATCATCGGCTTTCCATTCTAACTCCATTGGACTTACTTTTGAGAAGGGCCTAAACAAAAATTGCTTGAAAATTTGTAAAAATACAACTCAGAAACGGTTGGTCCGATTTATTTGGTGTCTTCCGCAATATTTTTGGTTATTTTTAGGGTTACATGGAGGAAGTATACAAAAATATAAAAAATGTTTCATTTTTATTTTATTTTGAAAATATTACATGAAACTCGGTGGTTTTGATTTTTTTTAATATTGCAGCGGACAACTAACGAAGTTTATTGCACAGTGCTCCAAAATGAAGAATTAAAGAACGAAAGAGTTATATTATTTTGAACAAAGTTGGATTTTTGAAAACTTTCGTTGTTTCTTATAATTTTTTTCAGATCCGATTTTTTTAAAGTACGCATAATTTGCAGTCGAAAATGTGCACAACAAAATTTTGCTAAATACTACCGTTTCTGAGATACATTCATTTAAAAAAAAATTCTGAAATGCTAAACTTTTTGTCGTCTTAGAATGTTTTTCGAGTGTTTTTAACCTAGAAGTAAATTTTCCTAAAAGAGTGGATAATTTTCGACTGCATTGCTTGAGTTGATTAAGCGATGTGGTTAATTTTTATGGTGTAAGGTTGAGAATAAATATGCATAACACCTTTTTTTACGTGGAGGATGCGTTCCTCGTAAAAATTCGCGTTGATTGGAAAATCCGCAAAAAAAAACTCGTAAAAACAGCGTAAAAACATGGTTGTAAGTATAACACATCTTATTATTTTTTTTATTTTTCGAAAAGAATTTCAGTCCTTTACTCATCATGGTATTATTTTCGATTTTGAACACATTTCATTATTTCAGGTCGATATAAATATACTTCCCAATTTGATTGCTTCTCAATCGTGATTTTATTATTTTACTAGCTGACCCGGCGAACTTTGTCCAAAATTAATCAAAATATGAACTCTTTCCAACGTTTCCTTACTAAGCTAATGTTCAAGGATTCAATCGTAGAACTCGTCATTGATTGATCTTCTAATTGACTCTTTACAATTTCCTTTAATTATAATTTTCCAATTACTTCTACCAAAACATCTACCATTATAATATAAATTTATTTTCGTACGTATTTTTTGTTCAAAATTCTTGGTTCATTTGCAAGTAACAGATTTCTCCGATGCATGGAATACATGTTTGATTTACTTTCTCTCTCCACTATATTGATCCATGGGGAGGGACGAATACAACAAAATAAAGACGGCTCAAATCGTATCATTCCTTCTTCGGGTTTTGCGCTTAACAACATTTGGCCTCCATTTTCATCTGTATAGATAAACTTATAAAATTTTTTTGATATTGATCTATTTTTCAATAAGAAATATTTGCGATGCGCTACAACATATAAAACAGTCAAACATCATACGATTATTTTCTGAGAAAATTATTTTATTCTCGGAAAATAAAAAAAAAATTCTTATAACAGTCATGTCAAACAGAAACCCCTTTCTTCCGAAAATGCTTTTTTTTTCGAATATTCATAACCTTCGAACTACTGGACCGATTCGATGATCAACATATTAAATAGAGCCAATTTGGAGTCGGTTTTATTTTAAGTATTATACTTGTGAAAAAAATGGATTGTGTTTCCGTAATTATTGATTATATTAGTTTTTCATAGTTTGCATGTTCTCTCCACCAAGGGCGCAATATTTTTTTAATATTTTTTCTTGGAAGTAGAGGTCGAAAATTCAGAGAGGCAATATTTTTTGTTCTTGAGTTATGATTTTTCAAAACTAACCGATGGTTCGAAAAATCGTTTTCCCGTTTTTTCCAAAAATAACTTGAAAAAAACTCATAAGTTTTGCACTTCTGGGCTGATTCAGATGATCGATACATTAATTTGAAGCCAACAATTTGTTCTACTTTTAAAAAAGTTACAGGAGGGTTGTGTCCGCGACACGACCGCCTAGTTGACGTAGGATTCCGTTAGGCTATCAGTTGACTTTGGATATGTTTGAAGAATTACATCGTTGAACTCTTTGATAATGTTTTGGTGGCCTTAAAAAGGGCTGTTTTGTTTCGTTGATGGGTATTGTTTGGGTATTGACCGCTCATTGATATGAAATTTCACGAAACAATCAACATTAAAGTTCCAAATTTAAAGCGTATCTGCTAGAATTAATTGTATCACTCACATTATATTTGCAATGCCGATTTCCCCCAGGCAGCTTGGTTTGGATGACTCTGTTAGGGAACACATTTCGGTAGAAACAAAAGTTCCCCCTACTCTCATGTATTTGCAATGCCGATTTCCTCCAGGAAGCTCAGTTTTGATGTCTCTGTTAGGGAATACATTTCAGTAGGAACAAAAGCTCCCCATACTTTCATGTATTTGCAATGCCGATTTCCCCCAGGCAGCTTGGTTTTGATGTCTCTGTTAGGGACCCGCCGCATGTGTCGTTAATTTCGACCAATCAAAAGTGGGTATTTCAGTTAGGATAGGGGTTGAGATTTTTCAATTGTTCGATAATTAGTTTCATGACATATATTATTTTCTTCAATTTGAAAAAATGTGCCGAAATCGATTGACGCAAAAATTTCATCAATCCATCATGAAATGACTGAGCAATAAGCGTTTGAAATTGGACAATTTTCACGATGTACTCGATTTTCAATTTCAATTTGTACCCCAATATGTTCCCGAAAGACGTAATCCTACGTCAAAAACACCACACTTGCGTAAAAAATAGATTCTAGTCACTTAGATGTAGTTTAGTCGTAATATATTTAGTGATAAGGAACAAATCTGCCAATTCTAACATTTATATGAGAACCACTATATCGATTTGGCTTGGAATGGCTGATAATATATATTTTTTACTAGCTGACCGGAAAACTTCGTCCCGTCCAAAATTTGTTTTTTCTTATTAATACTTTCAAACATTCACGTTTTCTTACTATGAGCAAGTTCATGGGTCCAATCGCAGAACTGTTCATTGATTGATCTTCTATTCGACCCCGTTGAATTTTTCAGTTTTCTATAAAGTTCCTAGTATTTCTAACAAAACTCATCATTATAATATCAGATTATTTTCAGACACAATTCTCGTGCAAGATTTTTCAATCACTTGCAAATAACATGTTTTTCCGTTAGATGGAATAAATGTTTTATAAGAAAGTATGATAGAATAAAGACAGCCCCAAATCGGACAATTTCTTCTTGGAGTTCTGCTCTTATCAACACATCCGGCGATCGATTAAAATCCATTTCCAGTTTCGAACACAGATCAATTTCGCTAGCGCAAACATCAATTAAACTAACAGCCCTTGTCACTATGTAATTGTAGAACATATGGGAATTTCATTTTCCGAATTTTCCGAATTAGAGAAGGGTGTGGAGAGTCTATCTACCAAAAAACATTTATTGTATCCTAAAACCTCAATATGCCTAATTTGGTTTCAATTGTTTGAATCACTCGCGAGTAATGCAGAAATTTATGTTTCATTTGTAATGGCAAACCGATGATGCAATTTGATATTTTTGGATATTTTATATATATATATATATATATATATATATATATATATATATATATATATATATATATATATATACATAAATGGATTTCTGTCTGTCTGATTCTTATGTACTCGGAAACCCGATCAACATGAAAATTGGTATGTAGGGGTTTTTGCGGCCGGGGAAGGTTTTCGTCATAGTTTGAGACCCCTCCCCCCTTTCTAATGTGTGTGTGTGTGTGTGGGGGGGGGGGTGTCTGCCATAATTAAACACAAATTTCTACATTACTCAGGAATTAATCATGAAAATGAACCGAAATTTGGCATATTGCGGTTTTAGGGTTATTGTTGTAACCTTTAAGAAAAACATGATTAATTGTTTAATGCAAAATGCCTTTTTTTAACAAAAAAAATCGTTAAGCCATACTTGTAAACCAAATATATAATTTCATTTAGTTACACTGCTTTGCTTACATAAATTTTACTCTACATCATGTATAAACGAATTTCGCTCTTCAAAACCAATGTAACTGAGCAGGTACAGATAAACAAATGTAAAACTAGAATGTAAATGATCACGCAGCAAAGCTTGCATTCAAAATATCATTATCAAAGTCGTTTCTCAAGTCAACAAAACAAAAATAAATTCAACACAAAAACAAACCCCGAGCAGGTCCATTTTCATTAATTTATTTCGTCATCGTTATCTCGTTCGCCCTAATGATGGCACATTACGGCAAATCGAGCCCCCGAAAAAAAAAACTCCACGAAGGCTGGGAGAAAAATTAGTTTCGCCTTCCGTTGGGTTCTTCCCTCCGCAGAGTTTATCTGAGCATTATTTTTTGTTATTTTATTATCAAGACCACACAACAACGGCAATAATTGCTGCTATTATAAGTAACAATCAAACCATCATTAGTCTCGTAGATGTATGTGAGTCGACTTGAGGGTATGTGTGCGTAAGTATTGTAGGGTCAGTGGCGTAGAATGTGTAGGCTTCCCTGGACAATAATATTACCTGAGTTACCGCGCTCTTCGACAGTTCCTATGAATGTTCCAGTTCTTCCCCCTCGATCACTGTCCCGGTCGAGTCATTAACGCCGACTCGGTGTCTGGGAACTGCGTTAATTTATCATGATTATCATCTACGAGCAGTCATTTCAATATCCATACATATTTTATTGAAAATGCTCACTCGATCAGTCATCGAATTCACAAAAGGGCACTGCTTACCAGCCTCAGGTTGTGATCTTCCATTACTGTTTGCTTAAATTCTTTCGATTGAATCTCTGACTCGACCCGATGATCGCGCACTATCACCGTACTAAATTGGCTAGACTGAGGCCGGGCTCGCATACCCCGGGAGGAAGCTATGCATCGCTCATAGAATTAAAGCCTCGGCGGCCGGAAATGTTGGAATGCTTGTTCTTGTTGTTTTCGATGGTGACTTCTCTTTGCCCACCACTTTCGGTGTTAGCAAATTGTTTCGCCTTGCCTTACAGCGTATTGTGGAAGCTGCTCGAAACGGTTGAAATATTAATGCGCTTTCGCCCGACCCTGGAAGGCATATCGGTTGATTGAAAACGCTAATTATTTCCACGGATGTGATGTATTAGTTCGATGGATTTTGGTTCAGTAGCCCGATCGTGGGTTCCCTGACGAAAGGGAAACAAAAAAAAAGGCTGCGAGTTCATGCGGGAAATGAATTCATGCTATTTGTTGGTCCCGCTAAAACAGTTAATGACAGCAATCGCGCCCCGACAAAGAACTCACTCACGGTTGGCATTTCCGCGTTAGAGATGCTTTTCCCATCTGTGCACCCCTTGATTGCGTTTGATTAAATCAAACAAAACACACAAAACAACCATTGTAACGCTGCGGTTATCCATAGAGGAAAAAAGGGAAAAAATAGTTTTGGAACTGGAAAAATGTCCATAACAAATCAACCGTAACGCGGTTCATAACAATCGCCGCTTCCTTTACCCATCACTCGCGCGGCACAACTTGTCTCTCACACGATCCCTCCACAGCAGCAGTTCACAGTCATTATTATCATTACCGCCATCATCATCCTCATCGTCGTCCGCATCATCTTCATCATACGAATCTAACCCACGGCTATCATTAGCTCATTATTATTAATTTACTGTCGACGAAAAAAAAAATACAGTCAAAAAGTCGAACGGGATAGAAAATGTATTTGAAAGGGTCACGTCACCGGGGGAGGGTGTCTAATCGGGTGTGTGGACGGGTCAAACCGTGTGAAAAAGAAATGACAGACCGGAGGAATTATTCAATTGAAATCTAATCTTCAAGGTCGTAGCCAAAATATTTGAGGATTTTTTTTCCTCTGTTTGCTCTCCGATGACATCCTTAACCGGCGGATGGAATGCCAACGGGAGCTATAATTACGTGACGTTTCATGTTTGCTTGGAGCTAGAAGCCAATTCATTTGCTTTCTTTTTTTTTTTTTTTTTTTTTTTTTTTGTTGGACTTCAGTAACGATGCGATGATGATTATGTCTAATTTACGTTCATTGGCATATTATCCGTAATACTGTCTATCGCTTGATGGCAATCAGGTTGTGATTTCAGCTGGAGTTCAAAGGAAAGTCATTGACTCCATGGTTTGAAGATTGAGACTTATATCCGAAATCTAAATGAAAAATAAAGGAAATTACAAATTTCATGAAAGTAACTATCGAATAATTGAAAAAAATATCAAGCATTATCTAAACGGAAATCCGACGCACGATTGGTTGATTGATAAATTTACATTCTGTAGGAACAAGAATCAGTTTCATATTGGAATTATGCTTGATTCATGATGAAATTATGATGTTTGATTTTTTTGTTGCGAATTTTACGTGTTACTTGGTCTGAAAGAAACAAGTAACATAGCGGGGAATAATTGTATCCGTGCAACAAGTGTAAAAGCCTTGTTCCGTGATTGCAATGATTTAGTTAATACTAAGTTTATTTGACAACATTACCTACAAGTTTTAGGTTGCCATGGGAATGAATAGTAAGTCGTAATTTACACGACGATGTAGCATACTTGGTGTTGTCGTTGTTGTCATATAGAGGAAAAGGGGAGAATTTGGACCACCTAAGCAAATCGCCTAATATTTCCAAACCAATACGGTCTAAATAAAAAATATCACATTTTATACTAACCTACATGTTGGCACAGCCGACAAGACTTCGGACCACCGTTTAGCAAACTCGTTTGGAGGCTGCTTTTAAGCTGTAATTTTTATTTGGTTTTAATATAATTCATGTTTAATTTATAAATAATTACGTTTTTAGTCTTGCTTGTGTTAGATAACGAACTGTCCAACGAAAGGTGCTAATATTTGTATTTTAACTAGATTTGAACTGTGCTGCTTTTAATTATACGTCCAATGTGTTCCTTTGTGATTTGATGTTTGTCTGAATGTTTACATGATATTTTTTAGATATTTTAGTATTCGTATGTGTGAGTGAGTGTTTGACAACTGTGTGTTCATGATCTGTCAATCTATTGTTTTTTCGTCTGCAATGTCTTCAGTCACGGGTTCCTGTAACGCTGGATAACCCACTGGTAATTTGTGCTCGGTGCTGTTCGGAACACTACACTTGTTTTCTCTCAATCAATAATGTGTAATCATTATATCAAGCTTTAAACGACCAAATATATCATAAAATAAAATAGATGATTTTTGGACATTAAAATTTGATGCGGGGTGATTTGGTCCAGTGTGTGTATCATCGAAAAAAACATACTTATGTTTATGAAAAGTATTTTGGAATATTGTTACAATCAGTAACAGTGTTCTGGGATCGATACCAGGTGTCTTGGCCATATTCCAGACCAGAATAATTGGATTGAGACCATCTCGAATTCTGCATGGATTTTTTCACTGTTGTTTGAACATTTTCAAACGCTTTCGATGCTTAGTCAAATAAAATCCGCCTGCGTTGTTCTTTCACGCTCCTTCTTCTTCTTCCAACGTTGTCTGCCCATCCTCTTTTTGTAATTCAGCGGCATCTGGAATCAATTAGATCCTTAGAAAAACCTCAAATCTGTAGAACCAATTCACCCCACACAACATGCAAAAATTAAAATGCAATTAATTTCATTTATTGTTATCAAACTAACAGTTTCGTTGCATCAAATTGTTCCTCTTCTGTAGCCGAACAGAACTTTACTGCACAATACACGAAATGTTTGTTTAATCAGCGGGGAAAACCTTAAAACCACGATCCACGTGCTTGCTGTGTTCATGGTACCATTTCCTTCCACCTGCGAATTTCACTAAAGTTTTTTTTACGTTAGTTACATACGGTTCATTAATGAAAGAAGTTGACATTATAAAAAATCCAAGTTGAGCCGTACTTTTTGAGATAATGGGGTGGTCTAAATCACCCCGTATGCCCAACTCACCCCGTGTTACCCTACTACTACCACTGTGAAAAACTGACAATGTAGGAAGGATTCAATCATTCTCCATTTATACCTTTCATTATTTAATCCATACTGAACGGCCACAGCCAGGGCCAGAATAGGGAATTTTCTGCATACCTCATTACACTTCGACATCTTTTATCGTGATATGCACTATCCAACGACTAATCACCATACTTTTGCCATAATTGCGCGATTGTACAACTGGTGCAGTGAACAAAGAATACCCATTGATCGAATTCAACGATCTTTTTCAAGGCCACTACATTATTATTAATAGTTTAATAATGAAACTTTTCAAACATATCCAAAATCAATACAGGTAAACTTCTGATATAACAACGTACAAAATTGTACGTTGTATCGAATTGTACGTTATATCGAAGCATAATAGAGTACTCACAAAGGTAGTCTATAATACATTATTGTGTTGCTGTTTTAGTCAAGTTAATGAATAACTTCAATCAGAAGACGAAGCCAGCTTTTCTCATGATGTTTCCCTTCGTACTGTTTATTAATGATTGATTCATTTAGAATCCGGAATCACAAAACCAGCTGTATTTCGGGATTGATTGAAGGTACAAAACTTGTTTTAGCATCACAATACAAATAATTCATTGTTCTATCAGAAAAAAAATATTGAAAATTTTTTTCCTTTACTCTTTGGAAATGTGTACGTTATATCGAGGTAAAATGTACGTTATATCGAGTGACGTTATATCGAGGGTACGTTATAACGAGGGTACTTTATATCGAAGTTTCCCTGTATACAACAATTAGCCTCACGTAATCCTACGTCAACTGTTCGGTCGTGTTTCGGACACCTCCGTCAGCTATTTGGTCGGGTTTTCGGACACCACTCATCTCTTATGATGGAATGTTCGATTGTTTTACCGCACATTGCGGCTTGTGTAATCCCATACTTCGTGTTACTCAGAAAATAAAATGTACCGATATTAACGTTGAAAAATCTGCAATTGGTTTGCAATAAAATTTAAAAAAAGATCCAAAACAAGATCGAAGGAAATATAATTTTCTCTAGAATGACGGATTATTGTCAGCACTGGTTTATCGTACTGTGATTTAGAGATTAGTCAGATAATAGGCTTTTTTAATGATTTTGTAAATAATGACATTTTTGACTTTCAGTAATTCACAACTGAATGACATCTGAATCTTCTACAAGACTTCGATCAGTGCAACCATCTATCGAGAAAATACTTCTATTCCGATATTTCTATTGAGTGAATGAATGATTCCATATGTTTCTGTTATAAAAAAAAATGTTGAGAAAGCACAATTCATTATTATTGATTTTATTGATTCATAACCATTCTCTATCAATTAACGGATTCGTTGGTTGAAGAAATCTCGGGTCTATTACGTTCGCCATCATAAACTGTTCACTTGAGGTCCAATATAGCGATTGAAAATGAGGAACTTCTTTCAATCAAATAGTAAAATTATTTACTAGATTAAGCCAATCAAAATGATTGGATAGAAAAGGCTGCCAAGTCTGGACAAAGCAAAGCAATGAAAAAACGGTAGTAAGACAGTATACAAAACAAATAAAAGGGACTAAAGTTTCATGGAAATATCAGGTATGACTGCAAATTAACAGAAAATTAGCCCAACCAGGCACTTCCCCATTTCATTTCTGAAATGTCATTTGTCAAAACTCTTTTGAATTTGAAGGATGGAACGACCAAAAAGTGCTAAAACAAATTAACTTTTAGGATATGTTTATTCTTAATTTAAAAATTCGTGTTTTTTTTCTTTTTTAAGTTCTTCTGCGGCGAATAAACGAATGCTCGGGCCTTCATTTTCTCATGCTGCATCATAATTTGTACAGTCGATTTGTCGACCTTCTCAGCTGCTTCCGTAAGTTCCGCTTTACGATGGCCCAGTATTGTTCGAAGTATTGGGCGAAGCTCTGGGGCCTTGGGCGGGTTCTTATCCTTAGACACGAATTGGACGTTGTTGGCCGCATACCACTTCAGGGCTTTTTTGATGTAGTGGCATGAGGCCAAATCCGGCCAAAACAGCGCGGAACCCGAGTGCTGCTGCATGAATGGCAGGAATCGTTTTTGGAGGCACTCTTTGACGTAAACTTCCTGATTGATCGTGCCGGTTGTTACAAAAATTCTGCTCATCTCTCCACCCAAGCATATCGCCTGCCAAACCAGATATTTGTTTGCGAATTTCGACAATTTAATGTTTTCAAATATATCTGGCACCTTGCCCCTTCCCATCGCCGTGTAGAATTCTTGTCCCGGAAGATGGTTAATGTCGGTTTTGAAGGGTAGTAATGGCTTTAATAGTATTTTGTGTACATTTTTGAACATAATGTGGTACCGAATTGTACCACGTTATATCATTTAACCCGTTTAAAGGATACAAGTACATACAGGAAACGGTTTTTCCAGGGCATCCATTTGATGTATCAAAAGAGAAAAAAAAAACAGATTTTCAACAATAATAAACTCAATTTGAATGCAATTACTACACACAATCACAGTCCTATGTCAAGATCCCGTCCGTGCCCCTAGGTTCAGACCCATCACTTTTTTTTTTAATAATATTTCTCAATATACCATAGTAAGATAGTAAGACGCACTGACAGTATTTTCTTCAAATTTGTATCTCGAAGCTATCGAGAATGGCATGCAAGAAATGCTCAAATCTTCAAAAACAATTGTCAAAATTTCTTATTTGGTACCCTATACAATATTTTTCATAGAGCCGGTGATTGGGTTTGAGGGGACTTTTTACTCCCTTACTCAGCTAGGCCCTTTGTCGATGGTTTCCTTCTGAATTTCTCACCAAAGTAAAGAGAAGAGATTAACAAAAAAAACTCAAATCTATGAAAGATTCATTAGTTTAACAAGCATATGACTGACTACTCAGCAGTATTTATCGATTTGATAGTAACATCACACCGCTCTTTTTACCATCTTTTCAGTTATTGAACTTTTATCCGAAACTGTAAATAAAAAAAAAAATATCTGTAATTATATTCTATTCCATTTTGATGTAAAGGGTGTGTCACATCAAATTGCATCACGGAAAAAACGATGTAGATATTCGCCCAGTAGACCGATCCTTTTGATAATTTTAGACAGTAAAATAAAAACTATTAAACAACTTTTGGCATTTTCTTTTTTTTTTTCATACTTCGAGCCCAAGCCCGTATGCTCGCACCTTCCTCTTTACCCCGTCCATAAGGTTCTGTACAACGTCAGGTTGTAGTTTTTTTTTAACAGAAATCCATTTTCTCTTGAAGTCCGCCTCCGATTTGACAACTTTCGGGTTCTTCCGGAGGGCCTGCTTCATAATCGCCCAATATTTCTCTATTGGGCGAAGCTCCGCAAGAGCAGATCGCTTGCCACACCATGTACTTTTTGGCAAACTTGGATAGTTTCTGCTTGCGAATCTCCTCCGAAACGCTGAATTTGTCCTCTGCGGAGAAGAACAACAGGCCCGGCAGCTGACGAAAGTCCGCTTTGACGTAGGTTTCGTCGTCCATTACCAGGCAATGCGGCTTCGTCAGCATTTCGGTGTACAGCTTCCGGGCTCGCGTCTTCCGCACCATGTTTTGCCTTTCGTCGCGGTTAGGAGCCTTCTGAACCTTGTATGTACGCAGGCCCTCCCGCTGCTTGGTCCGCTGGACGAATGAACTTGACAAATTCAGCTTATTGGCGACATCCCGGACCGAACTTCTCGGATCACGTCTAAACTGCTTAACTACGCGTTTGTGATCTTTTTCACTGACGGAGCATCCATTTTTGCCGTTCTTCACCTTCCGGTCGATGGTTAGGTTCTCGAAGTATCGTTTTAGTACTCTGCTGACCGTGGATTGGACGATTCCCAGCATCTTACCGATGTACCGATGTGACAACTACGGATTCTCGAAATGAGTGCGCAGGATTAATTCA
Source organism: Toxorhynchites rutilus septentrionalis (assembly GCF_029784135.1). Taxonomy (NCBI): domain Eukaryota; kingdom Metazoa; phylum Arthropoda; class Insecta; order Diptera; family Culicidae; genus Toxorhynchites; species Toxorhynchites rutilus. Next base: position 15,052,027 of record NC_073745.1, on the reverse strand, counting down.
CGACGCTCTTTTTCGTTCGACGACATTTTTCCAAATTTACGAAAAATTGACAGTGAAGCATGACCAACGTGATCTATACACTCTTATCTGATTATAAGCGAAAGCTGAAGATATAATCCCTAAAAATTAAATTTCTACAGCGTTTTTTCCGTGATGCAATTTGATGTGACACACCCTTTAATCCACCTCTTTGAGGAGTGAATTACTGGAGAGCATCGAGTGACAACGAGAGTTTAGACCATCAAGAAAGAGGAGAAAGAGGAAATACAGAGTGAGAGAGAGAGAAGGAGAAGGAGAAGGAGAAGGAGAAGGAGAAGGAGAAGGAGAAGGAGAAGGAGAAGGAGAAGGAGAAGGAGAAGGAGAAGGAGAAGGAGAAGGAGAAGGAGAAGGAGAAGGAGAAGGAGAAGGAGAAGGAGAAGGAGAAGGAGAAGGAGAAGGAGAAGGAGAAGGAGAAGGAGAAGGAGAAGGAGAAGGAGAAGGAGAAGGAGAAGGAGAAGGAGAAGGAGAAGGAGAAGGAGAAGGAGAAGGAGAAGGAGAAGGAGAAGGAGAAGGAGAAGGAGAAGGAGAAGGAGAAGGAGAAGGAAGGTGATGGAGCGTTTAAGAGGGACTTGGACTATGACTTTTAAGCTGAACGGAAGCAAGGAAAACGTTGGAAGGAAAAAAAGCGATTTATTTGAAGAACAGAACAGCGGAAGAACAAAAAATTGAGAAAAGTGAATCCGAAAACAGTAGTGAAGAATGAATAACAGAAAGCTAGAAGGAAGTGGTGAGAAGTGGAAATCACGCAAGATCGAGTGTGATGAAATTGAAGGCGCGCCCGGTGACTCCATTTGAAAAGACGCGCAACCACATTTGCTCGAAGCTGAAAATCCGTATTCCATCTTGATCAGCATCGATTTTGGAAGGTACAAGGCACGTGGCATACTCCTCTCTCTTGTCAGCGAGGTGACCAACGGGCCCCATCGAGTAACATCCGGCGCCGCAACGGTACTAACTCCACGTCCATACAACTAACCTCCTTTTAACACTTTCGACGCCCCGTCACCCAGATATGGGTGACACTTTCCTCGCTCGAATTGAGTAGGATTTTTAGAAGGTATTTGATAGATTAGGCACCTGAATGTAACAATAGGATATGAAGAAAAATAATAAAATCATAATCATAATATAATACTGTTTATACTATACTTTTTATTAATTTATAGTACGGATGGTTTGTACTGAAGTTTTTTTGCAAAACACCTATACTATGACTTTGGCATGTGTTATTGTCATCAATTCGTCTTCAATTGAAAACAAACATTGCTAGATCATGTAAAAGTTATCTATAAACTAAGTTTGATCTTCATTTGCTAATTTTATCGCAAGTTGGGCTCTGCAAGAAACTCAAAAACGTCGCGTTGGGCGTCGAACGTGTTATATCACTATCTATCAGCCCCAGATCCAGTGTGCATTAAAATGGAGATTCTAGGTTTTGTTACTGTTTCGTTATTTAGGCTCTAGTTCTTACACACAACATACACAACACACATCAACCTACATTTGCAGTAATTCTTGATGCATAACTCGTGGAACAAAAAAGTATGCAAGGACAAATTAATCAGAAAATTATAGAACAATCTAGAGTCAGTAGTGATAGAAATAGGATACCATTTCCTTTCTGATTTCTATTCTGGAAGCACGAAGTTATTCTACATTGCTTTTAAAGAATACCACTGAACAACAGTAAGTGTAACTCGAAGCATTCAAAAAAATCAGGTATGATTTAAAAAGTTGCAAGGATTATTCAACCAGGTCACCTAGAATAGCCAGTGGTCTTATACTTTCCTGTTTGATAGGGTCCGTTATCCTAGCCATTGGAAAAATCCAGTGAACAGCATATGCGAGATCTATCGCGTGTACTAGTACCGGAGCCCAGCTTGTTTAAGTTGGTCCACAGCAAAGCTGCCACTATCAACCCGAGAGGAGCCAGATCGTCAGGACATCGAGATCAGCAGTAGCAGCCGGCCGGCCATCACCACACACTACACACTCTCACAGCAGCCATTGTAATTAGGTAACTTTGTTACCTGTTTTGCGTTGTGTGATTCGGATCCCTTGACACGCCAAATATCCTCGATCACGAGGAAAGCCGACCCTGAGAGCAAACGGCCTCAAGCTCGTGCTAGCCACAATAAAAGAGGCCTTGAGTACCAAACTTCAACAATCCCCGAGGCTCAGACCAGGGATTGAGATAAGAGTGAATTCCGTTTAATCCCGCGAGAGTAATAGTTTACGTTTCGAAAAGATACGGGTTGAAGAGCCCTCCCTAGGTCGGTGGCCGCCCCTGAGATTATAATTAAAAAAGAGATGAGCTAAGCTGGGCGATTTTGCGATGTAACTTTCAACATCCATCCCGAAATAAAACTTGGCAATGGAACTCTAGAATATGTGTCCAAGGTTTCCGATCTTGGCCTTCTTGTACATAACAATTTTGAAAGAGCAGTACAATTATGTTGCCACACAGCAGCACAATGGACCAAATATACCTTGGTCTAAGATTGATAATAATTTTTTTGAGCTAACTACATACATCTATCAAAATAAAATTATTCAAATTCCTATTATTCCTATTATTATCCTATTATTATTGGTGATGTTTTTCTTCTGAAAGGTATTGGATCGTCTACGTATTGTCCTCAATTAAAGTGTTCGATGTTTTTTTTTTCAACATATCCAGGTAGTGCAAAGTTACTCATCTCCAAAAGCAATTAACTAATTGCCAATTTAACGAATTGCAAAAATTGCGATATTGAATAACCCCTCTCAAAATTATAAATACAGTAGCATCCACGTACTTATCCGTAAAATAATATCTTGCTCAGAGTAACAGTTCGGCTGGAAAGTTCATAAGATTGACGTCTAGATGGTGCCTCGAAGGCATCGCCCTCGAAGGCAATTATGTTGAATAATAAAATTGAATTTTGCAAAAAAAATTGTTTTACTGTGTTACCTTATAAACTTTTCAACCGAACTGTTATTTTCACAAGAAACCGTTGACTATCTAATTCTCGCACGTCCTATCAACGTATGCGTTAAAATGAACTAATTTCGTATGGCGATTTAAAAACTACAAAAGATGGAACAAATTCTCCTTAAATTCTACGTTCATAACGCCCTTCCACAAAAATGGTTCAACACCCTCATCATTTTATTTGCCATGGCGAAATTAACTTAGCCATTTCAGAGGATTGTTCTTACGCTATGAGTAATAAATGGAAAAATGAATAAATGAAAAATAAAAATGAAACCAACATTTTGATTATTTTATGCTCAATCTGATACAAACAATATAACAATGTTTTGTGTTCTCAACGTCAAACGTTGAAAGCTGATACATATAATAATCACACTGGCTGTGTTCCAAACTATCTTCAAATCACACGGCTAACAAGAAACTTTGAAATGCTAATAATCGTTTGCTCGTGAGATTTATAACCAACCCAAATAACGCACAAATATATGCTCTGTATAAAATGGTAACCACTCGTGTGTCGAGGGAATGCTTTGAATATCAAAACCTCAATCATTCCGTCAATTGGCGAGCTTCGTTTCCCACTTGGAACATTCTTGTTATTCCAATAACCACATGACCCGACCTTCAGGGGGCTTGATCACACCTAGCAGTAGTCAGTCGCCAACCATATTCATCCAGCGCATCGGTAGCGTGGTTTCGCAAGCATCAAAAGTGCCAGCTCATTCCGGTCGGGGTACAAGCTGTCAAATTATCGAATCCCATTGTGGGGGGAAAACGTGTGTAACCATTTAACTACACGTCCCAGCCGCGCATGAAGCTGTCAATCACGCACCGGCACACACATGGGTGATGCAAAATTAGCACCGCTAAATATCCCATCCGGACTCTGCGCCAAGTCGCCGGTCGACCGCTAGCGGGGTTAAGCCATTTCGTTGTTTCCAGTTTTGACACGATAATATTATGATGTTGTCACGTAGTGTTTACGCACTTACGGTACCCACTACAGGGCCCGATCGATGTTTCCCGAATTCTTCAGCTGCTGATCGGGAGAGCTGGATGGTGCTACAACAACAACAGCAACCACAAAAAAGGAACTCAACAATACTTAATTACCGCTTCTGACATGCAACTTTCTCCCCGTGACACTTGATAGAGTCCTCACAATTTCAATTATCAGCTTCATCACTCATCTAGGCGGATGCTGGTGATCGATAAATGTGTGTGGGGATCGTGATCACGTGCGCTTAGCCCCGCGGCCTTGTCCCAATTCAGCTGTTGGCGGTTGAAATTCGTCGCATTTTGTTTTATTGTGAGGTTCGTCGCTTGATCGTTTCGATGTCACTTTGCATAAAATCGTAAATAATGAATTTGAACCACTTTTTGAAGTATCGTGTTGGGCTCGACAGTAAATTTTGCCGAATTAATGCCGAAATACGCATTCCATCTACGCGTCGAAGAACACTTATTTCTGCCAAACTTGGGTCTTCGCAGATCATAAAACAGCCTTAAAGAGCGATCCATCTTTCTAACGGCAGAAGAAAACGGAACGAACACCGGGCAGAATGGGCAAGCTGTTACCGGGCTTATTTGAACCGCATGAATGCGACCGACGACTGTTGCAATTTCAGCTCCACCTGATTACCTCCTGCTGCCCTTCCGTCGGGAGCTACATAAACTTGAATCCGGCCAATGGAAGCACCAAGAAGGAGCGCACAAGAGAGGCATAATTGTTTACGTCTCTCATCGCGCTGCCAAGTCTTCTCTCGTGTTCTCATCCGTGGTGAGCTGTCTCGCGAAACGGATGGAAGTGCCACGAGATGACCGAAATCAGAAGGGCAATAAAATCCTCACGTAGGCTACTGCGCCTCGGATCACTGCACGAAGCAAGCAGTCTGTCAGTTATTCCTAATTATATTACACAGTACGGGAGGGTAGTTTGTGTCTCTGTCCTCTGTCGTTTGGTCCTTTCTGCTGGATTCATTTCTCGGAATGTGGTGGAATGTGTTCCTACGGCTATACTGTGCTTCCCGTGCATTCAAGGAGTATAGTGTTGGACGTATTAACGTTCGAGCATCCGTATTTTTATGACACTTTTCTCGTCAGGTAATGTTCATAGTCTGAGCATGTAATTATAACGACAGAACGATCGTTAAAATTCAATTTACTTCTACTGTGGCTAAAACCGATTTGACAGTTGACAGCAACGTAAGGTATCATATGGTGTAACAAACTGCACAATGTATCACATCTGTTTTATCAATGAAGCCTTGGTGATTAGATCAGTGCAATCGAATATAATGTATGCTGGCAATTATCATGAATTGGGGTAGAAAAAAATTACCACTCGTTTCAGTGCGATTGAATTTTGAAGTATACTCGTTTTTACAAAACATATCTTTGAACAATCGAATCTGTTCATCACAGGTTTTTTTGACGTAGGACTACGTCTTTCATTTCTATACCGGGGTGTAAAATCAAAGTTTCGAAAACGAAAGCGTTACGCCGGAGACCGAGATTTTGAGTGTTAATAGCTCCTAAACAACTGAACGAAATGGTATGATAAACACTTCATTCGAAAGATAAAATGTCTACGCGTTCTATACTTTTTACTTTTTGATCCAATAACTTGTTTCAATAGTCTTAAAATTGCTTTCAAAACAGGCTATTGAAATCACCAATCGGTATATAAGCGAGCGCCGCTCGGAAATCCACTCAGTTCTAATTGAACAGTTGTGGTGAAGCTCTTCGTTTATCATGAAAGCGCGAATGAACGGTGTCACCAAGAGCCTGTTTGTGCACCTTAGGCCAGAAGGGAATCCATCAGGAGGAGAGTGATGCCACAAACTGTTCCCCGGGAAGATCTCGAAGCAGCCGCTACACACACACACACATACACGCGCGGAATTCTTTCCATTTGGATGCCATTCAGCATCGAGAATGATCGGGGAAATTAATCTGCCAGTTCCTCTGGGAATTTAAAAATACATTCATGTGAAAGAGTTTATTTGAATGTTTTCTATCCATGTAACACTCGATAAACTTTTACTTAGTCGCGGCAATACATACACACACTCTTTACAGATGCACGGGCCAAAGGTTGTGCAGTCCACTGATCATTCAACAAGAGCCAAAGGTTGTACCGCTTATGACAACTCTACACGAGCTGATGTTTGCGCCGGCTAGTGACCATTCTATCCTGGATTCCTCGAGTCGAGAAAGACGCACCACGTTAGATATGGGGTACAGACTAGGGAGCGTTGCTGATTAATGGTCAGCTGCATCCCAATAGGAAGTAGCCCGTGTCGGGCACACGTATAGAGCATCGAAGACTGCAACATACCAATTATGAGAACACTTGTAATACTAACCTCGAGCCAACCGCGAGTAATCGGTTACATATTACTAACATAGTTGTAAGACAAAAATTGTCAAAATATTGGACTCCCGGCCCCGTCAGGCTAACGCCACATGTGCCTTAATAAAAAATATATTTTGGAAAAAAAAACACTGTCACCAAATATGTTTCAATCAAGTGCTATTAACAGATGGTTATCGAGTTAGCATAAACCACTGGTGGGCTTCCAGTATCGAGGAAAATGTGGTAATATCTAATCGTTACTGAAAATAATCTGCCAGTTCCTCTGGGAATTTAAAATTACATTCATGTGAAAAAGTTTATTTTAATGTTTTCTATCCATGTAACACTGTGACCAAATACATTTGGTTTTGTGATTTTTCAATCAATCGCAATTAACAGGATAGCTTCTGAAGATTATTCTTCCCCATTAGTAGGATATTTCCGTATCCAATATTGTATGCGCCCGCAATCGATTATTGTTCAGTCGCCGATAGTTCCGAGCTCAGAGAGTTCATTGCCCTCTAGTTTGCCTTCCAAATTGCCATCGTAAACCACGTCTTCTCTCGATTCAATCACGCACAAAAAGCATACTTAAGCGATATTCTGGTGGTGAGACGCATTCATTTTTCGTGAGGACATCGACAAGACAACATCGTTGCTGAGGGTGCTGGTCGGCGAAGGATCGAGATCTGCCCTGAAACGCAAGCAGTTTGTTTGAAACTGTGAGGGAGCACAGAGAAGCCAATTTTTCAGGAGAAGAGAAGGTGACCATCGAAGCAGCCGCTATACACACACATACACGCACGGAATTCTTTCCGTTTGGATGCCATTCAGCATCGAGAAAGATCCGGAAAATAATCTGCCAGTTCCTCTGGGAATTTAAAAATACATTCATGTGAAAGAGTTTATTTGAATGTTTTCTATCCATGTAACACTGTGACCAAATATGTTTCAATCAAGTGCTATTAACAGATGGCTATCGAGTTAGCATAAACCACTGGTGGGGCTTCCAGTATCGAGGAAAATGTGGAAATATCTAATCGTTACTGAAAATAATCTGCCAGTTCCTCTGGGAATTTAAAATTACATTCATGTGAAAGAGTTTATTTCAATGTTTTCTATCCATGTAACACTGTGACCAAATGCATTTGGTTTTGTGATTTTTCGATCAATCGCAATTAACAGTATAACTTCTGAAGATTATTCTTCCCCATCAGTAGAATATTTCCGTATCCAATATTGGATGCATAAAACCTTGTGCATCCAACGTAACACTCTCGTTTTCGAAGTCCCCCAAATATTCATTCATTCAGAATGAATTTAGATTCAACTTCAAACAAATGATCTCTAAATCAACGATAGTCATACGTCACCCTTGCGGTTATACCATAGATATAACCCACTTCCTGTTTTTGAATCTATATATATATATATATATATATATATATATATATATATATATATATATATATATATATATAAATGGAGTGATGTCTGTCTGTCTGATTCTTATAGACTCGGAAACTACTGAACCGATCGACATGAAAATTGGTATGTTGAGGTTTTTTATATTGTAGCAGATCAGAAAAAAAAGCGAAACAGTTAAGTATTGATAGCGGTTTTTTTTTCTGCGGACCAAATAGTTTCATCGCATTAACCGCTCTGACTCCGCACCTATGCGCAATTCACTTGAGCAATTACGGGTGCTAATTAGGCGGATGAATTACTCCATTAGAACTGGAGTGATATAATTTCAAATAGATCGATAAAAAATTCGTTCCCGCACTCAAGATCACATTAACGCTGTTAAAGCCGTCACTTCCCGATCAAGAGTGGCAAATAATTTTCGTTTAACAGTTCGATCGTTTCAAATACCGCCGGATATGAATACGTTCTATTCGTTGCCATACGGTGATCAATTATGTGTTGGTTGCCAATTGCACCGTATTGATTCGCTGCAGATGATAAACAAAATTTGGAAACAATTGATGCAGCAGATGAAGACGCCTTACCGAACCGACTGTCGACCGTTTGGAATAATCGGTATAATCGATCTTGTTGCGCCTATCATGGTGAGAATTGATTTTTCGCCTTACTGAGAGACACTACTAGTTTGTGATTCTTTTCCAGCTTAAGAATAACATACTCGTATCTAAAATTCAGAAATTTATATATAATATTTCCATTAGTTTAAGGAGTTATTCAAGTGTAGAGGCACGAATTTCGAACGTGTTTTCGAGCTCTGTAGAAATATAACAAAGAATTTTAATATCCATTATTTGTTTATTTATTTTTTAATAATATAACCAGGGTTGCCACGTTTAATTCTGTAAAATTTTCTGAAAAAATATGTTTATCTGTTGTTTGAATTAATTTTCCTTATTTATGGGTTGTTAAAGTAGTATCAATACAACAAAAAAAAAATCATAAAAAGGTTTTCTTATACACCCAGGTTTTTTTACGCGGTTTTTCCAAGTTTTCCAATTAACGCGTTTTTACGCGTATTTTCCAATTAACGCGGATTTGTTTACGTGGTGTAATCCTTTTAATTGTAAATTATATGATGATACACGGTTTTGTCGAACTTTGCCTTCATGTTCTACCTTCTCATTCTAACAAATGAAAAAAAAATAATAGTAAGATTGTAAATTAAAAAAATGCACCGTAATAAATTTAATAATTTTAATTTAATAATTTAATTTAAAAAAATGTAAATTCTGTATCTTTGCTGAAAATCTATAATTCTGTATATACATATTCTGTATCTCAATTCTGGAGACAAATCTGTTAAATACGGAATATTCTGTATATGTGGTAACCCTGAATACAACATGAACTAAACGGAGAAAAAAAAAATCAAGATTAGAATTGTTGCAACCTGTTGAAGTGAGGGTGTTCAAGTTGTGCCATAGCGTACACGATTCCAGCCCTTCTAGTTCTTCTAAAGAAAAAAAAATCGAACAGTTTCTATTTCAGTAAAGATGCCGCTGTCGCATGGACAGGTAAAAACATTTTAGTCTACATCTCGTCTCCATGCATTGATTTTTCATGAAGTTACAACATTTCAAAAATCACCTAAAAGTTCGACTTCGCATTGTGTTACTCTAACCTTTTTGTCGAGTGTATGTATAAATTTAACAAATTTAACAACAAACAGTTTTTTTTTTAATTTTACTTATTCGATAAATTGGAATCGAAAAAAAAATATTTTCGAAACGGCTGCCATTTTGTCTAAAAACAATTTTGGCTTATTAGAGGTTCATGCCATAGCAGCATCTTTATAAATTAAGAGTTCATATTATTTTTGTTTGTTTTGGATAACCACGTGTACACAAGGGGACTCCTTAGTTCAAAACCTTAATATGCTCCGGATTGTCCGATTTGGGTCAAATATGTACCCTTTTTGTTGTACAATTTATTGCCATCCTTAAGGTAGCTTCATCATGCCTCTCTCAAACGAGTATTGGTCCTTATTGACGATCTTATACCTCAGGAAGTTTTGCAATGCGAGAAAAAGTTGGTAATCGCTTGGTGCCAGGCCCGGACTATATGGTGGATGCATTAAAACATCCCAATCAAGCTCTCGGAGTTGTGTGGCCTTGCGTTGTCCTGATGGAACACAACACCTCTTCTGTTGGATAACTCTGGACGTTGCTGGTCAATCGCTAGCAAAATACAAAAAACGACGAAAGATTTTTTTTAGTGTGAAATGTCACCTTTACAACGAGTCTAAACTTGAAATCGATATTATGCGAGATATCGATCACTTCAGACATCTACCAAGAAAATAATAGATTACTTATTCCCCAATAAACTGTTGTAAAAACTTACTCTAAAATCGAATTTATTCTAAGACTTTTTTATCTCAAAACACCATCCATAGATATTGTTGGATACAAAGTAATACAACAAAAAATCACACTTCTGCCAGTTCCGCGGTATGACATAACCTCTGTGGCGAAGGCCCAAATTGTTACTTTCGGACCATACTCACCAACATAAAAATAATTTGAGATAGTAGAATAAAGGAAGGAAAGGATAAGAGAAACAATATAGGGCTTTAGAAAAGTGTTTAAAGCTTAAAATCTAGTGATAAGTAGACGAAAACAGAACCAGTTGAACCCGACCGCATTGGTTGATGTTGAATCACGAAACTATTTATTTGCATACTATTTGACACTCTAATGAAATTTAAGAATAAACTCAGAAATATTTTTTTACTCAGTGGATTCGTTTTAACGTCTTTTAGCTCCGTGGTACCGCTTTGTCTCAAATTCCGAACACTTCATTTACAAATGTAAATTTACTGAAGTTTGAATAATATATACCCTGACATTCTTTGTGGTGTAGCCTTCATTTATACATCATTCACAGGTATCGATACTGTATATAACTTAAAATACTAAGCATCTGCAAAAAAGTGACTGTCAAAACCAGCGATAAAATGTTTGCGTCAGCAAATTCGGAATTTGAATCAAGTTTCGAAGCAGAATATCCAAATTTTCGGGAGTGTTATATTTTTCCAAAGAAGAATAGCTAATTCGCTTTGATTAGATATATCGATCATCTCAATCGATCTAGTAGCTCAAAAGTTATGATTTTTTTTAATTGCATTTTGGGTGTTCGGAATTTCAGACAAATGTAATCAAACATATTTTTAGTTTCTCACAATGAATATGAATTTGTAAATTAATTTTATGGTAGCCAAATGAGAGAAAAGGCTCTATTGTATCCAAATACCATATTAGTTTCGTGAAAAAGTACCATTTTGAGTAATGAGACACTGTTTAATGGCCAATAAAGCCTAAGTGTTTGGGATTTGAGACAAAACGGTATTTTCAGGTTGAATGAGAATAAAGGGTGTGTCACATCAAATTGCATCACGGAAAAAACGCTGTAGAAATTCGCCCAGTAGACCGATCCTTTTGAAAATTTTAGACAGTAAAATAAAAACTATTAAACAACTTTTGGCATTTTCTTTTTATTCATACTTCGAGCCCAAGCCCGTATGCTCGCACCTTCCTCTTTACCCCGTCCATAAGGATCTGTACAACATCAGGTTGTAGTTTTTTTTTAACAGAAATCCATTTTCTCTTGAAGTCCGCCTCCGATTTGACAACTTTTGGGTTCTTCCGGAGGGCCTGCTTCATAATCGCCCAATATTTCTCTATTGGGCGAAGCTCCGGCGCGTTGGGCGGGTTCATTTCCTTTGGCACGAAGGTGACCCCGTTGGCTTCGTTCCACTCCAACACGTCCATTGAATAGTGGCACGAAGCGAGATCCGGCCAGAAGATGGTCGGGCCCTCGTGCTGCTTCAATAGTGGTAGTAAGCGCTTCTGTAGGCACTCCTTAAGGTAAACCTGCCCGTTTACCGTGCCGGTCATCACGAAGGGGGCGCTCCGCTTTCCGCAAGAGCAGATCGCTTGCCACACCATGTACTTTTTGGCAAACTTGGATAGTTTCTGCTTGCGAATCTCCTCCGGAACGCTGAATTTGTCCTCTGCGGAGAAGAACAACAGGCCCGGCAGCTGACGAAAGTCCGCTTTGACGTAGGATTCGTCGTCCATTACCAGGCAATGCGGCTTCGTCAGCATTTCGGTGTACAGCTTCTGGGCTCGCGTCTTCCCCACCATGTTTTGCCTTTCGTCGCGGTTAGGAGCCTTCTGAACCTTGTATGTACGCAGGCCCTCCCGCTGTTTGGTCCGCTGGACGAATGAACTTGACAAATTCGGCTTATTGGCGACATCCCGGACCGAACTTCTCGGATCACGTCTAAACTGCTTAACTACGCGCTTGTGATCTTTTTCACTGACGGAGCATCCATTTTTGCCGTTCTTCACCTTCCGGTCGATGGTTAGGTTCTCGAAGTATCGTTTTAGTACTCTGCTGATCGTGGATTGTACGATTCCCAGTATCTTACCGATGTCCCGATGTGGCAACTCCGGATTCTCGAAATGACTGCACAGAATTAATTCACGACGCTCTTTTTCGTTCGACGACATTTTTCCAAATTTACGAAAAATTGACAGTGAAGCATGGCCAACGTGATCTATACACTCTTATCTGATTATAAGCGAAAGCTGAATATATAATTCCTAAAAATTAAATTTCTACAGCGTTTTTTCAGTGATGCAATTTGATGTGACACACCCTTTATTTAGAAATAAAAATCTAAATCATCTTCTCTGAAACCATTTTCGTATGTGATAAAGAGTGGAATATAGTTATACGAAAATCATGTTTGATAATGGCTGTTTATTATTATGATGAAGTTTTAGCTAAAATTCGAGGTAATATATAGTCATCTAAAATCACATCAATGCAGAAAGCAAATGTATAGGGAAATATGATTATTACAAATTTCAGTAAATTTAAATCATTTGCAGATTAGGGAATTGTAATGTTTAGCATATTCAGTAAGTTGTGGAGAATTTACGATTCGATTGGTATGAAAATAATTAAAAATCGGTTATAGCAAAAATAGTTATTAACATTAATTTTATTTCATAAAAATGTGACAAGTTTTCTGATTCGGCACCTTTACTGAAAGAGGTAATTCTCTGCGTCATAAAAATAAGTTTAAAATGTTTTAAATATACCATATTACACTAGATAAATAGAGAAATTTAAAATATTGAAAAAAATAGTGCAATCGCCGTTTCAATAAAATAATTTGTGAAATAAGGTCTTTCAAATGAAATAAAGTGTTGCACAAAATAGTATCTTCCAATCCGACAGACCGCCACGAACTGCACCAATTTCCGACATTGTCCCGTAGAAGGGCAGCTTCGCGCCCGAAACCGGTCAACATTTAGGGTAAATTTCAAACCATTTAAAATAGTAAGAACAATAAGTATTTTGTCTTCTCTCGTTATAGTGAATGTCGTGAAGTTCTTACCTGTCGCAAACTGTACTGCTTCTGAAATATTTGAAAAAGCTGAAATACCAACTGATGTACAATATATTGGATTAGGGATTAAGTGCATAGCGTTTCTATATTTCTTTTATTTTACAACGGATTGTTTAGTGTTTTTCATTCGATTTAACTCTTTCTGCTCCACAAAACTATGTTAAGTGTATGTTTGAGTTATTCATTTTTTTTTATTAGTTATGATGCTTAGAAATAGAATACCCAGGAGGCGAAAATAACCATTTTCGTTACCTGCTCTTCTTTGCTTTTCATAGAGGTCAAAAAGCTGCCGAAGCAGCCCGGAACATTTGCGACGCGTATGGAGAAGATGTCACAGGCGAGTCTACACTACGGAAATGGTTTGCGACTTTGACGTTGCGTTCTCAGCGGAAGCCCTTCTGAATTCGGTGAAGAACGTCTCAAATCACTTTTGAAGGAGAACAGTCGCCAAATCAGTCGTGAATTGGCGGGAAAAATGAACATTACGCAGCTACACCACGTGGGACTGAAAATACCTTATCGATATGGTCAAGCCATGTTCGTTCACGATAACGTCATGACCAATTTTGCAATTATCGCACTCCAAGAGCTCGAATGGGATGTCCTTCAGGATCCGCAGTATGATCCGGACCTTGCACCGACCGATCACCATCTTTTCCGCTTCCTGTCAAACCATATGAAGGGCGTTTCCTTCGATAACAAAAAAAAGTCCTTAGAAACTGGCTCAACAACTTTTTTGACACCAGACCAGGCGAATTCTCTTCACTGTATATAAACGAATCCTGTGAGTAATCGAGTCAAACAATTTTTCCAAAAGTCATGTGTTTGGGTATTTTGGTTAATGTTTGAGGTATATTTAAAGATGCATTTTCCATTTTTTGAGTGCACGAATAATGATTATTACGCTGTTGACAGCTGGAGGTGTAGATGCTGTCTGAATATCGGTACGTTTTTGGTGGTATCGGTTATGAAACAACGGGGCATCACAGAACGAATTCCAATTAATATTTTGAAACTCCAGGACAATACCTAAAGCGTTACAAACGTTTTTTTACGTTTTTGAAAATTCAAAAAAAATGCCAAAATGGCGGCCATTTTTGTTAAAAATGAGTTATTTTTCATGACAAATCGTTGTTTAGAGGCTCATGAAAATCGCAAAAATGGGATATCGAAAAACAGCTATGCAACGCTTAAGATAATTCATTTTTACATGCTGATAAAAAATTTCAGCCGAATAGGTCGAGTTGATCCTGAGATATCGATACCACCAGTTGAAAAGACAAGGTTTCGAGAATAACGCGTTTAAAAATTCGTACAGCAATACCATATCCCTTGAGGGACCTCATATTTTTGCCTGTAACTTTCCGATGGAATCAAATATCGACATATTCTTCTAGGACAACATTTCTGAGGGCATAGGCTACCCAAAAATGCAAAAAAAAAACAAAAATTCAATTTTTTCGACCTTCCAGACCAGGGTCCCTCCTAAAACTGGCTCTACTTAAACAAATAAGCCACGTAGGGCGATTCTCCTGCTTCCATTCCAAACATGAGAAAATTTAGTACAGGATATAGTTGTGAAACATCTGATTTAAGTGGATCTAAAAGACCTAAAAGCCAGTGGTTTTGAAGGTTTTATTATAAATTTTATCCCAAAAATACATAACAAACATGACTGTTTCTATTAAGCAAATTAAAGCTCCGCTCTACAATTTGTTTTTTTTTAACCAAAATCTCTATCTTAATTGCGCTGCAACATAATTTTAAACAACTCCTGGTGAGCCTTCAATTCAAATCTTTAAAATTCTCGATCAATTACTCGACTGTACTTATTGTAGTCAATTAACTTTCACCTCAACATTTTATTTATTTATTATCTCTATATATATAAAAATGTTCTGTTCGTTTGTGTACGCGTCAAAAACTCGAAAAGAACGGAACCGGTTGAGCTCAAACTATGATACAATATACAAAACAACCAAACACATCTAGGATTGTTGTTACAACATAAAAAATGAAAAATTCAACTTAACCATGCAACCACAATGTGCCACAGCAAAGCGTGGCAGGGTACAGCTAGTTTATTATATTTTTTTCTTGAAATAAGCCATATTTCAAAATAAAAAAATAATCTAATTTTATATAATTGAGCGCTATCTGTATAGGGCATTACACATCATCAGTATTCGATTCAATATGAATTAATTCATTGAATTAAAAATAAATAACGTATAAGTCATGAACCAACAATTTCAAAGCGAATTTTGACCTACTATACTTTTAGAAACAAAAACTCAAAATTTTAATGAATGATGTGTTAGTCTGTTTTGTTATGAATAAATCAATCTATATATAGAAATGGATTTCTGTCTGTCTGTCTGTCTGATTCTTATGGACTCGGAAACTACTGAACCGATCGACATGAACATTGAAAGGTAGAGGTTTTTGGGGTCGGGGAAGGTTCTTATGATAGTTCGTGATCCCTCCCCCCCTCTCTAAGGGGGGCTGCCATACAAATAAAACACAAATTTCCACATAAATCGAGAATTAATCGAGCAAATGAAACGAAATTTGGCATGCAGAGGTTTTAGGGTGCAATGAATGATTCTATGGTGGATAGATAATCCTTCCCCTTTATAAGGGGGAGCTGCCATGTAAATGAAACACAAATTCCTGCATTACTCGAGAATTAATCAAGCAAATGAAACGAAATTTGGCATGTGTAGGTTTTAGGGTGCAGTAAATGATTCTATAATGGTCAGGTACTCCTCCCGTCTGCCATACAAATAAAACACAAACTTCTGCATAACTCGAAAACTAATCAAGTAAATGGAGCCAACTTCGGGATGTGAGGGTTTTTGGGTGCGAGAAATGCTTCTATGATGGTATGACACCCCTTCCTCCTCTGGAAAGGAAAGGGGGTAACATAAAAATAAAGCACATATTTGAACCAAACATATTCCAACCAAACATGGCAACTGAAAATTTTCGGAAAACTCTGAAGGAAAATGGGAAAATTCGAAAAATTCAATTCGCATGTGTTCTACAGTTACATTTTGACAAGCGTTGTTAGTCCATTCGATGTTTGTGGTAACGAATTTGATCTTCTTAAGAAAGTGGAAATGGATTTTAATGTGATAAAACGCACTCCTATATCGCCTTCTATCTATATAAATAAAAATGGATCGCCGAATGTGTTGATAAGAGCAAAACTCGAGAAAGGAATTGTCCGATTTAGGGCTGTCTACATTCTATCATATTTTCTGTATCAAACATTTATTCCATGTGACGGAGAAACATGTTATTTGCAAGTGGGTGAAAAATCTTGCACGAGAATTGTGTCTGAAAATAATCTGATATTATAATGTAAATAAAAATAATTTTAAAGGGTAGGTTAGAAGATCAATCAATGAACAGTTCTGCGATCGGACCCACGAACGAAAAATAAATTTCGGGCGAGACGAAGTTTGCCGGGTCAGCTAGTATGTGTATAAAAATATTCGAGAATCTCTCCGTCTACCACACCTGATTTACCTATCTTTCTCTATTCGCTGATACTGGAACTGTTCCAAATCATCGATACGGCTACATGTGGATTTCACGGTCATGTTGCAACTAAATTTATAATAAAAAATCCGATTTGATTCTTCGTGCTTTGCGCATAGTTGTCTATTAATCTCACATGAACAGATTGAATTTCTCAACGCATCAAAGTGACAACATGTATTCCGACCAGTGAAAATACAAGCGTTAATTTTTCGAGCAAATCTCCGTCAACGCCAACGCAACTCGAATGTTTCAAACCAACGCTTACAGTCGATATCACTCTTCTTTTTATTTTTTTTTTTATCTTCGCTTATTTTTCGTCGGCCTATTTCCGCCACTTCAGTGCCAATCACCGACATCAGGGAGGCGACTCCACCTGTTCCTACCTATCAGACTCAACAACTCATGAGCCGGGCCAACTTCTTTTACTTCCCCTCCGAAGGAAGACGTAACCAGAGATTTTTCGCCTCAGAAAATCCCAACGACGCCAGCTGGGATTGAACCCGGGCCGATCGGATTGTGAGGCTGTTACGCTAACCACACAACCACTGGCGCCGTCTATATCACTCTTCGTCAATATTCCATTCCCGTTCAAAGGCGCCGCTCACGATGCCACTTTGCACCGAACCCAGTCGGCACTCGGTCTATCGGGTATCATGCTATCATTGAACTAATGCTAATAACAGCTAATTTACTTGATTCCATCATCACGCCCGAGAAATGTACACCACCGAATCTGTCACTCGATCAGCGTTAAGGCGATAATTATAGCGCATGCTCACACGGTCCGTTTAAAACGGGGATTCAACAACAACAACAGATGATGGAAGCAACAAAAAAAAAGTAAAAAATAAACCGCACGAGGCGACGACGAGCCCCGAAAATTGAAAACCTGAAGAAATGTGAAACGCCCGATTTGTTGTCTTCCCGCTTGTTTGCGCGTTCGGACCGGATTGGAAGGTCAGAGGTACAGCCGCCGTCCAGAGTAAGAGAGAGAGGTCATTGTATCGTCTCGGTGGCAAAGAGAAGGGTTAGTGGAAGCCGCGGATGAGGAAAATTATAGTAATCCATAAATCATAATCACATGTGTTCATGATATTGCGGGAAAGGGCTTCTTGCACGACGTCCGCCACTATCGTGACTAAGCAGCGATTAACACGAATTTATCCCTCTGCCAATCTCACTTGTGGTGGCCAGTAGTGATGGTGGTGGCTTATCTTCCTCCGCCGACGGCACTCGCAGTCCACTTCACATCACGTACGACCATGCTGGCGGTATGCTTCTTCGTCTGTCCGTTCGCGGTTTTGAGCGCACGTTTCGTCATCCGAAAAAGTGAGCTTTTTTATAGGTGAGCAAGTTTGTCCAAAATGGCTTCGCTAGGTAGTGCATTCGTTTAACACGTTCGTCGCCCAGCGCGATTCGGTCGAGTTTCTTGCGGGGCCCAAATTCAACTGTCGGTGCGCTAGAGAAATGATCGAGCAACAATAATAATAATGAATTCGAGATCGATTCAGGACTACTTTTCTGAATCCGAATGAAATCAACAGACTACTGATTAGAAAACTTGAAAAAAAACATTTTTCAAACAATTGTACAGTGTTGCCAATGATAATAAATAAAATAAGTAAAAAAAAACTAATTATTTTCTAGCTTTTAGTACATTATTATGTTTAATCACAATTAATCCGTTTAACTTAAAAAGTTTTTTTTACTTATTTTATTTTCTAGTTTTTAGTACATTATCCGTTTCATTAGAATATTTCTCTACAATAAAACCATTGTACTGTATTCTATCAGTCAAAAAATTTCATTTGATACCGATATTGAGTGGATTGCAGAAAATACATAATATGTTCTCCAATTCAAGTTCGTTCGTTTGATACACACATCTCAATCAACCCTTTTTTTTTAGATGATATGGAATCAGCTATTTTGTGGTGTTGGATTTTTCAAGATAAGCAGGTTTGAAATGACAGCAGAGATAAAGATATTTTATAAATTCGGTCAGTTCCTATTGGCCAACTTTCTATTAATGTGGTACAACCTTACAGAAATACAAACATACATACGAACAGTTCAAGCCAAACAAAATTGTTTAATACAGTAATTTGCTATTTTGTGATTGCGGCCATCTTGGATTTGGATTTTTCATAGATAATCGTGTTCTACTAGTCAAGCCCTTTCATTTGATACCCATAATAATACGGTTTTGGGAAAATATGTATTCCGCCATTTTGTAGTGGCAGCCATGTTGGATTTACATTTATCATAATTAACCGTGTTCTACTAGTCAAGCCCTTTCATTTGATACTCATATTGATGAGGTTTTGAGAAAATATGTAGTCCGCCATTTTATAATGGCAGTCATCTTGGATTTGCATTTTTCTTAAATAACCGTGTTCTACTAGTCAAGCCCTTTCATTCGATACCCACATTGATGGGGTTTTGGAAAACCCATATTGATGAGGTTTTGAGAAAATATGTGATCCGCCATTTTGTAGTGGCCTCCATCATGAAATACGCAGTTTAATAATGACTACAGAGATAAAGGTGTGTTCCAAATCTCAGATCAATCGGTCAACAGGAAGGGGGTCAAATTTCTATTAATGTGGGTCAGCGCTACAGACAAACATGTCACAAACATACAAACATACAAACAGATTACAGGGCAAGCTAAATAAAACCGTTTAATAAAAAGTAGAAGGGTATGAGCCTAGATGCACGGACGGAAACTTGACGTAGGACTTGAAGGAGATTTTGTAGCTATACAGAAATCCATAAATTTAAATCATTCAATACTTCAAATGGTGGCTCTAAAAAAAAAACAATTTTTTATATGAACTGAACTGTACTTGGGTTGTAAGAGTTGTAGTCGCAGAAAGAATCCGGAATCATTAATAACTAATCTTGTTATCAATAGTAAACTGTTGAAAAAAATTAGAGAGATATTATAACACTAACACGAAATAGTCGTGTTTCATTTAACATTCTCTGGTTTTCTTGTATCGATGTTCATAAATGTACATACAAATCTTTATTAATAAAACCGGGACGGTACAGAAATTTTGTTCGTTCGGTAAATGTAGAATAATTATTAATATACGTCGACTCACCTTGTCCGTCACGGAAAAATACATGAGAGAACGAACAAGAATACCAGACCATGAAGAGAAGGGATGGCGAAAAAAGTTGCTTTTGATGAATGGCTATGTCGCTAACAGTTTACTTAAGTGAAGCAGTTCTTTTGAATCGTTTTTGAACATTGATAGCTGGAACCAATATACATAGGCAGCTTCACAGTTATTCAGGTCCTGGCATTGATATCGTTAGGTTAGATAGGTCATTTTCTAATTTGTATGAAATTATTTTTTTGTTAATTACTGGGAAAAAGTGCTCGAAAATTGTATTTAAAAATATGTTCCTCATCCGACAATGCTGTACGTAATAATTTTATTCGAGCACTTTTACATGAAAAAGATTTTTCTAACAACAAATTTTTCATGTTTTCTTTGAAAAAAAAATTCTATTGCCGTTTGCTCGTAACATTTTTATGTATAAATTATCGCGACTTACATGTTCTGTAAACTATTTTTCTATTTAGAAACATGTCAAACGCGAGAATTTACACACAAAAATGTTTTGAGAAATAAAAAAATAATTTTTTCAGGAGTCTCTATACAAAAATGTCATGTATTCCAGAAACTATAAAACATAGAAGGTTAATGTCTTCGACAAAAGTTCATATTTAAATATGATCTAAAGCAACGTCGATTACGCCGATCAGGGTGGCCTTACGGCAAAAAAAAATCTGAACTTTTTTATTATTTTTGTGTTTTTTTTTATATTTTTGTTTTCTCAAATTTGGCTTAAAAAATACATATAACCCGAGATTTTCACCCCCCGCTTTTTTTAAACGCGATTTATGGATTTTTATAGACAAAATATAAAAATATTTTACACTGCGTTCGTTTTTCAAACAGAACGAATTTATTAACGTTGTTAAATGACAGAGAAAATAACAC
Source organism: Toxorhynchites rutilus septentrionalis (assembly GCF_029784135.1). Lineage (NCBI taxonomy): Eukaryota > Metazoa > Arthropoda > Insecta > Diptera > Culicidae > Toxorhynchites > Toxorhynchites rutilus. Next base: position 15,031,175 of record NC_073745.1, on the reverse strand, counting down.
ATGCGCAAGTAACCTCAATTCGCCTAAAGACAAGCGCATTGCTGGCGAGCTGGAAGCTCTTTTGAGCTGAATGAATTATTGGAAATTCTTCGCATCCCACGTGCTCTGATTGCAAAATTACAATCACGCCATTGTCATCAATTTGGTGAGCACGTGTATATATCTAATTGAAGACATTACTGGAATCATGCTAGGCGATTGTACAGCGACGAGAGAAATTGTGATTCGAAAAAGAAACAATAATCTGGAATTCATGGTAGACATATACCGTTCATACGACGCACTCCTCCTTCTTCTTCAATGGTACAAACGTTCTTAACGTTCCGAACATTCAATGCTTATATAATTATGCCATATCTGCCGGTACATCAATCATGAATTCGTCTGGAGTATCTTTGGTTTCCTAATTCATGAGCGGACCCAGAAGTTATAAATTCAGTCAAAATGTTCAATAAAAATAGTATATTTACTATAAATGATTTGTATGGCAGGACAAAGTTTGCTGGACCAAGTATTCAAATAAAATTTTAATGAAAATAAAAAAAAATGTTTTTGAAAAAAAATTTCAACTCAATTTTTTCAGTGTAATTTGTTTTTAATGTTTGTCATTTTTAATGAAAAATTGAAAAATTTCGTTTATTTCATATTTGACTTTAATTTTGTAGATATTATAGTCTTTTAATTATAATTTTTTGTAATAAATAAAGAAAAAAAATGATCCTTTCCGAAAACTAGTCTAATTGTTTTTTCAAAGATTTCAAATTTCAAAAAGTTGCTTAAGTAACCACTGTTTTTACACCCACAACGTTTCACTGAAATCTAAGATGTTGCTGCCAATGGCCAGTCGAGTTGGTATGAAGTTCGTCATCCGAGAGTTTAGTGAATGTGACTGCGGCCATTTTTTTTTCAATTTGGACTAGTTAAGCCTTTCGTTTTTTTTTTGCATTTGCATTTTTCACAAATAACTATATTATACTAGTCAAGCCCTTTCATTTGATTGATTTTCATGATCATGGAATATGCAGTTTTATAACGACAGCAGAGATAAAGGTGTGCTCGAAACTTCAGATCAATCGCCAACGGGAAGGGAGTAATTTTCTATTGATTTGGGACAACCCTACAGATAACCATAAAAATATACAGTATGCAAAAACTGTTTATCCTCCCCCTACCATTTTTTTGTTTTTCTGTTGAAAATCAGGGTCGTTTGATAAGTGTTTCTCCATGATTTATGAATTTATGTTTAATTATCACATTGCTATTGGAAATACGACGTTTATATCTTTTCTTGAGATATTATGTGATGAAGTATGTAAAAGGGTAAAAAATATGCGAAAAAGTTTATCCACCCCAAATGGATACTGTGATTGAAGTGTGTTTTACAGAGTTTTATTGTATATTATGCATCCTCTTGAATCTAAACATTGTGTCTAGCTGTCATTCAGTTGAAGTGTTCGTGCTCAAAATTTCAGTTTTGTGTTCAAAATTTGTAGTTATTTGCTGCAAAATACAAAAAAAAGCACAAATTTCGATCAGCATCCGAAATTTAATTATTGAACATCACAAAACTGGCAAAAGCTACCGTGATATTGCCGATAATGGCCAGTTTCACAACGATACGGTCGCTAAGATTGAGCAGATGTACAAAAAGCGTGGTTCTATCTCGCCAGCTAAACGATCGGGGCGTCCTTCAAAGACAACTGGCCGGTTTGATGGAGCTATCGTGAAGAAGGCGGAGCTGTACCGCAGACAGGCTGACATCACAATCCGTATGAAAACGTATTCATAAGAAAGGTCTTAAGGGCAGTGTAGCGCTTAAGAAGCCATGGTTGTATGCAAAAAATCAGGGGACAAAGTTGCCAAAGTAAAATGTATATGTGCTGTAGATGCAATGTTTTGCAGCATTGTTGTATTAACCGATGAGTCAGTTGCTAAATCCGCTCCAGTAGGTGAAATCATTTGAGTATTCAAAATCCTTGACCGAAAAAACCTTTCTTGAGCATGGATAGCAACTTGTCATTTTGAATCCAGCTAGGATATTACTCAGATTGAAAGAAGCATTAAAAGCCGATGTAACTACACCTGAAAGGTCGTGTATAGACATAGTTTTTCCAGGATGGTTGAGTAGTCAATCGTTCTGGGAAACTGAGAGCTTTTGCTTGAAAGGGCCCATAACTGAAACATCCAGCGGTTGTAAGCGATTTGTGACAAAAGGTGGAAAAGATACATGAATTGTGCAATTTTCTCGGCAATATTTATTTGTTTCCAAAGTGCAATGACTTTTTGATTGAATTATGATTTTTTCAAATTGATTCGTTTACGTTGCTTTTTGCTACCTTTTTCAAATGTTCCAGATCATTGAGGAACAGTTTTCCCGTTATGCAACCGTTAGTTGGGAAATTAGCAAAGACAATGGACCTAGTTGGACCACCTGTGAGCTAGCATCATGAAAACGTTCTATTCAAAACTAGTTCGATAGCTCGTTCCATCTCATCTTCGTTGATACTGGTTCTATCGGTTTTCTTTTTGTAGTTTCGAACCATCATTAGGTCTGAGAATCAGACTAAATTGATGTTTATTAGTAAACAACAATCAGACACAAATTTTATGAGGTATTAAACAGTGTCCGAACGTGCCCCACCACTATCCGAAGACAAATCATAATTTTATCTAATAAATAGACTTTTGTTTCCCCGTTGTATGCACGATTTTTTCATTTCATATTAGTTACTAACTGAGGTGGTGTACTTAAATTTATAAATAGTTCACAAAGGAATTAGAGAAATGCTTACAACTTGAAGCTCGAAAGTTTCGAAATGTGTATGAAAAAGGGCACTGTGTTGTTTTCGTAAGTAATAAACAACCAGGAGATGTCAAACCATATGACAGCTGTTAACTTACTTATATTTTTTAATTTGGTTGAAAATTGTACCAATTGTACAATAGGTCATGCTAAATAAAACCGTATAGAACAAACACTAAATTTGAATGTTTTTGATTTTCTGATTGTTCTACATATCTTGGTTTGTCCAATTTAGGGTGGTTTCACGCAACTAGTAAATGCAAATAAATTTTTCTTCATGAAAATCACATATAATCAAAACGAGTTGGGGTTTGTTGAAAAGTCCTAAGTCTTTAGTTTCTAATTCTACCATAAGGCGTTCAAATTATTCAAACATTTATGTTTTTTAACGAATTTCTTCAAAGAGAAATTATGATAAAGGTTTGTCCACCTCTGATCTTTTTGAATGAAAAAAATCGTAAATGTTGCATTTCTCATTGCTTGAGTTTACTGTCATCATCAAAAAAATGAATGTATCAATTCATAATTTAGGCTTTCTTCAGAATATTGCCCTTTCTTGAGCATTTCAAAAGTGTTCACCTCAACATCAAGCAAACCATTTTTCATGACAATTGTCATGCGAAAATGCGAAAACAGAATAGAAACTGAGAGAGGTTGGCGTCGACATCATGCCTCATACCGTATGTTTCTATTCTGTTTTCGCATTTACACATGACAATTGTCATGACAAATGGTTTGCTTGCTCAACATATGTTGCCGCAGTAGCAATGGACTTGGCAACCCGGGCAAACAATGAACATACCGAGATAACACCGATAGCTACGGTGTAATCAGAAGTGTCGATCAAGCAGAGGATTAAAAACAATAGAAACCTGAAGTAAATAGATCGGTTCTGCTACGTATGAGATAGAAGTTGCATTATAAAAAGTTTACACTTTAATTTAGTTTCAAACGGTGAATTTACTTGATATCGGGATTGAAATTATAAAAAGGGTTACCGAATTGTAAGCCCAGAATATACTTTTATTTTTTTGTGAATTAATTTAATCATATTTTGTAGCTTTGAAGCACGCCAAATAAAAGCTGTCAAAAATCTGTAATTTCCTTTGAATCGATCCCGACAATCTTCAAAGAATTCGTTCTCGCAGCGATGAGTCATCATTCTATCTCCACAAAAAAGGATGGCTGTGCTGGATGCCACAGACCCGACGAAGCGGACAACATGGTCCAATGTGATTCATGCGACATATGGTGGCATTTCAGTTGTGCAGGTGTCACAGACTCAATTGCTGATCGTATGTGGTTATGTGCCCGGTGCAAACGATCCTCTCGTCCTTCGTTGAGGGTCAGTAATACGAATAGAGCCTCATCGAATCTGGCAGAAAGTATGGCACGACTACGAGAACGTCAGGATTTAGAAAAGCAGCGTACAGATGTGGAGTTGGAAAGAAAATTCTTGCAGAAGCAACGTAAATTGTTGGAAGCTACGATTGCAGCTGAAGAGGAGAGAAGAAGTCGAGTTAGTCATGAGGATAGTGTGAGGAGAGTTCACGATTGGATTGGGAACAGCGCGGATCCGCGGTCGAGCGCGACAGGAGACAATCAACTGCCAGCTGCCTCGACGGTCCAGCAGCATAACCCAAATTCAATCCAAGTGTATTCTGTGAGATCTGAAGGAGAAATAAATGAAGAATTACCTTCGGGACTACCGTCAGATTTGGAAATTCAGCAACACAGTTCTCCCCTTCGTGACCCGACTATTTCCATGCTGAATATGACTGATAGTGTAGATTATTCGAATGCACTGAATGCACTGAAGGCAATCCAGGCTGAAGGTGACCATGGAGAGAAGGCCATGGACATGGTTCGAGATCTGCGCGGGAAATTGGAACGTTGTTTGGCGCAAGCGGATCCAATATCTTCGCATTCGACCAATTTGCAACAACAGACGGTATTATGCAGAAAGGAGATGGAAGGAATACAGTCGACAGCGTGTCGTTCACCGGCGGCGCCATCATCGGATACTCAAGTAGGGACACTGAATGTTCATGGGACAACTGAAGATGTTCTTATACAACCCAGAGCAATGTCACTCGGTACTATCCCAAAGCAACATCCAAAGACGTTATCTTTTCCACCGCTACAAATGTCTTCAGTACAGCCGTCTCCACTACAGCACCCCATAGTGCCTCCGCATTCGATAGTGCCGTCTTTGGCGCAGTCAACTTCAACACAACAACCCTCGATGCACCCGCCTCTGGTGCAGCCATCACTTTCGAAACAGCCAACACTACAGCAAACATCGTCGATGCCGAATTCAGTGCAACCACCTTCAACATACCAATCTTTGGTTCCGTCATATTCCATGTTACCTTCATCGGTACAATCTTCAGGAATCCCGTGCTTGACGCATCAGCCTCCGGTGCAGCCGTCTTTAGTACAGCCAGCAACAGTTCAATCTTCTTCAATATAACCGGCAACACAGTCATCATTGATACACCTACCTATGATGCAGCAAGTTCCAGCAGAACCTGTACCGATCCTGCCTTCAGGACAGCCTACTTTCATGCATCAGATTCCGGTGCATCAGCATCATTTCCAGCCGCGTCAGGGGAATCCTTCAATCCATCAACAGCAGCCACCGTTTGTACAGCAGTCAGCGGTAAGTCAGATTCACATTGCTAGCTTGATGGAGCAATTGGATCTCTGCAAGCGACAAATCGAAGAATTACGTCTTGCAAGATCGGAACGTGTGGAACCAGGTAAGAGTCAAGCCTTTCACGATGGTAACAATAAATACGATATCTTTCCGAGTTTGCCTTCCTTCCCGACCCAATACCCTCAGCAGCAGCTGAATGAACAAATGCATTCATTAAATAATAGCGAGGAGCAGCTGCGTCGTCTTCACGCGCGCTCTCGTAACGATAATTGTAACCCTAATAATCAATATCCAAATTCAAATCGACAAGACCACTTCCCCTCGGCACCCGACCAGTTTCGTCCAACTTGTTATCCAAGTTAACAGCAACTAGCGGCACGGCAGTCCCTGGCACGTGATCTACCAACTTTCTCCGGCAACCCTACTGATTGGCCCATATTCATTTCCAACTATGAATATACTACTCGAGCATGCGGCTACAACGATGGAGAGAACATGGTTCGACTTCAACGAAGCTTGAAGGGGCAAGCATTGGAAAGTGTTCGGAATCGTCTCGTATTACCATCCGCGGTGCCGAATGTCATCGAAGCTCTCCGACTGCGGTATGGTCGTCCGGAACTTCTCATCAACGCTCTTCTGCATAAAGTTCGTTCGATTCCCTCTCCTCGATCTGACAGGTTGCAAGGTTTGATTGAGTACGGATTGGCGGTGCAGGAACTGTGTGACCACATCGAAGCTGAGGATCAGCGCGATCATCTGGCGAATCCAACGTTGCTCCAAGAGCTTGTCAACAAATTACCATCGGATCAGAAGATGATGTGGGCAGCCTACAAACGAGGACTTAGTGTTGTAAATTTAAAGACGTTTGCGGAATACATGACAGGTGTGGTGCAAGATGCAACGAGTGTGGTGAACTACGAGCCAGAGCACAAGAAAAGCGGTAGTAGATCCAGAGAATATGTGAACTCCCACGCGACAGATGTCGCACTACCATCCACGTTGACAGAAACAACGAAGCCAGGTGACTGTATCAACTGTAACAAATCTGGACATAAGATGCGAGAGTGTGATGCTTTCAAATCGCTCAGTGTAAACGAACGATGGAAGCGGATTCGATCATTGGGTGTTTGCCATATCTGTCTCTTTGCGCATGGAAAGCGATCTTGCCGTAGTGACAGCCGTTGCAACGTGAGTGGTTGCCAGTACCGTCGCCACTCGCTACTACATGGAAGGACGCCAGTGCAGTTGATTCCTCGGGTCGCTGAGAACCATACGCATCGCTTTGTCGATTCCGGTGTCCTCTTCAGAATCGTTCCCGTCACGCTCTACGGTACCACAGGACGGATAAACACATTCGCGTTCCTGGACGAAGGCTCGTCGCTGACGCTCATCGAAGGTGAATTAGTGACTCAATTAGGGATAAGTGGAAGTTCGCAACCGCTCTGCCTACGATGGACTGGGAACACATCTCGCATGGAGAAGAACTCTAAAGTGGTTACAGTTGTAATATCAGGAGTAGGTCAGATGCGGCAGTTCAAGCTGGTCAACGCGAGAACAGTCGAAAATCTCAATTTATCAAGTCAGAGTTTCAACTATGGCAAAGCTGCTGAACGATATCCATATCTGAGGCAAATTCCAATACAGATCTATCAAGGAGCAGTTCCGAAAATTCTCATCGGTCTCGATAATTTGCGGTTGGCATTGCCTCTGAAAATACGTGAGGGAGATGGGCCAACTGCAGTAAAAACACGTTTGGGATGGTGCGTGTACGGACAACAAGTAGAGCAACTAACGGAAGGTTACAGCTGCCATGTCTGCAAGTGTGACAGCAGCAGTGAAATACAGGAAACTTTGAAGCAGTTTTTCGCTGTAGAAGAGACAGGAACTACGATTCACGTCGCTCTCAGCAGGGAAGAGGAACGAGCACAACACTTGCTAGAGCAGACAACGAAACGGGTGAATGACCATTTTGAAACAGGCCTACTGTGGAAATAAGACGACATCCATCTTCCCGATAGCTATCCCATGGCTGTGCGTAGGCTGCAATGCCTCGAGCGTAAACTTGACAAGGATCCTGCTTTGCACGAGAATTTCCATCGACAAATCCAAGAATACCAAGATAAAGGTTATGCTCACCGTGTGACGCCGGAAGAATTCCAGAAAGCGAATCCAGCGAGGACATGGTTTCTACCCTTGGGTGTTGTGACCAATCCCAACAAGCCCGGGAAAGTGAGGGTTGTTTGGGATGCTTCAGCAAAAGTTGGAGGCGTCTCGTTGAACAGTATGCTGCTAAAAGGTCCGGACCAGCTCACAGCATTGCCTGCAGTTCTCTATCGATTTCGGCAGTTCTGGGTGGCAGTCAATGCGGATTTACAGGAGATGTTCCACCAAATCTTCATACGAGCGGCAGACAAGTATGCGCTCTCCTTTTTGTACCGGAAATATAAAACACAGCCATTGGAGGTGTTCGTCATGGATGTGGCGACTTTCGGAGCAACTTGTTCTCCTGCGTCGGCACAGTTCGTCAAAAACCTGAACGCAAAAGAACATGCAGAACAGTTCCCTCGGGCCGTGGATGGTATTCTTCGAAGTCACTACGTCGATGACTACTTGGATAGCTTCGGTAGTGTCGAGGAAGCGAAGCAGGTAACGGAAGATGTGAAAAGTGTGCACCATGATGGAGGTTTCAATCTACGCAACTGGAACTCAAACTGTAATGAAATTCCGCGACATCTGGGAGAAACTAAAGCAGTTGACAGCAAGAACTTATACATTGGAGTTGGTGAAGCAACGGAACGAGTCCTAGGAATGCTCTGGAAGCCAACTATGGATGAGCTCTGCTTCTCTACACGAATGAGCGACGAGGTACGAGCTCTAATCGAAAGGGGTGACGTGCCAACCAAACGACAGGTACTTCGCTGCGTGATGACGCTGTTTGATCCGCTCGGACTGCTTGCGCCGTTTCTCATACACGGTAAGGTCCTGATTCAGGATTTGTGGCGCGCAGGAACCGATTGGGATGAAGCTATTGGAGACGTGTCCTACGACCGTTGGAGAAAATGGGTGGAAATGATTGAGTTCGTGTCTACAATAAGAATCCCGAGATGCTACTTTCCTCGAGCAAACGAACAAACCTACAAACGGGGCCAACTGCACGTCTTCGTAGATGCGAGTCCAACGACGTACTCCTGTGCCGTTTACCTTCGTGTCAAGGATGAAAAGGGAGTTATACGCTGCTCCCTGGTATCTGGGAAATCTAAGGTTGCCCCTCTTAAGCCTATGTCTATCCCAAGACTTGAGCTTCAAGCTTGTGTTCTTGGAACACGCATGCTAAAATTTGTGCAGGAAAATCACACAATAAGTGTTGGAAGGCGGATTCTGTGGACCGATTCCACTACAGCCTGGCACTGGATACGATCGGATCCCCGTAATTTCAAGCCATTCGTAGCTCACCGTGTGGGAGAAATACTGGAGAACACGAATGCTACGGAATGGAGGTGGATACGGTCACGCTTCAACTCTGCTGACGAAGCAACCAAATGGGGATGTGGCCCATACTTTTCAGAAGAGAGCCAATGGTTCGACGGGCCGAAATTCTTACTGAAATCCGAGTGTGATTGGCCATGCTCTACACCACCTTCTGTGAACATCCCAGAAGAAATTCGACCATCTGTGCTGCATCACGCTACAGTCGAGCGTATTATAGATTTTGAGAGGTTTTCATCTTGGGATCGATTGAATCGTGCCGTTGCCTACATTTTACGCTTTTCGCATAACGCCGTTAAGAAACATCCGAGATGAAGTGGTCAACTGATGCAGAATGAACTTCGTGCAGCAGAAACTATCATCTTGAAACTCGTTCAATGGGAGTCGTATGCGGATGAGAGAAGTATTCTTGAACGAAATGAAGACAAGCCGATTAACGAAAGGAGGCCGTTGGACAAAAGCAGTGGGATTTACGAATTAGTTCCAATAATCGACGAGAATGGATTGTTACGCCAGTATGGGAGAATTGGGGCAGCGAGATACATCAGTTATGACATGCGCCATCCAGTGATTTTGTCCAAAGATCACTGGGTAACTAGACTGATAGTTGAGAAGTACCACCGTAAATATCGACATGCTAACCCGGAAACTGTCGTGAATGAGATACGTCAAGTCTACAGTATATTCAAACTTCGTTCCCTTGTCAAGAATCTATCACGAGCTTGTATGATGTGTAAGCTACGCAAGGCTCGTCCGAATATTCCGCCTATGGCTCCATTATCACCAGCGCGTTTAGCCGTGCGCGTTCGCCCATTCAGTTACGTGGGAGTGGACTACTTTGGGCCTCTGCTAGTGAAAGTCGGAATAGCCAGCGTCAAAAGGTGGATTGCATTGTTTACGTGCCTTACAGTACGTGCGGTACATTTGGAGGTAGCGTACAGTCTGTCGACATCTTCATGTGTTTCGTGTGTGCGGCGCTTCGCAGGGCGACGTGGTTCGCCAGTGGAGTTCATCAGTGATAATGGGACCAACTTCCAAGGAGCTGAACGTTTGCTGGGGGAAAAAATAAAGCAGGGACTGTAGGCAACGTTAACAAATTCATCGACAAAGTGGACTTTTATACCGCCCGGTGCCCCACACATGGCATGGGAGGCGCATGGGAACGGCTTGTGCAGTCCGTCAAGAGAGCCATGATGGATGCGTACGCTGAGGGGAAGTTGGATGATGAGGGTTTACAAACGTTGGTCGTGGAAGCGGAAAGCATTGTGAACTCAAGGCCTCTGACCTACCTGCCTCTGGATTCTGCTGAGTCAGAGGCGTTGACACCGAACCATTTTTTGATGGGAAGTTCGAGTGGCGCCAATCTACCGGATACAGCACCGGATCCACAACAACTGCCTTTGCAAGATATGTGGAATCAAATACAGCAAAAATTGGATCGGTTCTGGTATCGCTGGATCGTGGAGTACCTGCCAGTGATACGGAGACAACCGAAGTGGTTTATCGAGGTTAGACCAATACAAGTAGGGGACTTGGTGCTGGTAGTCAACGGTAATGAACGTAATTGCTGGATACGAGGACGCGTAATTGAAACCATTGTCGGAACCGATGGCCGAGTTCGGCAAGCCAAGGTACAAACCACAGGAAGCATTCTTCGTCGACCAGTGTCAAAGCTGTCGTTGTTGGATGTGGATTCAAGTAGTGCAGTCTTGGTGGATCGCAAGATGCACCCAGGGGAGGATCTTGCCGCAGTAGCAATGGACTTGGCAACCCGGGCAAACAATGAACATACCGAGATAACACCGATAGCTACGGTGTAATCAGAAGTGTCGATCAAGCAAAGGATTAAAAACAATAGAAGCCTGAAGTAAATAGATCGGTTCTGCTACGTATGAGATAGAAGTTGCATTATAAAAAGTTTACACTTCAATTTAGTTTCAAACGGTGAATTTACTTGATATCGGGATTGAAATTATAAAAAGGGTTACCGAATTGTAGGCCCAGAATATACTTTTATTTTTTTGTGAATTAATTTAATCATATTTTGTAGCTTTGAAGCACGCCAAATAAAAGCTGTCAAAAATCTGTAATTTCCTTTGAATCGATCCCGACAACATATCTACTCAACACAGAGAAGAACGTTATTTCTTCTATGTGCGAAGGACACCATAAACAAACTGCAGCGCACCAAGCGGTTGCCATAGAAATCATGTGGACAAAACAACATTAGTGAACCGGACAACTCATTATCAGGATTGAGGTCGTAGAAATACATTATTTGCATGATTTAACCAAGTAAATCTGATACAAATGGTGTGCAAACATGATAGTTACAATATTTGTAAGTGTTATAATCCAGGAAAGGTCTGAAAACGTGCCAAATAATCATCAAATCAAACATCCTATTCAAAGTGACGGGGCGATGAACGCACATGCGTCAATATGAATGGGACTGGTTTAATTTTGCAGTTAACACGAAGGGCGACAACAAGCCACATTTCGTTAATCCGATCGAATCGAATTGACTCACTCCGCGGTCGCTAATGGGCGAAACGAGATCGATCTCGCACGCGCGCTATTATACAATACGAATCTCACTTTCAGTGACAGTCTATTATCCCCGCCGATAGATGAGATTCTCGAGCGCGTCCGCGGGGAGCAGTATCCGAAAAGGTAAATCTTTATTACGCTCATAAATTCTCGAAAAACTCGACCAATGAGATAATTTTTCCTTCTCACTTCAAATTTAACGAGGTTCGTCGCTTGGCCTTTCGCCGTGTGTCTCTTTTTTTTTTCGTTCGCCCGACCGTGTAAAGAAACTGTAGGTACGTGTGACCGGTGGTGGTTGCGTCTTGTTGTTTTGCAAGAAGACATAAAAATTTTTACACCACACATATGTGTTGATGGAGCTTTATCTCTCGTGCGCGCTGACGACGGTCGGGTCGCCACTCCACCCTATATTCCGTAGGCATTCTGGACCGAGGCACTACTTGTCGGGTTAGTTTTGTGCCATGGCTCTGTGTCCGGAACAACAACCAGTTTTCTTCACCACCGCCCCCCGCCTTCTGTGGGCTTCCCTCAAACGTCCCGGGTTCGTGGTTGTGTACGCGAGTGAGTGGCAAGCAGAACGACCGCACGAAGCATAATGAGGAGAGGTAAAACACCGTAAAAAGATGCAAAATGGGGATTGTTACATATTAAATCGACTTTTTCGCGCGGTCCCCCGCTGAGCGGAAGGCTTATAGGGATGGCAGGCCCGTCGAGAGATGACGGCGATGGCGAGAATACAAATTGAGGAAGTGGACGGTGTGTAGAACCGAATCAGCAACGGTTCCAGCAGAAGAATCGTGGCGGCGGCAGCGATCTCGATCTCTTTCCCCGACATGATGGGTATGAATAATCGATTGGGGGTTTCGAATATAATTAGCAGGTATCTCGCGAACCAATTTGAACAACAATCAGCATATATTCCAGAACGAGCTATTTCAATCGTGAACTGATCGAACTTTGATATCGTTTTGACATGTGTCGGCACGAGCAGAAATGTTTACATCAGCATCATCAAATAAAGGAAAGGAAAAAATGTTCTGAGAACAAAGTACTTTACCCAACTCATCGTGTGGTTCCACGGATCCACTCCCCGCAATCAGCGAAGCGTACCGAAACGTCAATTTCGCTTCCGCTCATCGGAAAGCCACTTGTCTCGAGTAATCTCCCGCATAAATTGTGCCGAAACGGGCGGTCAGGGCGCACAGCTGTCATTCCTGGTGGTCATTATAATCTCATTTCCCAGCATGCAGCCAAGCGATCCGTCCAAGCCAACACCAACGAAGTTTCGACCTCAAAGCAATACAAACAATGCGACCTCTTGCCCTCGTCGGGGCCATTTACGTTTCATTCGTCGCGCGTACGCGTCGAACTCGATGTCGGTCTTCCTTTCCTTTTCCAACTGAAGCTGACCACAAAATCATCATTTTCTTCTTTATTCCTTCGCCCCCGATGCGATGTGCTGCGCCTTGCACTTTGTACCCTATTTTCGAAACCGGCGAGAGAAGGAAAAAAAGCGAAAGTCGCCCTCATGAACCCCCCCCCCCCCCAAACGGAAGTTGTCTCTAATGAGTTTCTTCGATCACGGTGATGATTGGGAGGATCCGCTGCTAATGCAGCCGCTGAGCCAAAACAAAACCCGATACCGCAAATTCGTGTTCGAAAATTAACGATAATTTGAACTTCTTTCTTTCATCAACCAAGTGCCATAATCGACAGCGGCTCGGTGAATCAGCGATATGGAACACGGAAAATAGGAGCGGCGCCATTTGCCACGGTGGTCAAATGGACACGCTGAATACCGGTGTTCGGGTGTACGAAGCGATTCAGCGGCCCACTTTGGGGTGCGATTTGGGCTACCACTCGAATCGATGTCCGATGTTGCGAAGTGAGTCGTCGACATTCCGTCATTCAGGGACGCTAATTGAGATGACGTAAGACCGTTGTCTAAGGGTGTAAATGATGCCCATTTCTGGCTGCCTGACACTGAAATGCCCACGTTATTGATTCGCTCCTTGCGTAACATCAGCGAATTTTTGGGACGACGACCATGATCGATCGTAGCTGCAACTACAACTGATGCTCATAAACTCGTCAGCGAAGAACACCGAACACCGATTGCGTAATCGTGAAAGGAAAGTGGAACCAATTCATCAAAACAATTTTGAGTGGTCATCTTCGATACTTTGCGACGCCAATCTGATTTACTTGCTTCTGGCAAAGGTTATCGAAAACCCAACCGTAACCCGAAAAATTGAACATCGAAACAGCGTGAAGTAAGCACTCTAACATATATTGTAATTTCTTGCGAGCTTCTTGCTCTATAACACCACACACGCTAATGGCTGTTGATTGAATAATTTAGCTCACATTATAGGTGCATATTTGGATTAAAAGCGCTTATAACGTTTGGCAGCTGCGCTAAAAGGCATCGACTGTTTTCTTGATTGATACGGAATGGAACAGATGGGATGTCTCGGCGTCCGGAGGTCGTACGAATGATGTCGCCCAGTAACATGGAAACAGATTGTACGTATCTATAATGTCATTGCCCAGACGATGCCTTCATCGATCGTACTTCTCAGAAATGCCAATGCTGAGTAACGGCTTCCAAACTGATTGAACATGATTCGCAGCTATACACAAAATATGCATTTAGTGCTTTGTGTATCATGAAAAATTGATAGTTACGTCGCAATGACATTGTTTTATTCCATTTTGAGTTTGTGCTATGTTATATTTCATGTTGCTTTACTAACAAAAACAAACAAAATTCATAAAACAAATTATATGCTCGAAAGGCAGTAGGTAATGTTCATTGTGACCTTGCATATTGCGGAATATGATCAATCGCAGGAAAAACCAGTTTATCTTTACTCTAGATTTCTGATTCACTTTCCCAAAAAAAAATATTATTTTCCTTCTAGCTGACCCGGCAAACGTCGTCTCGCCCAAAATTTATGTTTCGTTATCACATCCACGGTTTCTTACAAAGCGCACATTCATGGGTCCAGCAGCCCTAGAGAGGGGGTAGGTGTGTCGAGCCATCATAGAAACGTTTCGTGCCCCCTAAAACCTCCACATGCCAAATATGGCTCAATTTGCTTAATTAGTTCTCGAGTTATGCAGAAATTTGTGTTTCATTTGTATGGGAGCACCCCTTAAGAGAGGGGGGAGGAGTGTCTAACTACCATCGAAACGTTTATCGATCCCTAAAACCTGTATTTGCTAAGTTTGGTTCCATTTGTTTGATTAGTTCTCGAGTTGTTCAGCAACCTCCCCCCTCTCTTTAGAACCATAAAAACATTTATTGCTCCCTAAAAGCTCCATATGCCGAAATTGGTTCCGTTTGCTTTATTAGCTCTTAAATTATGTATAAATGTATGCTTCATTTGTATGGCAGTAGACCTCCCCCCCCCTCATAGAGAGAGGAGGAGTGTTTATTCACCATAGAAACGTTTCGTGTCCGCTAAAACCTCCACATTCCTATTTTGGTTTCATTTGCTTGATTAATTCTCAAGTAATGCAGAAATTTTTGTTTCATTTGTATGGCAGCACACCATACAAATGAAATAATGCAATGAAACGTTTTATACCGAGCCATTGTATGTAGATTTCAAACAAAATAGTGTCGAATACGATTGATGTTGCAATAATTCGATTTGCGATTCGTTTAATTTGGTCTTTGACAGAGCTTTTATCTTTTCCAATCGACAATGACAATCAATATAGCTGAATTTTCAATAGAAGATCGATGAAAAAAAAAGTTTCAGTGAAGCAAGTTATATTAACAATTCCACAAATGGGAAAGTTGTTCACTTTCTTTCCAAATCTTATTTATGTGTAGGAAATATTAAAAGAAGCGTATAAAAAATGGTTATTTATTGTGAATATTATGTTAAACCCACTTAAAAAAATTTGTTCATGCGATATAGTTCCACTATTTTCACACTTTCTTATTTCGAAGCAATTCTGAGAATCATTTTTCGAAATTGCATTTTGCTCCTTCAGCGATTTCGACGATACCCACGATTGAGTTCTTATGACAGTAAGATGTGTACTGATTCACTAATTGTTTCGTTGTAATTCTAGATGATTCCGTCAGAACAATGCACGCAAATGTCCTCGAATCTCCTGATAATAAATCAACCTTATCGGCCAAATAGATAGTATTCACAGATATATTACTCATTGGATTAAACGAAAAATTGAGTAAAACCTTCAAACTCGATTCAATCTGTCCATTTCATATTAGTTTTGTCTGCTTAGACAACTCTTACTTGAACTAATGGTCTCGGTTTTGATGTCAAACCTTCAAATTCATGCTTCGATACGTTCGATAAATTCGGACTCGGTTTTGATTCCATACAGCAACTTCCAACTAATCCATATCCTCTGTCTACATTTACATTTCTAATATGATGTTGCACCTACTCTATTATTTAAAAAAAACATCCCTCTGGACCCCTTTTTCCATGTAAAACACCGCTCAACTGGATTGTTTACTTAAAACGGTAATTTGAATATTACTGTAAATGGCAACATTTGTAACCCAACGTTTAGTTAAAACCCAGAATTCCCAGAATCTTTTAGGAAGTGAGAGAAAATCATATTTGATGAACGAAAAAAAATCATTCAACGCTTATGGTTAAATTGCAATTTTAATTGAGTTATTAACATTTCTTGTTTTTTTGTCTCTGTTTTCTATAAAATGAATTTAATTAAAAAGTGCGCAACTTAGAACCATTCCGTTGCTTCCATTTAAATGATTAGAATATTTGGTACTGAATCCATTTATAAAATAATCAAATTAGTGGAAATTAGTATCATTTTTGAAGTAAAAACATAGAAGTTAGTATTTTCTTTTAATCTACAGTTCTTTGACACTGAACTCTATTTATTTTAATCCGAAATTTACTTGTCTTAATTTTTTAATACACTTTCTGCACCACCTTATATTTTATATTTGTTTTTCACCATACATAATTTGATATGTAAGAAAATTTATTTAAAAATGTGGGTTTATAGCAATTTTTAAGTGAACTTAAAGTTCGAAGCTGTGTAGTTTTAGTAGCCTTCAATCATTCTCCACAATTGTTTTCCTACAGCTCTTAGTTACACTTTACCAAGGTCGTGTAATCATATTATTACAAAAAAAATTATAGGAGGTTGTGTTCAAGACACGACTGCATTGTTGACGTAGAACTACGCTGTTATTTTATATAAGTCGCATATTTATAACTTCGGTTATTATTTTTAATACTTTGAAATTTTAGAAATAACTGTTAAGTAGAATGGTATGATCGCCCTGAAATGTTTTTTTTTATCGTAGAATCCATTGACGATAATTGACTGATGATTCATTCTTGCCCACCAGAACAATACACTAGATGATCGTATGTCGCAATTTGTTTCGTGTCAATGCATTAAAAATTTACCTCGAACGCTATTCCGGTGACCTTTATCACAATTAACATAGACTCGGCTACATTCGATTATATACTTGTTGCACCAGCACCATTATTCCACATCTCATAACTACATCAATACATCTTTGGAACCGCATGGAAAGAACAACAATGACAATATTTGCATGTATCGAATATCATGCTACATGTTATTTTGTATTGTCTCAGTGGAATCGCACCTCTAGACATTGTTCGTACAACGCAAACCAAGTGCCAAACAAGCGTTCGCCATAGCATGCATACAGAGCCATATTGGTGATTTAAAGCTTTCAGAATAAACACTTCTCATCATTTAGCACTATTCACAAAAGAAACGCTTCTGTTAATATTACTGGCCTCGAAAAAAGGTGTATTACTTTCTCATGCTCAAGATAAGCGCATCTGTCATCCTTAGTGGAAAAAATCCAGAATGGCATTTACTTTCTTGGTGAAAAATAAACGAAATAAACGCTTTCTGTTAATCTTGAAAAGAGTAGCATCGCTTCATTATGATCAAGATTAGCGCAAATGCAATCTTCCCTATCTCCCCTCCTTGTTTATATTCATCATCACGGCTGCATAATTTGCACCACCAAACAATTTTGCGCTCTTTTCAACAGAAGCCTTTTCTGTTAATATTTCCGGTCTAGATTAGCTTACCTCTCATCCTATGTGAAGAGAGTTTTGCTACTGTCATGCGAAACCAAACCACCGACAAAAGACATGACGATAACCTAGCTTGATGATTCCCCACACAATTGCGCAGCTCAAAACCTTAATGCAATGGCGTCAGTTTGATGCAATGATTGCAATGCCGTCCACAACTCAATCCGAAACGAAGACATTTGATGACGAAAAACAAGGAAGAACAAGCGATGGTCATTGCTTTGGAAACAAAACGAGACCGGAAGTTTGCCTCAGCGAGATTCACTTTTTATACTCTAGGCAAAATCACGGAGACTTTTAATTTTACGATTTCCCCTTCGTTACTCGTCGATAAGTTGCTCGTTTTTGACAGCTCTGTTCGCGAAAGCACACAAATGGACAGAACAAATGTATGGAAAAATGGAAACGGTTATAGTTTTCATGAATTTTAACCACTTACACACCAGGGGATTGTAATTTATAGCATATTAAACAAATCTTAGGGAATTTCCGATTCGTTTGGTGAGTGAATCGCCTAAATCCGTTCGCGTCAAAAATAGGAATTGATTTCAACGACAAACGGGTTAGGATGATGTTGTAAAAAGATACTTGTAGTCAATGAGAGACCACGGTTGGATTTGATTGACGACCATAAAAAGTTTTGTAATTACAATTTTTTACTCTCTGGCACTTGGTCCACTCTGTCTGAACTAGATATAATAATATATTGGATCAACTCGTCAATCAGTTTTTCGTAGTCACATTAGTTGTGCGTTCGGTTAGTAAGCGATCGATCATGAGTTCAAAACTCAGGGCCCTCAATTGACTGCCTTTGTGTTGTTACAAAATTACTACGTCCACGCAACAAGCATTATCGATGGAGATCGATCCACAGTCGAAATTAGATCGATTCATCCATACAACTGCTCTGCTCTGCAAGATACATCAGGCTGTTGTTCTATTAATAACACATCAATGATTCATATCAACTGTCTCCGCTGTCCGGCGGTCTAACTGGACAATGGACGAACAAAAGGAATACTCTTATACATTGTGACGTTGCACTATTATGTTGGGCCTATACTATACAATAGATTAACTTAGATCTTTCAAACGATCACTACACAAATCGAAGGTTTTCCGGTTACATACATTTTCTACAATTAGTTTCATGGGTATGGTTTGGGTTTCAAAGCTGAAATAAACAAATAGAGTTATCACAGTTCCGTTTTTGTGTGAAAGCTCCGATATTATGGTGAAAACATTTGAAGATGTTTTCTCGTACCATGTGAAGACATTTGAAAAAAATCACCTGGCATCTCTGCGGCGCACAACCGGTTTCTTGCTTGTATTTGTTTTGATGACATTTGTACCGTTCGCCCCAAAGTATATTGAAATAACCTCCAGGTATGCTACATTACTCGATGCATTATTGTGAGTTCTGATATTCAATGATAGCGTTTATTATATTTAATGAAAATTTGTACAGCAAAAAATATAAATATAACAATTATATTGCAAGTGGTTTGTGCGGTGGTTGGTATCAGGTTGTCTCGTTTCGAATACACTGGGTTTAGCCGTAAAACATCTGCTATCTATATTTATTTATAGCTTGCGTAATGAAACGCGACATACCTGAAAATTTTATATGCGTTGCTCTCAAACGAACAATTTGTGTGACCGACTAGCCCGTCTATATATAAAGAAGAATATACATGAAAATTAAATAAAAATAATTTTAAAAGCGATTTCCATTAACGTTTAAAACTAATACATACAATAAACTTTTGTTTTACGTTAGAACCGATTTTTTTCATGATTATTAACCATTTTCAGAACCAATTTTATAATGCGCAAACAGTGAATGATTTTTGGAAAAATCGGCATCTTGTTCGTATTTTGTAACCTACTTAATAAATTTTTTTTTTCCAATTTGCTTATTTTATTGCATCAACATTTCGCTATATTTCATCCATAGATCGCCAATTTTTTGGGCGCTCTGATTCCAAGATATCGTCACTGGCCAGCTTACCCCTATGACCAATTAGCCCTGCTCTATCCTACTACTTGGATATTCAAGCAGACACAGTGTCTCTCTAGACAGCGAGCAATCAACAGTACATGTTAATGCTAAGGGTTAAGCTGACAACTTGCTAAAATAGGTTTTTGTCGCTTTGCGAATCAATTGCACCCCTCAGCGTTAGCATTTGTTCATCGGTCATTGTCAGTGCTACCAAATATGTATGCTAAAGAGTTTATCCTTAAATTTCTAAAATGTTCGTTCTCGCCGGCAATGATTTCTTAGTCCTACGTTAACAATGCGGTCGTGTCCTGGATGCCACGGACACTTCTATTTATTCTGATAAAATTCTAAAAATATAATGTTAAATTTTTTTCCAATAAGAAAACTGTTGAACGGATTAAATAGTCTTTGTGTTCTCCTTTTTTTATACTAGTTATTTGTGTATTTATTGAGGTTTTAATTGGACTAACAACAACTAATGGATGCCTATTGCAAATAATTTTTTCTAATATTTCTTCACTTTTCGAATTTTTCTCGCCGTATAAACTTTCTTTGGGTGAAAATGACCACAACAAAATAGACAGCTTAAACCAAACGACCCGTTCTCGAGCGGGAACACCCTTTGGTTTTTATTTATTAAAAATTGAAATAAAGCGTTTCATATAGTCATTTTTAACACCACTGCTACCATATACAATTTTACACTTAAACTTGTGATAAATTATTCACAATATACGATCGGTCATTGATATGAAATTCCACGAAACAGCCAACATTAAGTTTCCAAATTTAAATTTTATTTGCTAGATTTAATCGTATCACTCACTTTACTTGCAATATAAAAATGCCTCCGACTTGTATATATTTGCAATGCCGATTTCCCCCGGGCAGCTTGGTTTTGATGTCTCTGTTAGGGATCACATTTCGGTGGGAGCAAAAGATCCCTCTATTTTCATGTATTTGCAATTCTTCTTCTTTTTCTTTGTTTCTAACTCTTTGTTTGTTTCTAACGAAGACAAAATTCCTCCTACTTTCATGTACTTGCAATGTTGATTTCCCCCAGGAAGCTTGGTTTTGATGTCTCTGTTAGGGAATTAATTTCGGTAGGAACAAAAGTTCCCCCTACTTCCATGTATTTGCAATGCCGATTTCCCCCAGGCAGCTTGGTTTTGATGTCTCTGTTAGGGACCTGCCGCATGTGTCTTCAATTTGACCAATCAGAAGTGGGTATTACCGTTAGGATAGACATATATAACATTCTTCAATATAAAAAATTGTTATGAAGTACCGAAATCGATTAACGCAAAAAAATCATCAATCCATCATGAAATGACTGAGCAATAAGCGTTTGAAATTGGACAGTTTTCACGATGTGCTCGATTTTAGATTTTCAATTTGTACCCCAATATGTTCCCTAAGACGTAATCCTACGTCAAAATTTTTTTGACTCGATTATATACAGGATTTGATTATAACAGTGAAAATGAATCAGAAACTGTATACAGGCAAACCTTTCTTTGTTATAGGGGGATAGGGACCGCACAAAAAAAATTGTGCAAAACTTCACCAGTAGCTTTACAAAATCGTGTTCTGTACACATTTTGAAAAAAACTTTTTTTGTGCGGTAGATAGAGACCGCATAAAAAAAGTTTCCCCCAAGAAAACAACTCAAATTCACGCAGTTCACCGTTCAATTTCCTTTTTAAAAAATTAAAAATTAAATGGACGATAACTTCGTCAAATATGCTCCTTTTTATATACCACACAAAAAAAATCGCACAAAAAAAACAGCACAAAAAAAACCGCACAAGAACAAAAAAACCGCACAAAAAAAAATTCCCACAAAAAAACCGCACAAAAACAGGTTTTACTGTATAATCGAGTCCGCGCTGTATTCCGTTCCACTGTTCAGTTGAACCGGACAGCGGAGACAGTTGGTATGATCCTTGTTGTATGTTTTTGTGTTCTCCGTAGATAATACTGAATTTTATATGGGCACATACCGTCATTCCTAAATAAAACTTGTTTGTAATTCTGACGCAAATGCATAATGGTCCAGGAGGTGCATTTGAGTGGAAATTAGCATCAATAGTTTGAGTTATTCTCTAGACGAAAAATGTCTTCGAAAAATTTTTTACATATGATAGAGCGCTCATTTTGATATTATCAAAAATAGCGTGACCAACACTGTCGGTGAAATAAAAAATTTAACTTTCTTACCTTTATCGATACAGGTAAAAATAGTTCGACAATGTTGTATCCCCAGTTATTTTAAGCAACTTTGTAGAACAAAGTTTTTTGCTATCTCTTGAAACAACCGATATCGCACTTTTGTTCTAAGTTGCATCGGGGTCCCAATAAAAAAAAATTTCTTTTGCTTTAACTTTCATATTTGCAAATCTACATGCAAACTGTCTTCGAAAGAGCTTTCGAACATTTTCCGATGCAGAACATGTCAATATCTCAACTCTACTCAAAGTTTTTGATATTTCTTTCAAAAAAATACGCTCTCCTCATTTGTTTGCCTTTCTTTCTGAGACAAACACAAACAATGTTTATTCACGGCATTCAGAAAACCATATTTCATTCTATATAATGTGAGTGTTTCAAAACTATGTTTTGTTGTATTTGAGTAAATTAAAATTGAAATAAAGAGTTTTTGGGTGAAAAACCATCAACAACTTTGAGCAGGATTAAGATATGGATAAGCTCTGCATCGCAAAATGTTGGACTTTGTATGCTCTAAAAGTGGTACGAAGATAATTTTGATGTATAAATATAACAATTAGAGATTAACAATGTTGTAGCCCAAATTGTTTTAATCAACTTTGTGGAACAAAGATTTTTTCTATCTTTTAATATAATCGATTTAACGCTTTTTTTTTTCTAAGTTGCATAAGAGTGACCATGACAAAACGGGTTTTGTTTGATTTAACTTTTTTATTTAAGATTCTACGTCAAAATTGTTTTTGTACGACTTTTAGAGCTTATCAAGACCAACATTTTGCGATACATAACTTGTCAATATCTTAGTCCTACTTAAAGTTATTGATGATTTTCCATTCAAAAACTCATGATTTCAATTTTTATTTACTCAAATACAAAAACAACATAGTTTTGAAAATAGAAAAATACTTTTAAGAAAATAATTAGAAAAACACTTTTTTCTATAAAGTTGCTTAAAATATCTGGGGACACAACATTGTAGTTACGTTAGGGTCACCATGAAAAAAACTGTTTTGTTGCTCTAACTTTTATGTTTCAAATTGTTATTTTTTGTGTTTGAGTAAATTAACATTGAAATCATGAGTTTTTCTATGAAAACCCATCAATAACTTTGAGCAGGATTAAAATATCGACATGTTCTGCAAAATGATCGCAAAAAGTTTGTATTGATAAGCTCTAAAAGTCGTACTAAGACAATTTTGATGTAGAATTTTAAATATAGAAGTTAGAGTAAAAAATCCGTTTTTTCATAGTTACCCTAATGCAACTCAACTTTGTGGGAGATATTTATTGTTTAGACACAAACTGTCTTAGACAAGGTTGTTACATATGATAAAGCGCTCATTTTTATGTTATCAAAAATAGGGTGTCCAAAATTGTCGATGAAATGAAAAATCTAACTTTCTTATCTTTATAGATAGAGATAATCGTAGTTCAACAAAGTTGTAGCCCCAGTTATGTTGAACAACTTTGTAGAACAAAGCTTATTTCTATCTTTTAAAGTAATCGATTTAGCGCTTTTTTCTAAGTTGCATTAGGGTGACCGTGCAAAAACGTGTTTTTTCTGCTTACCGATTATTGATGGTTTTGTACCCAAAAACTCATGATTTCAATTTTAATTTACTCAAACACGAAAAATAACAAAGTTTTGAAAATCACACATCATGTAGAATGAAATTTGCTCTTTCAAATGCCGCCAATAAACTTTGTTTACGTTTGCCCCAGAAAGAATGACAAACAATTGAAGAGAGCGTATTTTTTGGGAAGAAATATCAAGTTGAGTGAAGTTGAGATATCGACAAGTTCTGCATCGAAAAATGTTTGTATTAGTAAGCTCTAAAAGTCTTTCGAAGACAGTTTGCATGTAGAATTTGGAATATAGAAGTTAGAGCGAAAAAATAGTTTTTTATTCATGGTGACCATAACGTAACATAGAAAAAAAGCGCTATATCGATTATTTTAAGAGATAGAGAACAACTTTGTGCTACAAAGATGTCTCAAATAACTGGGACTACAACATTGTCGAACTATGTTTACCTCTATTTCTAAAGATAAGTAAGTTATATTTTTTTATTTCATCGACAATTTTGGTCACCCTATTTTTGATAACATAAAAATGAGCGCTCTATCATATGTAACAACGTTGTCTAAGACAGTTTTTGTCTAGAGAATAACTGTCGAGCTCTAAATGCTAATTTCCTCTTAAATGCATCTCCTGGACCGTTGTGCGTTTTTTAAAGTAACTAGTTCAAGGATATGCAAGTCGAAGCAATTTTCTGCAGGTCTGCACAAGGATATAGCCCGAGGTCAGCTGCGTGATCAGCACTGATGTAGTCAATTACTTGTATGTGGAAACCATAGTGTAGTGAAATATCTCAATATGTTATTTCATTGTCATAAAATTCATCGATTAATTTAGCATTATTGTGCATACTTTTTCAATGTTTTGACCTGGTGAAAATGATCATATTATTAGCTGTTTACAGATCATACCTGGGAGAGAATATTTCGGATTAATTGGTTGAATACTTCTATGAAAATTTTGGAAATTTTGTGTGAATCAAACTTCAAATTCGCAGAAAAAAACAATTCGTATATCGCAATTCATTCAAAACTGTGACCAGAAGCGAAGTCCAATTGAACACACAAGGGGAAAAGATACAACTCCGGAAAGTACCACAGAGAATGGGTTCATCGCTTACCCTCCGATGGATGTCCTTTGTTCGGAACTAGATTTTCTCAAAATGTGTAAACAACTACGTTTGTTCAAATTTAGAAAATTTATTTATTGACTCGTTTTGTTACAGTAAGATTTATTATACATTCTTCTTCAGGAGTAATTTTATAAATATTCATCCATACAAAAATTTACAATTTACACGGCGTATTAGTGTTTCGCACACACGAGAGAAAATTTACAATTCAATTTGTTCCTACCTTATCAGCCGAAAGTCTTTAGCGTTGCATTTTATACACAAAAAATAAAACAAATAATCTAACAGTACAAGGCTTCTTCAACGAAACACTGAGACACATTCCAAAAATCACACACTTCATGCGACTATTCGTATTCGTAGTTTGACTATACATTAGGACGTCATTTGCGTTAACAATTGCTGCGCGAGGGCTACCCCAAACACCTAACCAATGGAATGTAACAGATGGCATTTCTTGTTTTGCGAGATACGGAGGAGGAGGAGGAGAAAGAACTAACTGAATCGAGGTGCAACTGTCGGTGTGAACGAACGGTGGTTCGCAGAATTGTGTGCCGTAATTGAAAGGAAAGGAAATGATTATTTGAATATTGTCTCCTAAATAGCATTGGACGCCGCAAAAAGCTACTGCTGGCTGGGGGTACAGTTACTCTCGAAGATATACACATTCCTGGCAATGAAATATTATAACAGGCATCTTTGTGTCCTTACTCTTGCCCTGGTTCTTTGAACGAGAAACCATAAATAATAACAGTAATAAGCGCAAAAATAAATAAATAAAAAACAGATACAAGAAGAAACCTTGCTCCGAGCAATCTCCTCCCTGGGCAGGAGAGGGGGACCTGATATTGAAGAGTGGTAGCTGCTGCGGTAGCGCAACTGAAGCGACGAAAAAAAAAACCCTGGTCGACTCGGTTCTTGGTGCGCTGTTTGCCATTGCATGGTGTTGTATAACATTCCCTGGATCGTCGTCGGGGACGACCGATGCGACCGACTGCTCTGTTGTGAGGTGCTGCCTCGGTGTTGGTAATGGTGCTAGTGGTAATTGTTGGCCATCCACTCCAGGGCCACACACTGCCTTTTGCTTCCCCCTTGCTCTGTTTTGTGGACACACACAACACAAGTGGATCGGTTCGCTCGGATACATATGTTGTACAATAAACGTTGATTATGCTGATGATGATCGTGTGTAATAAAGCTCAGCAGCTGTGGCCGGTTGTCAACTCGGTCGCGCAAAGCTAGGCAGCAGACGCGGCGGTTGGAGGTTGCGCGTAACGACGACGACTTCGGGGGAATGTCACAATCATTATTAAATTGCGATCGGGCTCTGCTTTGATTTCGCTGCTTGATGCCCCCCTCCCCCTCTTCTTTCTCCACTGTGGGGAGCACAACACACACCATTTTTCATTTATTTTCATCCACTTTGGAGCAAAAATGAAGCAGACACCGTCATTAGGCCGGAGCGATAGGGCTTCTTCTATCGATGTAGCAATTATTTTCATGACGGGAATAAAACGACGAGCAACAGCTTTTTTTTTTGTTGTTGCTGCTGCCTTCAACTACTTTTTTCTTCCGCTCCCCTTCGGTTCGTTCACTAGTTTACGGCTGCGGACCTGTGCCACCTTAATTTGCATCTGATTTGTGTTTGTAACTACTGGCATAGAGCTTATTTTTTTTTGTTTTGTTGTTTTTGCTTTAATTTACTTTGAAGATCTTTGCGGGATGCGGGTTCACATGAAGGGGGGCAATATCACTCACACACAAACTGTTACACACGATAATGGCAGCCGATGCCGGATGCCGTCGATCCACTTGTTAGAGCTTTCACAGAAATGTCATTTGTTCCATTTCATTTGAGTGCGCTATCGTGGGTTTCCCACCAGGGGATAGAATTGCACCTTGTTTGTTTAGCGGGCTAGCTTAAGCTTAGAGAGAGAGGGAGAGTTCACTTTATACACAGTCGCGCCCTTCGAGTACGGCTCATAACTTAACTGACTTAATGTTAAATATCACATTTGTTTTTCATTTCTGGAAAATTCTAAATTTCACTAATCAGTTGTTTCCAATTATTTGTTTATACAGAGTCCTATCACACTAGATTGCCGTGGGGAACGGGGGGATCATATGTGAATCCCCACGGTCCGGGGCGAAGCATTGGTTGCCCCCCGCTGCTGATTTTGTTGCTGCTGGAGCTGATGGAGCTCCTGCTGCCTCTGGTGCTGCAGTATTTGCGGTGGCTGCGGTTGCTGGGCCAACCCAGGCAGCGGAAGTGGCTGCTGCTGCTGAAAAGACGAGTGCTCTTGTTGCTGCTGCTGTCGCACTCCCCCCCTGGGGTCTGGCTGCTGCGGCGGAGGCTGCTGCTGAAGCATGATCAACTGGTTGTTGGTGTTATTCCTATTATTTGGCGTTCGACTAAGCTGATAGTTATTTCGAATGTTAGAATGAGTCATGTTGATCGACTGCTGCTGCCGATGCCGCTGGTTGTTCGGAACGTCCGGCAGCGCGAAGCGCAACTTCTCCCAGAACAGCTTATCGCCCCACTGCAGATAGGTGTTGGTTTTCAAGTACAACCGTATGTCCGGGTCGAGATCCTTCTGGGGGACCTCTCCCAGCAGGATCACTATCAGTCTTCTCCGGCGATCACGCAACACCTGGTGATGGGCCGATTTGAACTCGAACCGACACCATTCGGATTTGATGAAATTTTCGGACAGCACCATAATGGTCCGTCGTGACGATTCAACCGCCTGGACAATTGTGTCCGCTATGTACGCCCCTACGGGAAAGTCCCGATAGTGCAGACACAGCTTGTAAGATGGATCACCATTTTCCAACATCGGTGCCAACTCCTCGGCCACAAAGGCCTCATCTTTCGAGCTGTAGGACACGAACGCGTCGAACAGTTTATCCCTCTCGTTCTTGTCCATGTCCGCGTTTCTGTAGAACAACCGGACGCCAAAGCGCGAATGAAACCAAACACGCATCTCCTGCCGAAAGACGAACACAATCAGCGTAAGAATGATGATCGCCGAGAAGCCACAGAGCGCAGCCACCAACAGCGGGATATAGCCTTCGATCGGTGGTGGCGATAAGACGGTCTTGCGCGATGTCAGGTTTCCGTTGATGATGTTATCGAGAGGAACCGCACCACTGCACAATGTCGTACTGTTGTCCAAATAAATCAAGAAACCACCTCCACCGGACTGAGACTCCCCACTGCCATCCAGCGGGACTCCCCTCGGACTCAGCTGCTGACCAGCGCTTTGGCCCAACGATCCATTCACCGATCCTATCGCAGCCAGCGCAGTGTCATTGGCCGACCCAAGCGTTACCGTGCATTTAATTTTCAGCTTATCTTTGACGAAATCGTACGTCTTGAGATACTCGCGGAATTTCTCCACGTACTCACAATCGCAGGACCATGGGTTCGACGCCAGTCGCAAATCGGTCAGCTGTTTCGTCAAATGCCACATGTTGAACTCCACTATTCGGTTGTGATCCAGTCGCAAAATCTTCATGTTATGCAAATGATCGAACGTTTGGTTCGCGATCACCGAGATACGATTGTACTGCAGGAACAACTCCTTCAGGTGGTCCAACCCCACGAACTCGAACCCATTCAGTTCGGAAATCTGATTGTGATCCAACTGCAGAATTTCCAGCTCTTTCAGCCCATAAAAGGTCCTGTTGCTTATCACCTCCACGTTGCTATTGTTCATAAACAAGATCTTCAACTTTTTGCGCCCCAAAAAGGCGTGACTCGAGAGCGTCTTGAAATTGTTCCCATCCAAATAAATCTGCGTCGAATCCATCGGGATGTGATCCGGCAGTTTATCCTCGTAGTCCGCCCTCGAGCAGTCCACCACATTCGAGGTCCAGCTTTGGTCGTGATAGCAGGTACACCGCGCCGGGCACTCCATCTTACAGTCACACGCGTAGAAGTCACAGCAATGGCACAGCGCGAAACAGTGCGTCTCGTACTTGCACAGGAACTGATTGGGAAGCGCCTCCACCAGGGGAACGTATGTCCGGCCCCGGTTGTACAGCAGCTTGCAATAGATGCTGTCCAGGTCCATCAGTTTCGGTTGCGTCCTCGAGTCCACGTTATTCTTCTGCAGCCAATTCAGATTGCAATCACATTGATAAGGGTTTCCACCGATGTAGAACTCCGGCAGGGCCCTGTCATCAGGCACCGCCGAGATCCGCAGCGCATTCGGATCCAGCGTGGTTATCTTATTTCCAAACAGATCGACCCTCGTCAGATTGGGCTTCTTGAAGAACGTGTACGACTGCACCTTCGAGATCAGATTATCGTTCAGATAGAGCAACTCCACACTGTTCGGGATGGCACTGCCCGTGATCTCGGTCAGCTGATTCGAGCTGGCGTCGATCGTGCTCAGCGCCAGCTGACTCTCGATCTCGAAATAGTTCCCCAGCTCGGCGATTTTGTTCGCGTGAATATCCAACCACTGCAAACCGGTTGGGATGAGCGCATAATCGAACACCTCCAGATGGTTGTCCGATATGTTGAGCCAAACCAGATTCGGCAGCTTGGTGAAGAGCCCCGCGATGTCAGCCAGATAGTTTCCATCCAGTCGGATGGCTTGCAGATTGGTGTTGTTATCGAAGCACGCTTGCTCCACCCGCTTCAAGCGGTTCTTCGAGAGATTCAGGATCTGGAGGGACTTCATCGCATCGAAAGTGCCCCGGCGAATGTGCTCGATATTGTTCTCGGTCAGCCGGAGACCGTACATGTGGATCATGTCCTTGAAGCTGGCGTTTTCAATATTGCTGATGTGATTCTCGCCCAAATCCAGCGTTCGCAGGTGGGGAACGTCGTACAGAGCGTCCGGCACCTGCAGCAGCTTGTTCCCGTTCAGGTGTAGATCTTGCAGCGCGGAGAGGTTCTTGAAAGCCACCCTATCGATGCGCGAGATGCGGTTATAGTCGAGGGATAGCAGTGACAACCGGCTCAGACCCTGGAAGGTGAAGTGTTCGATGTTGGAGAGACGGTTGTTGGAGATGACGAGCGTGTGAAGAGTGGTCAGCTCGGAGAAGGTGTTCTCGTGGATAGATTCGATGAAATTATCCTGCAGTCGGAGAATTTGCAAATTGAGGAGATCCCGAAAGATGGCCGGCTCTAACTTCGATATCTTGTTGTTAGTTAGATCAAGCAGGATTAGCCGCGAAAGGCCCTTGAAGGTGGCTGAGTTGATCCACTCGGAGGTGAGCTCGTTGTTGGACAGATCTAGCACTAGTAGCTGTTGAAGTTCGCTGAAGATACCGGGAGCGAGAACGTTGATAGTGTTGTTCTGCAGGTAGATTTCCTTGATGTGTTTCGCCTCGGAGAAAAGCTCGGGAGGAAGATTCGTTAGTCGGTTCAGCGAGATGTCGAGTTTGGAGAGCGAGATGAGTCCTTCCAGCGCTCGGTCAGCGATGAAATTGAGTCCGTTATTTTGCAGCCGAAGTTCGGTTAGTTTTCCGAGCCCAGAGAAGATTGCTGGCGGCAAGTTGTCAATGTTGTTGTGGGAAAGATCAAGTGTTGTGATCACACTGCCACACTTCTTCGATAACCGCGTACTGAGCGATGCGCTGAAGTGAAACACAGATAGATCTCGCAGGCGATTCTGAGTCAGATTCAGATATTCTAGCTTTGTCAGTGGACAGATCATACCGTCCGGGATCGACCACATGTTGTTTTGGCTCAGATCGAGCTGCTCAAGTTTGGACAGTTCGGCGTTGAAGACGTGTGGCGCGATCTCCAGACTAACCGAGGACCAATCGGTGTTGTGAGTGCGCAGGGTCAGATTGGTCAGTTCCTTGAGACCTCGGAAGGAACCATCGCTGAGGTTTGCTATTTTACAGTACTCGATCGAGAGCGATCGTAACTCGGACAGCTGCCGGAAGCTGCCCGGACTTAAACTAGATTGGAAAAACAGTCCATCGTTACACTGCAACCGCAAGCGGACCGTATTTTCCGGATGAAGCACACTGAAATTCGTATTCTCCAGCTCACTGTTGATAGTTCTTAGTCTACACACAAGCGTTAGATCATCGTCATTGTAACCGGACCACCGGCACTCGTCGGGAGCCTGCGAGAGCAGGGATTTGCTCAGCGATGCACCGAAGACACCGAAAATGGTGCCGAACAGGACCGACAACAAGGCCGGCGAGGAACGCATCTTCGTTGGTTGGCAATTTTGCCAGCCCAGGGTCACTGGTGGCCCCAAGTGTTTTTACACTTTATCGGAACACTCTACTCAACTCGATCAGGTTCGAAACCCACAACTCCTCTGGCCGTTCAGCTGGCAACCAATTTGAAAAACACCGCCATATTTGCTCTGGACATGTCTGAATAAATAATTGTTTCTCGGTTCGTTTTGCACTGTTTTCCTGGGCCCCGGATGCTGTCTGCGAGAACCCCGACGCTCACTCTTGTTTTGATCTCGATGATCGCTGTTTTCGATCCGTTTTATTCACCTCTCTCACTCCCTTTTCTTCTTCTTCTTCTTCTCATCAACGGCATAAGCAGACGAATAAATTTCACTTCACATTATCTGACTTTCTTATCAATTTATTTTCCTTTTCTCACTTCTTCTTCTCCGTGTGCCAGGAGATCACTTTCGAAAGACCTGATCAAGTCCTTTTTCATATCGCTTGTTTCACAGCACTCAACGCATATAACAACAAAACACACCTCACACTACAAACTGCCGGATTGCTGCTGCCTTGGCCGCCGCCGGAACGGTCAATTTTATTCGCCGCCCGATTCTGGCGTTGTGTTTTTTCCCGTTTGCGCTTAAATTAAATTATCCTGATAAAATTATCCATAAAAGCCGATCGTAAATTTTAATTTACAGTCGCGATAAAGCCGTATAATCCAATTTCTTCCTTCTGTGTCCCGATTGGATGGGTTTTGACGGGGGTTTAGCGAACCAAAACCGCTCACGTCCGCTCGAGTGTAAGCAGCGAATTGCGTTTCTGCCCAACTGTTGATTCACTTTTGTACACCGAAGATCCGAAGATCGCCACCGCCAACTTGATGCTAATAAAATCGCGAAATTGCGGAAGATTGCGCGCGCCCTCGCGAAGGTCCTTCCAAACCGCAGGGTCTCTTTCAGACAGGAGACCAAAAAATAATACAGATAGCGACTCTGTCGACGGACGGAGCGTAGTTTCGCGCGTGCGCTTTGTTTAAAGTCAACTCGTAAACTGAGCAACGGGAGATCGGTTCGTACGGTTCAACCACACGATCGCCACCATCGTTCAACTCCTTCAGCAGCAGCAGCAGCACCATTGATCTCATTCCCGCTCACCTGTGCCGGTGTGCGATCCTCTCTCTACCTGTATGCAGAGAGAGAAAGAGCAGAGGAGAGAATCCTCCGCTTTCTAAAAAGACAAGCAAAAAACGGATCTCACACATAATTAAAACTAGTTTTTTAAATTCTTGCACAAGAGCCTTTCTCTGGCGCATTCTTTTGTGCCGAAGGGATTTCCGAGGTGTGCTCTCACCTGTGCGGCCATACTTGCGCTCCTCTCCCGAGAGTCGTTGGAAATTCAGTGGGAAGGTGGAAAAAGGATGACTCTATGCTCGCGGCGCACTCTCACGACGCGGAGAGAAGTAAGAAAAAAAAACACTAAAAATAGAGCCCTCTTTTTGCGAAAACCCGCTACCAAACATGAACATATCGCTTCTTGTTTCGATTTTATGCTGCCACTCCGTCGGTGCTCTCTCGGTACCTTTTTGATCACCCATTGTTTCGGTATCGTCTCTTGGGTTGTCAAGAGAGCCCGGAGGGAAAAAAACTGCGCTGCAAGTCGTCAGTGGGAAATATGCTTGGCTGATTAACTGAATGAAGTTCTTAGCCGACAACGAGCGGACGGACTTCAATGTTGATTTGTGTTAGATATTTTTCGAACGAAGAAAGCTGTTACAATGTGACCAGTTTTTGCAACATGAACTTTTTAGCATCCCCTAGCTTTGTGCTGGGTGAATTGGATCGTTTTTTTTTTCCGACGACCTGAAGAATAAACCGTTTCCAATATGTCAGCCGTTTTCTCCGTCACGCGAAATCAAGCGAAGCAAAAAACAACACCATTTCCGCATTGTCATTTGCTTGGGGATTTTACCATACAAATTACCAGTTCGACAGTGTGTCACAAAACCGGGCCGGGCTTTCCGTTGTGCTCCACTGTCTCCAAATGTCAACGTTAGGCCCGGCTCGTCCCGAGCCGGCCGACGTCCCGATTAGTTTGTTATAGTTATCCGACTGGCATGATCGTGCTGCTGTCGGGATCAGGGGCGGCTCGGCTCGGCAAATAGTTTCATCAAACGGATATAATTATCTTATCTAATGAACTACATCAGATTCGCGAGCGAGTGTACAGTAAGTGCGCACCAAGAGATCAATGCGCGGCGGCGTGGTGACGGTGCGACTGATTTGTGGGTGTTTAGGAGGGAGGACTGCGAGCAATAGAGACTCAAGACCCAAGACCCAAGACGACGGTAATAATGGTGCCATTCCGCTGGGTGCGGGGAGCGTTTACTGCCGCTGTGACCCCCTTGCACCGAAAGCTGCTGCCAACAAATGACAGCTGATTTATGTAGTGGATGCAATCAGTCAGTCGAAGTAGCGGTGGACTGCCTACCGTCGGTTATTGTCAAGTTGGTCCAAAGAAAAGGTTCGTTTTTTTTTTGCCGAGTGACCTACTGATGGAAGGATGCATCTTCCATGTTGCGATGTTTCCTACTCATTATAATTTTTTACTTGCTATTTCATGGGAAACTCCATTATGTGACAAAAGCTAACAATGAAGAAATGGAAAAAAAAAGTTCGAAGGCAAAAAGTAGAGAAAGTGCAAGTTCGTTGAAATGAGAAGAGAATCGAAACATTTTGTGAGAAATGTCCCGTTATGCAGTCAATAAAATACAAAGTATTAATAATTCATTTAAATTTTATGAATTGCCTTCGAATCTGTCACCATTCGCAATAATACACTTATGTCAACTAATAATTTAACCATCAACGCATTTCTTGCAATCCACTTCAGTTTTGTTGACGATCCTTACTATGTTTTTTTTCATACTAAGAATGAGTGCATCAAGTAGTAATTTATGTTTTGGAAAGAAAGATAAAAGGCTACCGGAGCCACGCGAATACGGAGTTCGTTAAGTCTTGAGTCTTGGTTAGGAAATCGTTCAGAAAATAGCATTTTGATGATATCAACTTACATTCTCAATTGTTTCATAACGTTCATGAAATTAATCATGTAATACATGTAATACTGTAATACATGCCATTGATTTCTGTTTACTTTTGGCTTAGTTGAATGGCACCATTGTATAATGCATTTTATGAAAATACTGAAAATACCACGTTCCGATTCAGATTCGAAATATACACTAAACTGCGTTTCTCAACTATAGAACCATTACCATTTTTCCTGAATTTCCAGAGATATGTAAGAAGTCGGTTGAATTGAAGTATATAGTGTAGAATACAATAACTATCTTCATTTGTAAGATTAGCCATTTCAACTTTATTGTTGTGTTCAGGTGCGAAACATTCGAAAACAAAAATTCCACTGTTTCATAACTATAGAACCAGATGGAGAAACTCTCACTCCTTTACAACATTAACGTCAATTCCACATGAATTACAATAAGTTTCTAATTTGTGAGTCATCTTTAGTTCTCAATCAGTTCAAATAACCCATTCGGGGTGGTTACGACCAAGTTGCACCATGTTGTAGTGTGTATCTCGTTCTACGCAGAGGATACTGCTCGTTTAAGCTCTTCAAATGACTCATACTGCTGTTAGCTGCTATTCATCCGATCACTCCTCATAAGTTCCTGACAAGGTTTTGATTTGGTAAACAAGCTGACCAGTCCAGAATCGTATGCCCCTATTCATCAAACCATGCCATAACCTTCCGGATTTTATGAATTGATGTCAAACTACCCAATGGATACATGGAGGACTG
Organism: Toxorhynchites rutilus septentrionalis; assembly: GCF_029784135.1. Classification (NCBI taxonomy): domain Eukaryota; kingdom Metazoa; phylum Arthropoda; class Insecta; order Diptera; family Culicidae; genus Toxorhynchites; species Toxorhynchites rutilus. The sequence goes on along the minus strand of NC_073745.1, from coordinate 14,996,641 downwards.
GGTCAAGCATTGGCACATGTGTGTTGCTTCAGATGGATCATATATTTAAGGAGATAAAATAAATTTGCCTGAAATTTAGCTCTACTTTGTTTTATTTTAAAATTCTCGGTACTTTCTGATCATAGGGTACGGATGCAGATACAGAGAAACTAATTGTCAAAATCGGCGTCAGAATAGAGGACAGTGTCAGCTTAGCTTTACAATAACTTTAATAAAATATTTTAAGCGGGCTTCTCAAGTGCTTAAATATTGGTACTTATCAACAGAATGTAATATACTTCTTATCAGAACTTTAGATTCACTTTAGATTCACATTTTCCTAGTGTGAGAAGCTCAATAAGAACATTTTTTCTCAATTATGCATGTTTTGCTCCAACATTTCTAATGTTTCTGGCCCAAATGCCCATTATCTAAATACCAGTTTGCCTACCAATCAGGCAAATCTACAGTAACAGCGCTACACACGCTTATAACAAAAATTGAAAAATCTCTCTCGTCAAAAGAAACCGCTCTATGCGCGTTTCTTGACATCGAAAGTGCCTTTGATAATGCTTCTTATCTATCAATTGCACAAGCTATGAGAAAAAGACACCTCCATAACTGCATAGTCCAACGGATCGATTGCAACCGAAGGTTCGAAGGTCGACATATGTGATTGCAACAGAAGGTTTCCCACAAGGAGGGGTTTTATCATCCCTCCTTTGGTCACTTGTAGTTGACGACCTTCTGATAAGTTTAGAGGTAAAAGGATTCGAAGTTGTGGGCTTTACCGATGATCTAGTCATAATGGTACGAGGCAAGTTTGACGACGTGTTATCGAGCAGAATGCAGATGGCCTTAAACTTTACACAATCTTGGTGTATCACAGAAGGTCTGAGCATAAATTCCTCAAAAACAACAATTATTCCGTTCACCAAAAAGAAAAAAACTGCATCTGCAGTCTTTACATCTTGAGGGAGAGGAAATAAATAGGAGCGCTTCAACGAAATATCTAGGTGTAATCCTAGATGCTAAACTAGAATGCGCACTTAGATTCAATAATCAGCAGGGCCAACTTAGCCCTATGGGTACGCTCTAAAATGATAGGAAGAACATGGGGCCTTAAACCAAAAATGGTTATGTGGGTCTACACTGCAATTGTGCGGCCTAGGATAACCTATGCTTCTCTTGTATGGTGACCAAAGACTAAGGAGACTGTAGCTACAAAAACATAGGTTTAGCCCAAGATGATATTTGTCGCTTTTGTAATGCCGAAAGCGAAAGCTCGGAACATTTGCTCTGTAACTGCGGAGCTCTAACTAGATGCAGACTTCATAAATAATATTGATAAAGCTTGATAAAGCTATTCTGGAGACCAAGGAAAAAATGTTTCTCGCCGTATCATTCTAATTTGAGCAGAGACCATTATGTATGCCATTATGTATGGAACTCGATTTCTTTTGCATGGCCACCACGGGCACGCTTGCAGAAGTCCAGACGCTGAACCCAATTTTGGACTGTTTGAAGGCTAAATCAGCTGATACTGCTGCAGTTTCATGTTCGATATTCGTACGAATTTCATCAATCGTCTCTGGCTTGTTGGCATAGAACAAAGACTTGACATAACCCCAACTAGTCTAACGGCGTAAAATCGCACGGCCGATGCGGCCAATTGACTGGGCCATTTCGTGAGATAACACGCTCACTAAACTTGGTTTTCAATAAATCGATTGTTAAATTCGCTGTGTGGCTTGTGGCACCGTCTTGTTGAAACCACATATTGCCCAAGTCCATATCATCAAATTCAGGTCAAAAATATTCGGTTATCATTGAGCGGTAGCGATTTCTATGCACAGTCACACGCCTGTCTTGATCATCATGGAAGAAGTACGGCCCAATGACGCCGCCGGACCATAAACGGCACCAAACCGTATTTTTTTCGGATGCAATGGTGACTCATGAAGTACGTGTGGATTACTGCCTGACCAATAATGCATATTTTGCTTATTGGCGAAGCCATTCAGCCAGAAATGAGCCTCATGGCTGAAGATGATTTTTCGCTAAAAATCCGGATCATTTTCAAGTTGTTACTCAGCCCAATTCACGAACATACGACGCTTCTGGTGGTCAAGTGGCTTCAGTTCTTGCATCAATTTGATCTTGTAAGGATGCAGGCCAAGATATTTTCGCAAAATTCGCCACAAGGACGTCACAGAGATGCCCTACGCTTGAGAACGACTTGTGAGAGACTGATTTGGGTTTTCCTCAATTGATGCGCTAGCGGCAGCAATATTCTTGACATTACGGGCACTTCTTTGTCTCACTGGCACGGGAACATTTTGTACTGTGCTTGTGGATTCAAATTTTTCCACTAGACGCTCAATTTTTGATCTGGCAGGACGATTATGATGACCATTAATTGGACGTAGCGCTCTTAAAGTTGAGGCCATTGACTCCGAATTTCGGTAGTAAATTTTATCAATCTCGACTCGTTGGATCGTATATCTTTCCAATATGAAATGGTAAACCTTACTGTCAAGAGAGCGGGAAAAATATGGCGTCGTTTGCTGTCCCTATCGGTCTACTTTTGAAACGTCCCTATTGAAATACCCGTTATGTAAAAAATCTGCAGGGGAATTCGGAATTAAAATTCTATGTGCTTAACTATGTTCGTGTCATAATTTTCATTCAAGTGAATATCTAGCCAAACTACTGTACAATATACACTACATGTCATAACGTTAGAACCACTTGAGAAATTTGTTTGCGACAACGATATTATTGACCTTCCACCTATTGGAGGGATCGAAGCTGTTGCCTGTCATGCAAACATCAGAGGCAAAGACCTTTGTATAGTCAGCTTGTATTGGCCTCCGAGATCTGCGGTTAGCCGCAAGCAACTTGTTGACATGTGCTCACTCCTTCCTGAGCCACGATTGATCTTGGGAGACTTCAACTCTCACGGAACTGCCTGGGGGGAACAGTACGACGACAATCATCGTTGATATATGACCTTTGTAACAGCTTCAATATGACCGTTTTGAACACTGGGGAAACAACACGTGTACCTAAACCTCCTGCTAACCCAAGTGCTCTTGACCTCTCGCTTTGCTCGAATTCATTATCGTTAGATTGCAAGTGGAATGTAATCCAGGATCCCAACGGTAGTGATCACTTGCCAATCGAAATTTCCATCACCATTGGGTCGAATTCTTCCGAATCTATAAACATGGCATATGACCTCACAAGACACATTGACTGGAAAAAATATGCGGACGCGATTGCTCTAGCCATCAATTCCAGAGATGGTTTACCTCCATTGGAGGAGTATAACTTCCTTTCTCGTTTGATCTATGACAGCGCGGTTCGCGCTCAAACGAAACCCATCCCAGGTTCCACCATTTCCCGAAGGCCTCCCAATCTATGGTGGGATAGCCAATGTTCCAAGCTTTATGTAGAAAAATCGAATGCATTTAAAGCTTTTCGGAAACGTGGAACCCCTGAAAATTTTCAAACGTATTTAGCCCTTGAAGATCAATTTAAAAACTTAATCAAAGGGAAAAAACGTGCTTATTGGCGAAATTTCGTGGGAGGTTTGTCACGAGAAACGTCAATGAAAAAATTATGGAAAGTGGCTCGAAACATGAGAAATCGCTCTTCAACGAATGAAAGTGAAGAATATTCACATCGATGGATTTTTAATTTTGCACGGAAGGTTTGTCCTGATTCCGCTCCAGTGCAAAAAATTGTTCGAGATATACCACAAGATAGGTGCGATCTTGATTCCGAGTTTTCGATGGTAGAATTCTCTCTTGCTCTCCTTTCATGTAACAATTCTGCTCCGGGATCGGATAGAATTAAGTTCAACTTGCTGAAAAACCTTCCTGATGTGGCGAAACATCGCTTGTTGAATTTATTCAATCGGTTTATGGAGCATAATATTGTTCCAGATGATTGGAGACAAGTACGAGTTATAGCTATTCAAAAACCCGGAAATCCCGCGTCCGACTTCAATTCGTACCGCCCAATGGCAATGCTGTCTTGTATACGGAAATTGTTGGAGAAAATCATCTTCTTTCGCCTTGATCGATGGGTTGAAACGAATGGCTTACTCTCAGATACACAATATGGGTTCCGTAGGGGCAAGGGGACGAATGATTGTCTTGCGTTGCTTTCTTCAGAAATTCAAATGGCTTACAAGGGAAAAAAACAAATGGCTTCAGTATTCTTGGACATAAAGGAGGCCTTTGATTCTGTTTCAATAGAGGTTTTGTCAGACAAATTACACTCTCGGGGTCTGCCGCCTCTATTGAACAATATGTTATATAACTTGCTTTGTGAGAAACATTTGAACTTTTCTCACGGAGATTCGGCAGTAAGTCGGTTCTCTTACATGGGCCTCCCCCAGGGCTCATGTTTAAGCCCCCTTTTGTACAACTTCTATGTAAGCGACATCGACAATTGCCTTACACAAAATTGCAGCCTAAGACAACTTGCAGATGATGGAGTGGTGTCTGTCGTAGGATCAAACGAATCCGACCTACAAGGACCCTTACAAGATACTTTGAACAATTTTTCAACCTGGGCCATTGGGCTAGGGATCGAATTCTCCACGGAGAAAACAGAGATGGTGGTTTTTTCTAGGAAGCATAGACCAGCAAAACCAAAGCTTCAACTTTTGGGTAAACCGATCACTCATGCTATGTCATTCAAATATCTTGGGGTCTGGTTCGACTCCAAATGTACTTGGGGGGCCCATATTAGGTATCTGAGTAAAAAATGTCAACAAAGAATAAACTTTCTCCGTACAATTACCGGCACCTGGTGGGGAGCCCATCCCGAAGATCTTATAATGTTGTATCGAACAACTATTCTCTCAGTGATGGAGTATGGCAGTTTCTGTTTTCAATCAGCTGCCAAAACACACCTCATTAAACTCGAGCGAATTCAGTATCTTTGTCTCCGTATTGCGTTGGGATGTATGCCCTCAACGCATACCATGAGTCTCGAGGTTTTGGCAGGCGTACTCCCACTAAAAGATCGCTTCAATTTATTATCTCTTCGGTTCTTCATCCGGTGTAAGGTTATGAACCCATTGGTGATCGGAAATTTTGAGCAGCTGATCGGGCTAAATTTTCATTCTGGATTCATGACTTCATATCATGAATTCATCTCCATGCAGGTTGATCCTTCTTTGTATATTCCCAACCGTGTTTGTTTTCCTGACTACATCAATTCCTCTGTATTTTTTTATCTGTTCATGAAGGAGAAAATCCATGGAATTCCAGATTATCATCGATCGGGGATCGTTCCTACGATCTTCAATGCAAAGTATGGGCGTATCAATTGTGATAATATGTACTTCACTGATGGGTCCTCTATGAATGAGTCCACAGGATTTGGAGTGTTCAACGAATTTTTTAGCACCTCCCACAGTCTTCAGAATCCTTGCTCAGTATATATTGCTGAATTGGCAGCAATTCATTGGGCGCTGGACAGCGTCGCCTCACGACCTGTTGAACACTATTACATTGTAACGGATAGTCTTAGCTCTGTCGAAGCTATCCGTTCAGTGAGGCCGGAAAAGCACTCGCCGTACTTCCTTGAGAGAATACGAGAAATTTTGAGTGCTTTAACCAGACGCTGTTATGTCATTACCTTTGTCTGGGTCCCTTCACATTGCTCAATTCTGGGTAATGAGAGGGCTGACTCATTAGCAAAGGTAGGTGCAATTGAAGGCGAAATTTATCAGCGTCAAATCGCCTTCAATGAATTTTATTCTTTAGTTCGTAAAAATACCATCGTTAACTGGCAACGCAAATGGAACGAAGATGAATTGGGCCGGTGGCTCCACTCAATTATCCCTAAGGTTAGCTTCAAACCATGGTTCAAAAGTCTGGACTTGAGTCGGGACTTTATTCGCACCTTCTCCCGACTCATGTCCAATCACTGTTCGTTAAACGCGCTACTCTTTCGTTTTGATCTTGCCGACAGCAATATCTGTGCCTGCGGCCAAGGTTACCACGACGTCGAACACGTTGTTTGGTCGTGCGAGGAGTATCTTGTTGCCAGATCGAATTTAGAAAACTCTCTTCGGGCCCGAGGAAGACAGCCCAATGTGCCGGTGAGAGATGTGTTGGCTCGGTTAGACCTTGATTACATGTCCCAAATATATGTCTTCCTAAAAGTTATCGATCTTCGTGTCTGATTGTCCTTATATCCTTATATTCTCCTTTTCCTTTTCCTTCGCAAGAAATCAAATCCCTTCTTATTAACAATAGAATAAGGTGAATTGTAAAAACATATTAGATATAAGATAGGCTTAAGAATTGAGTGTAATGAATGTGAGTGTGAATGTGAGAGTGAACATTGTCAAAATATCCTTTTATCCCTTCCTTTTCCTGAAGAAAATATGTCACCCTTCTAAACTCGAGTAGACCGCGAGTAATCGGTTTTCTACACCATTAACATTAGAATTAAGGAAAAATGTTTATATATACTTGTAACAATATAGTCAGGAGTTTGGCTCCTTTAAACTTATGTAACTGAGCCTGTAAAAATAAACGATTTAATAAAAAAAAAACGATATTATATTATAGTGATGAAGTTTTAAGAAAAATATTAGATATAAAAAACATAATCCAGTAAGGATCAGGACTAGGTATTGTAAGAATACAAATAACATCAAGGAATGATTATTTTTGAAATAATATTTTTTCAAACAAAAAAAAAACAAATTTATTTCTTATATGTTTTTGTTTGACACAAAGTTTTGTACATGTCGATGTCAATCTATTTTTTTTCCCCGTATTATTCATATTTTTTTGGATGCATTTATTTTATTTCCGAATGAAGCATTCATGAATTATATAAATGCCTATTATTATCTCGCTTTTCCCCCGAAAGCGTCGTATTTACGTCGTATTTCCATGTAATATACAAAAGTATTTTGACATAGGAGAACTGGGTGAAATAGGAACACGTTGAGAAAAACTTCACTCTAACCTTTGGGAGTTTTATGTTTTATAATTTAGTTATACTGTTTTCCGGAAGAATCCGTCAAATTATGCAAAAAAAAAACTTTTCACTGTCCGTCTTACTTCCACTGGCAGCTTCCGTTCCATTCCACTGGTATAACTATTACAATAGCTTTAATTTTTCATTCTAGGATGAATCTATCGTTCCTACGTTAACTCACATACCGATTTATAACCATCAGTGAATTGAATTTTGAAATTAAACCACTCGAAATTCTTAATATCGCGGTCACAAAAATTACATTCGAGCGCAGAATCCATTGTGTTTTTTTTTTCGTTTTTTGTTCTAACAGTTCCTCAATGCTATAGGGTGGTTCAAATATCATAGTATAACATGTAGGAGATGTAAACGTTAGCACTAATTTGAAATTCAAAATGCAACTATTCTAATCATCGGCAAGTCCAGGTCGCCCCACTGTTCTGAAGTTTTATCCTCGCTTCATCCAAACGCTTTTTGATGTTTGACGGCAAAGTATTCTGAAAATCATAAAATCGCTTGTAGGATGATGATGATGATGTTGAATTAAAGAGGCTTTAAACTTTTCAGTTCATTCGCCTCTATAGGCTTGTAGGATTATCTCTCCAGATGATTTTGTGGACTTATCTGTGATTGCATCCATGAGTTGCGAATATAATTTATAACAGAAAGATGGAACTAGCGGTTTTTTTTATTGACATTGCAGTTCGACGTGAAACAAATTTACAGGTTTACACAATCTTATTTTACTGTGAGCGATACAGCTCATCTACGAATCCACAATGCGATCTGTGCTCCGTTTTGAGCCTCAGCAGTAAAGCTCATAGTGTATTACACATACCACATCCTGCATATACGTATATTACTTTCTTGTTGGTCCTTCGTATATTCTTGGAATTGAATTCGAAAATTGAAACCTCTCACATGTTCATGGTTTCTTCGAGAGCCATTTCAGATCTTCATTCGTTATATGTTATCAAAAAGTCTCAATCAATGAAATATCTTTATTTGAAACATACACCACATTTTGAAAGTTCGGAGAGAGAAAACAGTAGTTAATCCAAATTTTATTTGAGTTGAACCCCAATTTCCTTTACCAGACGAATCAGGAAACCATCTCTTATGATGAATGTTGAGACAGTTCTAACATTTCAGTTTGTGGACTGATATTTACCAAAACTTGAGAACTGACGACTCTAATTGTTTGTCGAGAGAATCTCCATTAGACAAAACTTAAGTTCATCGAATAAACTATAAATTAATCTATTTTTGTGACGTGACTACTTTCCAAAATACTTGTTGTTCACATAGTCGTGAGTTGGTTTCAAATAAAACCTACTTTTATCAACTGCTCTTCAAAGAAGTATTGATTTATTACTCCCAGGTTTTTACGAGGGTTTTTACGTAGTTTTTTTTACGCGGATTTTCCAATTAACGTGGTTTTTTACGCCGATTTTCCAATTAACGCGGACGTAGGACTACGTCTTTCTTTTTTTATACTGGGGTGTAAGTTCAAACTTTCGAAAACGAAAGCGTTACGCCGGAGAACGAGATTTTGAGCGTTAATAGCTCCTAAACAACTGAACGAAATACTATGATAAACCATTCATTCGAAAGATGAAATGTCTACGCGTTCTATGCTTGTTACTTTCTGATCCAAAAATTTTCAATAGCCCTAAAATTACTTTCAAAACAGGCTATTGAAATCACACCAATCGGTATATAAGCGAGTGCCGCTCGGAAATCCACTCAGTTATAATTGCGCAACGATTGATGTACGATCGCTGAATGGATGGATGTTTCCCTAACACAGACTTCAAAACAATGGAACCTGGGGAAATCGGCATTGCAAAATAGATGTGGGTATTTTTTACTCGCTTGCGTATCTGTAAATTGTAATATTTCCCTAACACAGACTTCGAAACCATGGAGCCTGGGGGAAATCAACATTGCAGAACAGGTGGAAATCGGAAATCGGAATGTTTCCCTAACACAGACTTCAAAACCATCGAGCCAGGGGAAATTGACATAGCATATTAGATTAGAGATGGGCAAAACAGTTCATCTGGATGAACGGTTCACTCATTAACCTTTCATCTAAGTGAATCAGTTCTTTTGAACCGTTCTTTCGCTCTTTCGTTCAGCGGTATTAAGAACAACATATAATGTTAGCCGGAATCCAACATCAATAGACAGCTATCAATTGATATCGTTGGATTGGATTATATTTTTGAAATTTAGTGGGGGAAGATAAGTTGCTTCTACTTTAAAAGTCGCAAACTGTATGTGAAAATATTTTTATCGGTCGACAAAAGTTTATGTAATAATCTGATGCGCACAAAATATGTGCAATTTTTCATGTTCTCTTTTTGTACAACACACAGGTTCCATGTAAGATCATATTTCATAATGTTCATTCAGGGGAAAAAATCAGCAGTGATTTTCACTAATAATCAATCATACAAACAATCACGATAACACGTACACGCAATAGGCCAAACAATTAATTGAAAGCAACGAAAAAACTTTGCCGTCACTATAAGATTTTATGTTTACCTAATCCATCAATCGCCCCAGCTTCTCCCAGATTTTTTTTCTGATAATCAGGAAATATATGAATGTTACGCGGAATTGAAAGAATACATGAAATTGAAAACATATAGTTTTGCTTTTAAAACTACGAAAATCTAATTTAATTTTTAACCCAAAATTGAGTATACATTAACAAAATAAACCCTGCGTTAGATGCGTTTTGCTCATGAATGACAAAATCGTTTTATTTTCCTTACAAGCGTTCTCGTTATATTTATCCATACCGTCCAGCGCAAATCAGTTCAGCTGCACTAGTTCGTTCGCAAACAGTTCGCCCGCCAACACTTCATTCCCAAACAGTTCACTCTCAATCAGTTCTTTCTCGTACAGTTCACTCGCAAACAGTTCGTTCTGAACCAGTTCGTTCACAAACAGTTCACTCTCAAACAGTTCACTCGCAAACCGTTCTTTCGGATTTAGTTCGTTCACAAACCGTTCGCTCGCAATCAGTTCGTGGGGAGAACTACCGTTCTTTGAAAAAGAACGACCGTTCGTTCACTCTTTTCGGCGAACTAGTTCTTTCGTACCGTTCGTGAACGGTTTGCCCATCTCTATATTAGATGCAAGCAGTGGGTACTTTTGTACTCGTTTGCGTTTCTGCAAATTGGAATGTTTCCCTAACACAGACTTATAAGTCATGAAGCATTGCAAAATAGATGTGAGCTGCGGGTACTTTTGTACTCGGATAGACTATGGATTTGATATGGTATGATACGGTGTAGTGGATATGATCAAAGTGGATATTATATTACATATCGAAGAAATCACATTTTTAAAAGCAGCGTTATAACATTATTTGTTTACGAATGCTGCAATCGATCGTCGTTATTGGGAAGTTGGAATTGTTGGGAAGGGGGTCTTATTTTCGCTGTGTAATTCCGAGGAGGAATCCATTCCTTCTCAAGCGTTAATAATCCTGTTCCGGATCAACGATGATTCCAATTGTCGGGGCTTGGGGAGTGGGTACTATTTGCGTTGGGTATTTCCGAAGAGGAATCGATTCCCCCTTTGAACGATAATAATTCTTTTCCGGCTAAACGAAGTAGTATGATAATCACTTTATTCGAAAGATGAAACGTCTAAGATTTATATGCTTGTTACTTATTGATTGCTAAGTCAACGTTAGTCCTACGTCCACCTTGCGGTTATATCAAAGATATAACCCACTTCTAGTTTTTAGACGACGAAAGTGAAATACGCAGTCCATGGGAAATGTTACTAGAAAGGTGGATTGTAGTCAGTTGAACGAATAGGCAGATTTGTATTTATTAGTCGAGTCAGTTAAAATAACCACTGACTGGACTAGTTCACCAGTCATCCTCGCTAGTCAACGCTAGTCAATTCATTTTCTAGTCAAGTCACTTTTTGTTGTGGGTGACTGCCGAAGCAGTTCTAGTCGAAGCGAAGCTACTGAGAGCAGAATCGGTCTTCATTTTTCTCCTTCGAAGATTTCGGACCCTGATCAATTCACTTCATGTCCACCAGCGAAGAGAAGAAACCGTTTCTCCGGTGAGCGTGTTCTCCCAGTATTTGTGCATTAATTCTCCAGTCCGCGTTCTTTTTTCTCCTACATTATCTGAGCACATAATACAGAAGACATGTTTTCGTTTTGAAGACATTTAATTTTTGTGAAAACATACTGAGGTCATTTCAAAGTAGGGGAAATGAGATTGAAATGAACAGGTTTGGTAAAATGAGCCAGTGCTCAAACTTCAATAATTTAACTATAAACAAATTGATACTTCTTCATTATCCTATTCTTAGAATATTTGAAGCTGTTTAAGACACCCTGTTGTACACGAAACTGTCAAATGTAAAAAATAATAAATAAAACAGAAATTTCTCTCACGGTAGCCATTTCGATGTAATTTTGTGCGCATCGTATTTAAGGAATTTCCCGTGAGATTTAAATTATTCGTCCTGATATTTTCGACAAATCATCAATTTGGACAACTGTTCACATATTCAATGAGAGGTGAACAGATATTTTGTTTGGTTTCAGTAATTAATTCGCATTCGGAATTTATTTGTTGTTTGGGGCAAAATGAGCCACCATCGGATAACGACTAACAATGTCATGTTTTCCAAAGCTGATCTACCTCATCAAATGTTGCTTTTCAAGGGGTTCCTTTTGTGGCTCTGACCATGAGAAATTATGCCACCTCGACAAAAACCAAACCTCAATATGTGAAGCGTTATGTGTTTCTTACTACTTTTTCGCATGAGTAAATTCTAATTACTACTCTAGGTGAATAGGCTCAGCTTGATTCGTACATGTACCTACTATTTCAATAATGATTTCAACAAATTTAGATAAGTAACAACGCATAAATCTATCCCATATAGCATGATATGTGTAATTGTTCATTTTACCACCACCATGTGCTCATTTTACCGCACGATAAAAAAATGCTCGGTTTTACATCTTATTTTCTTTTAATAAAAAATGTACTATTTTAATTTTTTATAATAAAAACCGTTTGATATCTTAAACAACAGTTAGTTGAGCTATAACATTCTTCGATGAACGGAAATTGTAGTAGTATGTGGACGCAGTAAATGGGCATATTCCTTAGGGTGTTCATTTTAACCGCTTTTACCCTATGTGAAAACAATTGTTTGTGTGATTTATCGAACATGATTTTGAAATATCGTGTTGGTTTGCTCATTTTTGTTCATTATGATAACATTTGAAGACATTTATTCGTATCATGCAGAGATATTTTAAAAAAAATATCTAGCATCCCTCACATACAAGCTATTTCTCTCATATTATGATGCGGAAAATATCAAATTGAGAAGGAAGTGAATCCTTTCCTACAGTTTTCTTCATCTGAGATATCCACTGGGAACTTGACTCAATAAATATGACTCACAGTTCAGAGGCATCAGTTTCATGCAACAAAAACCTTATAGAAATGATGTAGAGAATTACATCGAAAAGCGTTTCCAAAGAAAATTATTCTTATTTTTTCTTATTTTTTTAAAGCATGTTACAATTGTAAAACTTGCATGGTAGGATTTCATCATTGACTAGCACGATTACCTATAACCATTTCATTTCTATTCTTGCTGGTTTAAGAGAAAATCAGGCGGATAAAATTGCCCGGCAGGCGCGTTTCAGGCACATCTCCTCTAACAATCATTTGAAAAACAACAGCATTATCTCCAGCAATGGAGGTGGCATCCTTATAGCATTGTCTTATTCACGATCGGCATCCAACAATCGGCATGGGAATAAAATAATTGTTTGTAAAATAAATTGCAAAGTTGGAAAACGACATTTGTGGATAATAATCATATAATACTAATAAAATGATCAGAAGATGATCAGAAAATCTTTTTGGATAGGTGTGGATTGATCCTTTATTGGAAAAAAAAGTTGTTTCCAATTATGATGAGAAAAACCTCTATATTTTACAATAATATTGAGTCGCGGGATTGTTTACAAGATCGTAATGATTGGTGTAACACTTTATATTAATCGTTAGTTTTGGTTTTTATAAATAATTTTTAATATCAATCTAAAAAAGCCGGGTAGAAATTATTGTATCATTTCTTTGAAACAAACCCACATGAAATTGTACCTCTTCTTTACAAAATTCCGAATTTATTGGCATCGTGTGGTATCTATTAGGACTGACTTGATTGAAATCTTCTTATCGTAATAACAAATCTCCACGTTTCGAGGCCCGAGATGCGATCGAGCACCTACACTCGAGAATGGATGATATTCTCAATTCGCAAACAAAACTGCAAGCTTTCTTAAGTCGTATAAATCCCCTTGGGTCTGTTATGCAAAACAAGGACAAATTTTCACAAACTGGTACTTTGAGCAAGAATTTATCGCAGCAACTAATTCCCAATTTGGTATGTTAATGCCCTTCAAATGGTATCTAAAATGCCGGCAGCTTGCATTAGCGCAGATATCAACAAACCCAGGCATCGTCTAAGTCAACAGGCACAGAAACTGACACAATTCGGTTAAAACATCCGAAAAAAAAGAAAGATGCTCCCGTCGTCTCTTCCTTGTCGGAAGACTAATCAAGTAGCTCCGGCTACACTAAAAGCGACGCGTACCGCCGCCTTAGGGACTCATTAAAAAGTCCAATCGTTTCGCTCTTCCGCTCCGGAGCGCAGTTTCAAACCACCCTTCTTCTTCTAACTGCGCGACTGAAAACCCGAGAAGAAAACTCTGAATATTTATGTGACGATAACATCGAAGGCCGTTAATTATCCAGCTTTTTTCGGGAGATATATTCGTAACAGCAGCGATACAACACGCGACACAACGGCAACCCCAATTTGGGTCCAGGCGACGAACCTTCGATTCCACCGAATCAGAAAATGCTTGTCAGAGCTGTCGAAAACGCATCCAAAACGCTCTCTACGCGTCTGTCAACCCAGCTAGATTGCAATCTGTGATTAGCTTACCATTACGAGTTTCGCTTCCTTGGTCGCTCACGGTCGATCCCTATCCCCCCGCAGCTCTCCCCGCCACCATGAAACGTCTGTCATGTCGCTGTCATTAATTAACACACTTGTCTCTCGGACCTCTCTAGGCAATCGTAAACAAAAACAAGAGGGATCGCTGCTCCACTTGTTGTAGTGTGTATCTCCGAGAAGACGATCAAATACACAAAAGAAACTCGCGGTCGCTCCGGAGGCTGCCGCGATACAGCTGCTGGACCGTTTTCATTCATTTTTCGGCCCGAGCCGCTATGCTATGCTACGGGCGGACGCGGAGCTTCGGAGGGCCCCAAGTGCGCACTCCAAATTAAGCTTATCTCAATCGCTTATTCGTTGTTGTCGCTTTTGTCGTTCGCATCTCTCGCGTCATCTGTACACGGTCTCACGAGATAGTAAATCGCACTTGGCTCTTGCGCTCTCGAGAGCCTTACCGGCAGCATATGGCTCACCGCCGCCGGGGAGGGGGTAAGAGAAATCCACCACTTTAACAAGTTTAGGTCAGTATCAGCGTTGGACTCGGAAAAAAAATAAACCGAGGTATCAACCGACCGGGCAAGAGATCTAGTTATGCTGCTGCAGTGGATAAACGGTGAAACGCACTCTTTTCGACGGCCTTGTCGAGATCACGAAGGGCTCAGCAGGAGATGTTTTGTCGTTTTCTTAAATATTTTCTCTTTGCTGTTATTTTTGTGTCGCCTCGCCCGGTTCGAAGAAGCTTAATGAAAGCATAAACTGTCGGGTTTGGACGCGACCGAAAACACAGAAACAAAAACAAAAGAGCACACAGGTTGATGGCGAAACAACAACACCGCAAATGCCGAGGTATGTAAGATCACGAACAAAGCCAATGTTGGAAAACTTTGTCCGTCCGTCTGGAGATCGTATTTTTTTCGGCTCCTTTCGAGTGGAAATAATTAAATTAGATAGGGTCACATACTCTACCCAATCTGTGCCGTGCCATTCCCTGTTCCCTTTTTGCTGCTGCTGCCGCCGCAACTTTTTGCCGCAGGCGGTTGTGGTTCCCTTTGCCGGGTGGTTTGGACCACAGGTTGGCAAAACTGCTTTCTAGTGTTATTTTGGGAGGTTTTTTCCTAATTTTTAACTACAAGTGCTCGGTATGGTGCCGAGGAAAAAAGGAGGCGAAGGCGTCATGGCGTTCCGGGCGAACCACCAGCGGGGAATAGTTTGAAGAAATGCTACACACCGGTAGCCCTCTGCTGGAACGGTAAAGATGACGGATGCGATGGTCACAGAACGGGACAAATGTTAGGAGTGTATCAGAATGGAATAATTCCACGCCAAATGGACTCATTCCAGCGTTACGTGACAACGTTTTAACTCATTTAAAACTGGTTTCATCTCGTTTTCATGTATGAATCACACGATTCAAAGTAAAATTGAGAAAATTTCCAACAATTTCATCGGTTGAATAATATTTTTTGTCATTTTGTCATGAAATCTGTTCTTTCTAATTCCTCCAACAAACATTTTTTATGTTTGCCCCAGACGGAATGACATACAAATGAAAAGAGCGTGTTTTTTGGGAAGAAATATCAATATCTTTGAGTAAAGTTGAGATACTGACAAGCTCTGCATCGAAAAATGTTTGTATTAGTAAGCTCTAAAGTCTTTCTAAGATAGTTTGCATGCAAAATTTGAAATATAAAAGTTATAGCAAAAAACAGTTTTTTTTTCATGGTGACCCTAACGTAACTTAGAAAAAAAGGCGCTATATCGGTTATTTCAAGAGATAGAGAAAAACTTTGTTCTACAAAGATGTCTCAAATAATTGGAGCTACAACATTGTTCAACTATGTTTTCCTCGATCTATAAAGATAAGAATGTTAGATTTTTTATTTCATCGACAATTTTGGTCACCTTATTTTTGGCAGCATAAAAACTAGCGCTCTATCATGAGTAACAACTTTGTCTAAGACAGTTTTTGTCTCGAGAATAACTGTCAAACTCTAAATGCTAATTTCCACTTAATTGCATCTCCTGGACCAGTGTGAATTGTTTGCTAAGCCTGTTTTTCAAATTATTGATGAGGATTCGAATCGATTCGACAATCTTCAGATTTGAACGAAACTTGGGTTTCGATATTGATATGTGTGATTTTGAAAATTTTTGGTACTTATTATCCGAAAATTCTGATTTGTGGTCTTTTAGGTGTGAATTTAGAAAAAGTCCTGGGCTTAGCTGGGTAATGAGTTAAACAGTGCCCCCAGATCAAATCGGCTTTTCTTAGGATAATTTTGTATGGGGTACCAAATAATAAATGTTGTCTTTTTTTTAACCTGATTCACCATAGGATATATGGTGAAAAACGTACTTTTTGTTTTTTTGCACGCCTTTTTTAATAGCTTCGAGATAAAAATTTGAAAAAAAAAATACTGAGAGTGCATCTTAATACGATGTATCGAGAAATATTTTCAAAAAGTTTTTTCATAAAAGGTACCATATGATAAAGTAGCTGTTTGTGGATAATGGAAATCCAACGTGCCCCACGATTTTATTTTAGTCTTATCAAAGTGCTACACCAATGCAGAAGAGGTGTGATAGCTGCTAACTACTACTTGCCTAATTATTTTCTAGCTTTTAGTACATTATTATGTTTAATCACAATGAAACCGTTTAACTTAAAAAATTTTTTTACTCATTTTATATTTCTAGTTTTTAGTTTTTAGTACTGTTTCGTTAGAATATTTCTCTACAATAAAACAATTGTATTGTATTCTATTAGTCAATTCATTTCATTTGATACCGATATTGAGTGGATTGCAAATATACATAGTGAGTTCGTTCGTTCGATACACCTATCTCAATCAACATTTTTTTTAGATAATATGGACTCAGCTATTTTGTAGCGGCGACCAAATTGGATTTATCAAGATCATGGGATAAGCAGTTTTAAAATGAAAGCAGAGATAAAGGTGTTTTATAAATTCGGTTACAAATTGATCAAATTTCTATTAATGTGGGACAACCCTACAGACATACAAACATACAAATAAACAGTTCAAGCTGAATAGTACCGTTTGATAAAGTAATTTGCTATATTGTGATTGCGGCTACTTAGATTTGGATATTTAATGATCTACTGTGATCTACTAGTCAAGCCCTTGCATTTGATACCCATATTAATGAAGTTTTGAGAAAATATGTAGTCCGCCATTTTGTAGTGGTAGCCATCTTGGATTTGCTTTTTTGATAGGGTTTGATAGGGTTTTGGAAAACCCATATCAATGAGGTTTTGAGAAAATATGTGACCCGCCATTTTGTAGCGGTAGCCATCTTGGATTTTCGAGATCATGAAATACGCAGTTTTATAAAGATTACAGAGATAAAGGTGTGTTCCAAATTTCAGATCAATCGATTCAGAAAGAGGGTCAAATTTCTATTAATGTGGGTTAGCGCTACAGACAAACATGTTACAAGGCAAGCTAAATAAAACCGTTTAATAATTAAGTACATATACAGCCATTCCATGCCAAACCGATGTATAGTGTGGTTCTCAGATTTTTTATGAAAATTGATATTTTTTTTCCTTATCGCAAAATGTTAGACCCGTATTTTTTATTTCTTCATTAGGGTGCCCATTTCCATTTTAGATTGGTCCGAAAATTGTAATTTTTTCCACTTTTTTCCAAAAGGGGAAAAAATTGACATTCCGAACTAGCGGTTAGCTTTGAAAAATCATAACTTTAAAAAAAATAAAATATCTCTGATTTCAATCCTCTGTTTTCAATAAAAAAAATATAAAAATATTGGTCCTGAAAAAATGTAAACTATTAAAAAACAGATACAATCATTAATTACAAAATTAAAATTCAATTGTTTTGCAAGTCTAGTTTCTTTTCATAAAAGACCTAAAAATATCCTTTGCTTTCTTTACACATTTGTAGAAATGGTGTAAAAATGAACGAATTGCATCGCAATTCACAGATAAAAGTTCTAACCAGCAAAAATACGAGATTGGGTAACTCTACAGATAGATCAGATGTCGATATGTTTGAATTCACTGACACAATAAAATCATCGACATCATGGATATAAAAATAAAACTGAAACGGTTGAAGGTGAAAAATAATACAAAACAGTGTGCTCAACCCTCGAGACATTATAAAAAATCACACACATAAAAAACACGTACGAACCCATCTAAAAGTACTGAGTCTCAAAACTTAATTTAAAAATGTCTAAATTTCGAATTACCAAAAAATTGTACCACGCAATGCTCTAAAAAATTGGAAAAAAACGCACATCAAAAACAAGGACATTTGAATGAAAATTATGTTTGAATTGATCCATAAATTGAAAAAAAAATCCAAAATTTAGAGATATGCACCGTTAAAAAAAATCTATATAATTTTTTTAGTGATTTGTCGCGATACACCATAGTAGATGCACTTTGAGTAACTTTTCCTAATTTTCATTTCCAAGTCCTTTTGAAAATGGCGCGAAAAAAACAAAAAAAAAGTTTTTATAGTGAACCATACTGCCGTTGTACGCATGGTTATCCCACGGTACCTACGAAACGATAGTTTTATGCACAATTTTTCAAAAAAACGCAAAAAAAATCTTATTGTTTGTTCCCAATATTAAAAAAAAAACTTCAGGCTCAATTGTCCCATGTTGATATTCTAGACATAACTGTCCCACCATGAATTTATGAATAGTCAAGTTTGTTTGATTCAAGTGAGGGGAACTTTTCACATTCAATTAATCAATAGCTTACTGCATTTCATTGATCAATAGTTGACAGACAAATATGGTAGAAAACATTGATTGCGTTTTTCTCAGATGCTGATTTTGGAACATGGGACAACTATGCGTAGAATGGCAGCATATAGGGATTCAGAAAAAAAAAACAATTTTTCAGATTTGGTACCCTATACAATCGACTCTATAGCGCTGGTGATAAAGTTTGGGAGCTCTTTTCACGAATACACGAATACAATAAAATTATAGTTAAAAAGAAAAAATATAACGAAAGGATGGTGAAAAAAGGAAAAATTTGTTCGTACCGCGCAATGCTTGAAATTTTATGAAGAAAATCACACATGCAAACACACATGCACGAACATATTGCAATATAAATCAGGCCAGTCCTTGGTCTCAAAATTATGAAAAAAAAAATAATTCCAAAAACTAAAAAATTAAATTGTGCCGCGCAACACTGTTAAGAATCTGAAAAAAACACCCATGTCTAGGAAACGCGTAGGAACATATTTAAATACGAATTAGAGCAGAATAAAAATAAAAAATTGAAAATGAAAAACAAAAACGGTACAGGTCGGACTGGATTATATACAGACTCCATTATATACAGTTTGTTTTACC